>NC_048268.2:15283702-15594214 GCF_005286985.2 Setaria viridis
CCTTCCCAAGTGGGAGACCATTTACCGAATTTAGGATCTTTAGATCCAATCGGCAACACTAACTTCCATACCAAATCTCCTTGGGAGAACTGCTTGACTTTGACCTTCTTGTCATACCATCTGGCCACTTTCTTTTTGTTTTCCTCGATACTAATCAAGGCTCTCAAACGTTGACCCGCCAAATCGTCGAGTTCCCTTTTCATGAGCAAGGAGTAATCATCGGTTGTCAGCTGATCTTGAAGCGACGTACGTCTCGATCCTGTTCTCAACTCCCATGGTAATACCGCCTCATGACCGTACACCAGTTGATAAGGAGACACCTTGGTAGCCCCGTGGCAGGCCATCCTGTATGCCCATAGAGCTTCGGTTAGACATAAGTGCCATTTTTTTTGTTGTTCTTCGATCTTCCTCTTGATCAACTTAATTATCCCCTTATTGGAGGATTTGGCCTGGCCGTTAGCTTGAGCATAATACGGGGAGGAATTTAGCAGCTTGATTCCCATATCAGCTATGAACTCTTCGAACTCTCCCGACGTGAACATCGTCCCTTGATCAGTTGTGATAGTCTGAGGGATGCCGAAATGATAGACAATATGGTCCTTCACGAAATTGACCATAGCGGCCGATGTTCTGGCCTTTAATGGAATCGCCTCCACCCATTTGGTGAAATAATCTGTGGCTACCAGAATGAATTTATATCCTTTACTTGATGGAGGATAAATTTATCCGATGAGGTCTATTCCCCAACCCCTAAACGGCCACGGCTTGATAATTGGATTCATAGCCGATGCGGGTGCGTGTTGCAGATTCCCATATTGTTGACAATCTTGGCATCCTTTATAATACTTGAAACAATCCTCAAGGATTGTTGGCCAGTAATATCCATTATTCCTAATCATCCACTTCATCTTATGCGCCGATTGGTGGGCTCCACACACCCCTTCGTGGATTTCTCCCATCAGGGTCTTTGCCTCCTCCGTCCCCAGGCATTTGAGCAGGACACCATCAATCGTCCGGTAGAACAAGTCATTTTCCAGTAACACATACTTTGTGGGCTGAAATCGTATTCGCCGATCCACTTTCTTAGACGGGTCTTTTAAATAATCGGCAATCTCTTTTCGCCAGTCGTCGACCGCGAGTTCCAGAACCATGGCGCCTTGAATCGGCCAATACCCGGACGCGTGCTGGACGAGCCTATTGGCCTCTTCGTTATAGTCCCTGGGGATATGCTCAATAACCGCGGATTTGAATTCTTTCAGAAGCTGGAGGCAGTCTTCATAATAAATCCTTAATACGTCATCCTTGCACTCGGATTTTCCTGTTAATTGATCCACGATGAGCATGGAATCTCCAAAAATCTCGACGACGTCGGCTTTAATCTCTCTCAGCAATTGTAACCCTTTTAAGACGGCCCGGTACTCCGCCTGGTTATTGGTGGCGGATGCTTCTATCGGCAAAGAGAAATCATAACTTACCCCCCGGGGCGATATGAGAATAATGCCGATTCCCGATCCAGCCCCACATGACGAACCATCAAAATATAAGGTCCACGGTACTGGTTCCACAATGGCGATTTCTGGTCCGCAGTGCTGGGCGACGAAATCGGCCATAACCTGACCTTTGATTGCTTTTGCCGATTCGTATCGTAGATCGAACTCCGATAAAGCCAAAATCCACTTTCCGATTCGCCCTTTCAAAATCGGCAATGACAGCATGTACTTCACTATGTCATCCTTGCATACGACTATGCATTCTGCCGATAATAAGTAGTGCCTGAGCTTGGTGCATGAGAAGTAAAGACATAAGCATAACCGCTCTACCGGGGGATATCTTGTTTCGGCGTCCAAAAGTCTTCTGCTGACATAATATATCACCCGTTCCGTTCCCTCAAACTCCTGGATTAATGCTGACCCGATAGCTCGCTCATCGGCCGATAAATACAGCTTGAACAGCTTACCAGTTTGTGGTGGGACCAACATAGGAGGTGAGGCCAAGTACTGCTTGATGTCTTCTAGGGCCTTGCGTTGCTCTTCTCCCCACATGAATTCCTGGTCGGGTTTTAATTTTAATAATGGTGTGAAGGCCTGGATATGTCCGGACAGGTTGGATATGAATCATCTGATGAACTTGACCTTGCCGATCAAGGATTGCAGCTTAGTTTTATTCTGCGAGGCCACGACTTTATTGATAGCCACTATAGTCTTCCGGTTGATCTCTATCCCACGCTCATGAACCATGAAAACCAAGAATTGTCTGGCGGATACGCCGAAAGCACATTTGTTCTGATTCATTTTTAAACCATGTCTTCTCGTGCATTCCAACACTTGCCACAAATCGGCCAGATGTTCCTGGTGTCCTTTTGATTTGAGCACGATGTCGTCGATGTAAATTTCAACCAGTATGCCGATAAGTTTGTGAAATATGTAATTCATGGCTCGTTGATACGTAGCACCGGCGTTCTTCAAACCGAAAGTCATTACCACCCATTCGAACAATCCGAGGTGACCTGGGCATCTGAAAGCCGTTTTCGATATGTCCTCTTCGGCCATTAGTATTTGATTGTATCTAGCATTTCCATCCATGAAACTGATGACTTTGTGACCCGCGACGGCATCTATTAATACATCGGCCGTCGGCATCGGGTATCCATCCATCGGCGTAGCCTGATTAAGGTTCCTGAAGTCAATGCACACGCGTAGCTTTCCATTCTTCTTGTATACAGGCACGATGTTGGAGATCCATTCGGCATAACGACACTGCCGAATAAATTTCGCTTCAATCAGCCTTGTGATTTCGGCCTTTATATCAGGTAAGATTTTAGGATTACATCGTCGCGCAGGTTGCTGATATGGTCGATATCCCAGCTTTATGGGCAGCTGGTGTTCGACAATGGACCGGTCTAGTCCCGGCATTTCATGATATTCCCAAGCAAAGCAATCCTTAAACTCTTTCAATAAATTTGTCAATTTACATTTGTATTCCGGATCCAAATTAGCACTAATGAACGTCGGCCTTGGCTTGGTGCCATCGCCTAAATCTATCATCTCTAATGAATCGGCTGACGTGAACCCGTGTCCTAGCTTCCCGTCTTCCCAGACGAACTGATCCATTTAATGTGAATCTTCGGAGCTGACTGCTCAGATCGGCTGTAGACCAAAATCGGACACTATCAGGAAATCAGTATCCCAAATTCTCCCGGATATACACTTGACATTCTCGCAGCTCCATTGCTGTGCATCGGCCACCGCGACGCTGTACGAGGAATCGGCGGTGACCACCTCGATGCTATCACCGACCCATTGCACAAGGCATTGGTGCATTGTAGACGGGATGCAGCAATTTGCGTGTATCCTGCCTCGGCTGAGTAGCATGTTGTAGGACCCTTTGCCATTGATAATAAAGAAAGTGGTGGGAAGAGTCTTACTGCCGATGGTGAGGTCGACGCAGAGTGCGCCGCGGGCGGGAGACCCGTTGCCTTCAAAGTCTTTGAGCATCATGTCCATCTTGGTCAGATCGTCGTCACTTTTTCATAGCTTCCGAAACATGGCATACGGCATGATGTTGATAGCGGCTCCTCCATCTACTAGTAATCTGGTGATGGGTCGGCCGTTGACATGTCCTTTGAGGAATAATGCCTTGAGGTGTTGCCGTTTTTCGTCCTCAGGTTTCTCGAATGTGGCTATCATCGGCTCCAAAGCCAATTGCGACATCTGTTCTTCTATCGCCGACATGTTATGTCGGTCGGCAGGAGTCATGAATTCCATCGGCAGAATGAAAACCATGCTGATATCGGCTGCCGATTCTTGGTTGTCGTTGTCTTCCCTGTCGTTTCTTTTGGGGCGCCAAATCCGAGGCATGTCGTTTTTCTTGTCCATCATCTGTTGTTGCTCTTCTTCCTGTTGTTCCCATTGGCGGAGATGTTGGATTCTTCGTTTTTGAGATTTAGTCAATCCGTCAGGGCACCACCTGGGGTTTACAGGTTTAGTTGATGGTTTGGTGCGTTCCCATTCTGGTTCGCATCCCAAGGGGTTCTCGTTTGATACCCGAGCATCGGCCATCTCCTCCAGCCGATCATGAGCGCTGACTCTGTCTTCTGGTTGGTTGAACCGGTTGGTCCTGCCTTTTGGTTGGTTGCGCCGATCAAATCTGCCCCCCGGCCTATCATTTCGCTCACACCTATCTTCCGACCGGTCATATCAGTCAGTTCTGCCCCCGACCTGATCACGCACTGAAGGGCGCCGGTCCTCTTGCTCGTGCCAATTTCTGCTGATCGGCTCTGGCCTTCCATCTCTGGAGCGAGACCTTCTGAATGGCCGATTGTTGCAATACGGGCCGTTGCACTCAGGGAAATTATCGGCCGACGGCAACCTAAGGTTACTCTCCCAGCAGTTGATGAAGAACGGGTATCGCCAGTGATCTTCATGTCGTCGCATCATCTCCTCCCGGAATCTTGAACTTTCCTATTGCCGTTGATACTTGTTGAGAAGAAATTGGGAGGTGATGGGCCTACGTGGCTCTCCCGATCCCTTGCCTTCATCCTCCATCCGTCGTTTCCCCTTGATATCTTCAGGCGCCGCTTGATTTCTAGGGTCTACGGCTCCGCTCTTTTTAGCCGATTCAGATGTTAGCACCTTGGTCTGGAGTGAGTCCCTTCCTGCATCAACCATGTTGGTGGGGAAGGGATGCTGATCGATCTTCATCGGGTTTACTGGCTTTGTCGGGACTTCGAATTTGAGCCTCCCTGTTCGATGGCCGATTGAATTTGCTGTCAGAAGATTTTGCATTCGTTCGTATCATGGGAGGTGGCATTATGCCACTTGCAATATTTCATCTTCTTTAGCTGCTCGGCCGACGGGATCGTGTGGTATGGTGAGAGCTTGATTTGTCCTTCCTGGAGGAGGAGATCGAAGATTTTATCGGCCTTTGATGTGTCGAAACCAAATGCCTCCGGTTCCTTTTTCCCGAACGGACATGATATTGGATTTTTCCCTTTAACCTACTCCGCCAGGCCGACTTCTGTTTCTTCTTCGGACTCAACCCCTTCCAAGTACGCCACCTTTTTCTAGAAATTCCTCCGTGGGTCAAAGGGACGTACTTCCTGACCAGACAATCGATGCACGATTTGGCTCAGGCTCTCAAACTCCTGTGAAGCATATTTCTCTTTGATATGGGGCAAGAGACCCTGGAAGGCTATATCGGCCAATTGTGCGTCGGTTAGGACTAGGGTGTAGCATTTTTTCCTAATCTCCCTGAACCTCTGCACGTACGTGGACACCGGCTCATCACTCCTCTGTCTGAGGCTGGTTAAGTCTGAAAGCTTCATCTCATGTACCCCTGCGTAGAAGTATTTGTGGAACTGCTTCTCCAAGTCGGCCCATGTAATTATGGAGTTGGGTGGCAGTGTAGTAAACCATTGGAAGGCCGACCCGGACAGGGATGATGAGAAGAGGCATACCCGTAGAGCATCATGTGCAGCTGCCTTCCCACATTGGATGATGAATCTATTTACGTGTTCCACAGTTGAGGTATCATCAAGCCACGAAAACTTGGTAAAATCAGGAACTTTGTACCAATGGGGAAACGGCAGTAAGTCATAGATAGGCAGGTATGGCGTTCTGTATGTGTAGGTTTGCACCTTCGGCTTTAAGCCGAATTGCTCTTGAATCACCTCTGCTATGCGTGTTGTCCAGTCTGCTTGTTGTTGATGAACTATTGGCTAGGGAACCAGCACGTGTTGGTAGATCGGCGGCGGGAGGACCAGGTGGTGGACGAAAGCGTGCGGCGCCTGTTGCGACGCGGCCGGCTATGTAGTCGGCATCGGTTGTCTCGGTGAACCGGCCGTTTCATCATATAGTACAATCGGCGCAGCGCCCCGAAGCGCTTCTGTTGTTTCTGCCCCCCTGCCCATCTCTGGCGCGACTGGCTGATACTGTGGCATCATCGGCCGCACGGCCAATTGGAAAGGTGCCTGGATCGGAGAGCTTCCATGGCCGGCCGATTGATCTTGGATGGCCGTCATCGATGGTGCCCCCCAAGGTACTGAATTCAGAGAAGACAATTGCGTGGAGGATAACTGAATGGATTGGGGCGGTGCATGCTGCTGGAGATATGGTGCACCGTTATGCCCCAGATGCATTGACGATGAAGGGGTGCTGGAACCTCCAGTCTGAGCTTGGATCGGCTGAGGAGCTGAGTAGGGTATACTTGGAGAACTCTTGGCTGGGGCTGTGATAGGTGGGGCGTATGCCGGCCCCTGGTATCCTTGGGACACGCGGTTGGCCAAGGAGTTGATGACGGCATTGTATACCGTATTAGAAATCACCGGGGATTGATCAATGAAAGCTTGGTAGACAGATTGTTGAACCATCTCGGACATCTTGCCTAAGTCCTCGGCGATTGTGATCTGGCGGGGAGTTGGAAACGGAGCTTTCCTGATAGGTTCCCCGCTCCTGGTACGACTGAAGGATTGTAAGCATGTCTTTCGGTAGTACTCTATCTGCTTCTCCAACTCTTCCTTCTGTTCATCCTTGAGGTCTGCTTCCGTTACCTCGATGACATTGTCTTCCGAGATTTCAGGAGCTTTCGACATGGTGGCGGTTGTATTGGTCCCACCGGGTGGGCCAAAAGTGTGTTGGCGCTAGAAATCAGCCGATTGAATCTCTAGCGTCGGACACACAACCCGGGAGAATCTGCTTAACTCCTGTTTGGGTGATCGCCCTGGTGCGGTTCGCGCGGTGTGCCAGCCAATCTAACCTGTTGATTGGCAAGGAAAGAAACGTGTCAAATCCCAGAGGTTGCGATTGGCTAAGGTTCCGATCTCGAGAAAGCTTATCAGCGAATCGGCCGATTTGCTGTAATAAAGAAATCGACTATAATACAGTCGATTACCAGGTAACGTTGGTAAAGAAAACTGCTATAGTAAACTAAACAATGCTACAGTAGAAATACTAGGAACAGATCTTAATCGGCTATGTGGAAAGCGGCAGGTTAAGCAATAAAATATAAGTAACTCGAATGCTCTAATTCCAAGCTGGATAACTGGTGATAAAACTAGAACAACAGGTAAAACCTAAAATTCTAGTGAATATCAAGAACTGATGAATAAATCTAAACGAAACAACAGCGATGCGCCCGAAGTTAAAGCTTAGATATTACTCGATAAACGGAACTTACAGAATCGGCCGGAGGTCAAGTTGATGCAGCCCCGCCAACCCGTACAAACTCGTGAAAAGAAGGAAAGTATTGGTGAAGTCACCTGCTTGAAAGTAAAGTACGAGGAAATAGTAGTTTGTTGTATTAATTTGATGATGATTACTGATCTATGAAGGCGGCTATTTATAGCCTGTTACAACCAATCTCTTAACCGACTAGGATTCTATCTCTAATTTTAAACAAAAACGAATATCTACAAGTATGATTTGTGTCGGAGTTGACTGCTATGTTCCGTGGGCCGACCCCTTTTATCCTCGTGATCTACTCTGAGCCCATATTGGTCCAACTATTCCAGCCTCTCGATCGGCCGATTTCCATCAACCTCCGCCGAAATACTGCAGCACCAATCGGCCGATCTTCAACTGTAGCACCAATCGGCTGACTCCCAATCATGACCTTCGTGCCTTGCCGCATCAGCTGATTCTTTCCGTTCTTGACGCCGATTTCATACGTGTCAAAATCTGGCGTCAACAGGTGGTCATAGCTGCCCTCTCAATAGTGTCGTTGAATTCAAAACCCTGCTCCATGATTTCCTCTAGACACAAGTTAGGGTTTGAATCTTCATCTGGAATATGGACGTAAACAGTGCAATATTGTTTACGACAAGTATCTTCTTTCCTCCAGTAATATTTAGGAGGATTGTGAAATCCCAACTCCTGAAGTGTCTTCCACAACAGCTGTGTGAAGCCAGGTTTGTCCAGATTGTACCCCCGGGTCCATCCATCTTGATCAGTATACCCTTCTTGGAATATCTGACAAGAGAAGCGGGGTTAGGTCTAACGGCACTCACCAAACCCAAAAATTTTTAAAACATGCTATGCAATATGATGCAACAATTCCTACATACTTTCAGACTCATATACACACTTGTAGAAAAATTGGTGGCATCGTAATCTCTCCCTAATAATATACTATCGAATACTAGGTACACGTAGCAAACAGTTAGCATCTGCAAAACAATCAACCAATTAACGCTACTGCCACCTAAGACTCACATTTTCTTTATTTAAAATAGAGTCTCAATTTTTAATTCGTAATATCTGTTGATTCTCCCAACCTATGGCTCTGATACCAGCTGTGGCGGAGCCGCCCAACTTAAACTAGTGTAAGTGCACCTAATCGCTATCGGAACAACAATTATCCGAAACGCACTTAAAACGGTATAAGTCCGGTAGTCCGTCGAGTGTCCCTAGGACTCCTCGAAACATCCACGACGTGTCCCATAGCCATACATCGGGATCACTTCCACGATGGGAAGGCATCAACAAATATTACATTTTTTCATACATATCGAGGTGCGAATTATTATAGACCATAGTTTGAAACAAACTTAATAATGCAGGTCAGAGCAGTTCTAAGAGTTTAACACCTAACTGAGTCCCGGTGAAAGTTAAACTTCTGGGTTTTATTTCTAGGGTATTATGAGACTCATAAAGATACCCTAGTTCTTCGGGGTTTCTTCCTCAACGGGCTCCTGCTGTGATTCTGAAATAGCAACGAAGAATTCCCCTGAGTACGAGGTACTTAGCAAGACTAACTCGACTAACCGATATAAATAGTATTTCCAAAACTGAATGACAGTTGTTTAGTGTACTGGCTGACTCACATTTTTGTTGAAAGAGCTTACTACAAGTGAAATCTTAG
The DNA here is from genome assembly GCF_005286985.2 of Setaria viridis. Classification (NCBI taxonomy): domain Eukaryota; kingdom Viridiplantae; phylum Streptophyta; class Magnoliopsida; order Poales; family Poaceae; genus Setaria; species Setaria viridis. The sequence goes on from NC_048268.2 coordinate 15,292,559, forward strand.
CTTTATCTTTTATTTCAGATTGAGTTTTTTACCTGACCAGTCTAGATGGCAAAAATAAATATTTTTGCAATCAGTTGGAATTAAGTCATACAACACATTTAATTTCAAAAAAACATTACATTCAACAGGATTACACTACGATGCTTAACGGTGATCAAGTGCATTCATAACCGACAATTGCGGCGATCCGGACCGATTTACATCCTGCAGGAGAATAACCTGACCACCAGCTATGCACAACTGTCTAGGTTGTACATAACGACCTTTCAATTAGCCGTACCCAAAGATTGGGAATATGACTACCCGAACCCAGGGACGCACCCCCACATGGGACCCCACGTCTGGCTTGATCTCGATGTGAGTTTTAGGCTACGCCCCTGCCATTCTCCAGCACGTCAAGCACGGGTACAAAATATTCCCGATCAGAGAGTCAACTAACATATCGGGCTTTACTGGTCCCATATCCAGTAAGCAACCAGGTGAAACTCACTTGACCAAAGGTTAAGGCACCGATCGGGCCTTAACCAAATTAACTTAGCAAACAGAACTACCATCTCTAGCTTCTGTCGACATTTCCAATTTCCAGGCTATTTTTGCTTGACTAACATGTATGACCAAATTTACCTTAGAGCTAAGTAACCAAGTTGCTTGAAGTATCTAAGCATTACTAAGCATAGGATAGTTACTAATTAGTGAACAAGTGGCAAAGATGTCCTCTAATCAAGGTAGGATCATGCACAAGAATAGGTTTCAATCAACTCCTAGACTTAATGCATTCATATGGAAAATAACCAATAATTGGACACATGAAATAATAACTCTAAAGTAGATAAGTATAGATGCACCGGGGCTTACCTTGATCTGTAAAAAGGTTAGCGTTGCCTGATGGACTGGAATCACAGGGGATCAACTCAACAATCTCCTCAAACCCCGAAGGTTCTTCAGATAAATCCAAGAATTCCACTTCTGGAGCTTCAGTGCCTACGATTTAGTACATGCAGGGGTTAGAGATGCAAATTTTTGAACACATGACTATACAACTTTCCTTCATGATAAAGTTGAAAGCCAACAAGTGACTATACAACCTATCTTCATGATAAAGTTGCAAGCCAACACTAAACTACCCGTAAAGATGAACCCACCATTTTTATTCTCTTTACGAACCTATCTTAGGCCTTTTTCTTTTATTTTTAGAAAGCATTATGATTATTGTGTGATCTCAAAACTTAATTCCTATAGATTAATAATAATTTGTGAATCAGAAAACATTATTCAAAATTTTATGCATTTAATAAAGGTTAAGAATTTATTTGAATATCTTGACCAAAAGGCATTAAATAAATACCTAAATTTTATTATTTTTCCTAAGGTGTAAAAATTTTAATGCATAAAGGAAAATAAAACAATCCTAACAAAATTGGTTTCACTATTTTTGGATACTACTAGAATTTCCCATGATTTAAATGGTGAAAACTGAATTTAAACTATTTATCTACAAAAGGAAAAACCCATGATTATCCAAAACCTTCGGACAAACTTTTCTTGCTACCCTTCTTTTTGCCCCTTCTCTCACGCGCTAGGCCCCTTGGACCGACCCAACCTTGCCCCCACTAATCTACCCCCCCAGCCCACCCTTTCTCTTTCTCCTTTCCCTCGCGCGTCGGCCCCTGGCGCCAGGGTCTTCTTCTCCCCCCGCCAAAAGTAGGGCGCGACAGGGGGCGGCGCGGCTCGACGACTGGCGCCCTACCGGCGATGGGGCCGGGCCGGGGAGGCACCCCCAGGCCACGGCGCACCCGTGGGCGGTGGCGGCCCCGCGGGAGATGGCCGGAGCTAGCCTCTCCACGGCGGCGGGCAGATGGAAATGGCGGCGGCTAAGAGCTCGCCAGCGGGGTAATTGCAAAATGGGGAGGCACAGATGTCAGCGAGGTGCTGGTGGGGATTTGGGTGGGAGGAATTGATGCGGGAGGCGGTGGAACGGCGGGAATCGGCCGGCGACAGTAGCTCGGCCCTGCTCTGCTCGTGATGGTAAAAACAGGGTAGCGTAGTAAACAGATAAGTGCAACGGCGGGAGCAATAGATATGCAAACTTTTTACCGTGTGCATGAGTGCCACCTTGACCTAGCTTGTAGGCTTGCGTGGGTGCTAATGTGGCCCTATACATCGCGCTAGACGACGGGCGAAAGCACCGGCAGTGACACATCTCTGCCTCTGCTTGTTTCCCCCCTCCCCCTGCCTTACTCTGAAACTTAGACCTCAAAAAATGGTCGATTTCGAATCCTACGGTCCGAAAGTCCTTTAAAAAAACTTGTAGAGGAAATCAAGCACTTCAATTGATAGATTGGTCCCTACCCGAGATAATCACTCTAGGGTCAAAATTTTTAAGCCTCAAATTCGGGTAGAACTGAACTGTACTGAATCCCTTTGATTCAGTTCGTCAGGCACTGAAACAGGGCCATTTGGCCTTCTTTTGACTCGATTTGAGTAGCTCAAACTTGCTCCATATGGTTCAACCGTCATATATTGGTGTTATATAACTAACAAGCATTCCATTTTGTACTTGAACTCATATACCCTTTGCACTACATTTCCCTGAAACTTGCTCCAAACATGGTCATCCACTGCTGTTTCACACTTAGGAAAATCACTTCAGCAACTAGGCTGAAAACTGCTTGATTGCCGATTTTGAGTCCCATTTTAAATTTAATTCCTCCACTTTTTCTGGCCAACAACATCCCACTAAGCTTGTCTAAGGGCCATAATTCACTAATGTTCAGAAACCTTTAGCCACTTATATGAAAAATTAGGCACAAACCAATTCCAAAGTTGGGTACTCATTATAATTTTTAGAATTGCGTATTTTCGGACGGGAAATAGTAACTCGGTTGATTCCTTTTTTGGTTACATTCTTGAGGGGTTTAAGACTAGAATTAGTCTCCAATTTCACTCCTTTGATTTCTAAACACCCTCATGCCTCAACTTCATATCTTTGCCAAATTTATCCAAATTTGAAACTCCAAATTGCAATTTCGGTCAAATTTGGCTCGAATTTGACTTTGAGTCAATATTACCTTCCTTCTGCTCCAAAGCTCATCATTAACTTTTTCTTGACATCCTTAGGCTGTCATTAACACGAGGTGTTACACTATTCCATTCTCATGAAGGGAGAGTTGGAGGATTTGGCAAGTCAGTGGTTGAGGGCCTTGATCAGTATTGAGGAAAATAAAAAAAGATAGGATCTGGAAGTTGATCCTGCCGATAGGATCTAAAGATCCCAAATATGGAAAATGGTCGCCTACTTGGGAAGGGCCGTACAGGATTAGTCGATGTGCGCCGGGCAATGCATACATATTGGAGACCTTTGAGGGAGAAGAATTTACAAGGGCTCTAAATGGAAGGTATTTGAAAAGATACTATCCCAGCATATGGGTAGATGCTTAGCCGATGATATGGCGTATCGGGTTCTTACGGTCGATACCTATTAACTCACGTTCATATAGCTGATGCGAAGAGCATCGTCTTGAGGATGAAAGAGGCAAGAAAGAGTTCATATGAATAAGTCGATTATTATTTGGTACATTAACTGGATACATGGCCGACATGGTACAAGTCGCCCTTAGAATAAAAAGTAGCAATACACTCATAAGTCACAGTAATTCAATGGCGTTTCAGTTGGGCTTCATTCATGTCAATCTTTCTCTGAAACCGGCCTAATTCGATCAAAAGGCGGGTGTTCTGCTCCTCCACTTCCGCCATTGTGTCTTCAAGGGCAATTTGATGGGGTAGTTGGTGGCTCCTTTTGGCCGGTGGCTGGGGTGGCCTTCTAGAGGCGTTGGCTTCAATGTTGTCTACAATCCTTTTGATATGCGCAGGAAGGTGATCCTTGAGTTCCTCAGAATGAGCTTGGATCATATCTTTGTCCGCCTGGGTCAGCGGTTCATCGGAGTGCATAATTTTGATAGCCCGTTCGAGACTGGGGCTGAGCTGGTATGGCTGAAGGGACAATAGACAATCAATTGATGGGGAAAAATCAGTCGAGGCGTACAAAAGTTAACTTTGTACCTAATTGATGGAAGAGAAGGAAGCCATTTGAGTTGCCTGGTCAATGACTTGGAAATATCTACAGGGGGCGAGTTTGGTGAGTGTTGTGCAAATGCATCTAGAAGGATGCGAAGAACTCGTATTTCTTAAATGAGAGGACGATGGGAAATGGTTGGTGAAAGAAGGCATTAAAAGCAAGTGACCGTTGGGCCAAAAGGCTGCAGAAAGCCGTCTCAATTCGCATTTAAGATAGAAACATTGAAAGCATTAATGTTGTACAAGACATTCAAAGGTCATTCAAGTTCAATACAATTATCCAAGGAGAGTGTTTATGGCCTTGATTGCTTGCAGGTGGACCTGATCTGCTGCGTCTAGTACTCGCTGGTTGTTATCGGCCGACCCAGGGATTTCTGGCATATTGCGGTGAAGACGGATAGCCTCATGAGCAAGGTTTTGCCTTTCCTGCTTCAAATCGGCAACAACAGTCGGGAGGTCTTCAAGTCTCTTCTCTTCGGCGGTGATGGCCTTTACAACCTGCTCCATCTCTTTGGCGAGTTCTGCTCTACGCCGTTTCAGCCAATCTATGGCACTAATGATGCTCGGACAAGAGGTCTCAAGGATGCTGATCCACTGATGTACCTCTTGCGCACTATGCTTATAGGATTCTTCTTCCTCACACGCTTTCTCCAGTTTAGCACGATTGGCCATATGCTGCAAGGCTCTAAACACTGGGACCTGCATGGATTCAATGTACACCGCGGGTGCGAGAGCCTCTTTCACGTCTTCTAGAACTTGGCCTTTAATTTCGTTGAATATTCACCGAATCGGAAAGGCATCCTCCACCAATCGGCCAACGTTGTCCTGGAGAAGGGCTCGCATGTTCTGGAGCTTGGCGCGGACCTCTTCTTGTATTGAGCCCAAAGTTATCTAGCATGGTGCAACTTCCTCGTCATCGGAGACTGCAACCGCGAAGGAGAAGATGCTGTTGTTGGGCGTGTCTTGTTCCTGTAAGGAATGGAGAAAAGTGCTTTAGCCGACAGGAGTAAGAAATTGGCTAGTGGAGATGGGAGGCCCTTACCTCTTTAAAGTGAATTTCCTCCACTTGGGTTGGCAGGATCGCTGCTCCCGTCTCAGGAATCGGTGGTGGCAGCTCACAAGAAGAGGAGGATTCAACAATAATCGGCGCGGTGCTTGGGCCAGCCTCCTGAAAAGTACAAAGGGGAATACTTGTGAATATAAGAGGATATTAGATCTAAATATGGGTCTTGGCCGTCTTACCTTCGGAAATTGCGTAGCCGATGGTTGCTCAAAAGGGATGACCGATGTGCCTGGAGCATTCTGTGCCAGGAATCAGCCAGTTTTAGTTAAAAAAAATGGGAGACTAAGTGAAAAGCACGTTCTTTACCCCAATTGGAAGGCTTGCTGGTAGTACAGTTTCTGCTCAAGGATCGGCCGATTGAGGGATAGTTTGCTCCAGAATAAGTTGTGCAGCCTGATAAGGAGCGAAATTTAGTGTTGGCAATACACTTAAAGAAGTCAGAGCGGAGAGATTACCTGTATATCCTCCACCAGGAGAGATGCAGCAGCAGAACCAGCTTCTGACGCCGCCTAGGGGTCGATATTTTGGATCGTCGGCAGAGCATCTGTTGGGACTCACGTGACTGGGGGCTTGGCCGATGTTGTGGCCGATTGGTCAGCTGTATGAGTTATCGCCGGTTTAGTACGGGCTCGTACCCTGCGGCTTGTTTTCTTTGTAGTGGACATCTTGAGCTTGTGCTTCAATCGACCAGTAGCTATGTCCTCCATCGACAGGGCATGATAGCCGATGAGAGGGTACGACATGTATGGATGATGGGTCTCTATCGGCCTACCGCTCCGGCTGTGCGTTGGGGGCACTTGACTATCAACCTGCACAGAAAAGAGAAGACAGTAATGAGAACTCCGTGGCATTAAAGGTGAAAGTGAGAAATCGGCCGAGAAAGTTTCGTTACCTCTACATTTGGATCGGTGTGAGCGGGCTCCAGTTGATTGCAATATGTCATGGGAGCTGCACAGAAAAGGTGTTGTTCCACTCAGCCCACCATAGCTTGAATTGCTGAGTTGAAAAGGGTGCTACTAGCCAAGTGCTTTGGTCTATAGTGCTGGAGTCCGGTGTCAGATTACATAATCTATTATATTCCAATCCTCGTGAGACCGACTCTCGGAATTTCACTCAGCCGGCGAAGTAAATTCCAATGGGCATTTGTCGTAGACCGAGTTGTCAGGCTGCCACTGATGGGTTGTAGAATTTGTACGTCGAAGAATGTTTCCTAGAGAAGAAGTTTGCTGGTAGGATTCCAAGTTTGATCAAAATGTCCATTATCCCGTCGCCAAAAGAGTTGGTGCTCGAGTCGAAGCAATCAGGATTCTTGAAAGTTGGACTATCTCTCTAGTATGGATACCAACTCGTGGTTTCTTCACTGAAGCCGATATAAAAGCATCTGAAGTATTCGGCCGTTCTTGAGGGGGTGGGCTTGCTACCTGGAAAAGACAATACGACTTCTCCAAAAGAGGTGCAGCGGCACCTTCCCGATGGGTCAGTTTTTCATTCAACGTTGGGGAAGGTCCTTGTTTCGATCCGTTCTATGGAGATTTTGCTCATATATAGATTAAGCTAGAAGTTGATAAACCACCAGGGACCACCAGGGTTCCCGATAGGCTCCCTAGATGATAGCTTCACGGCAATTTGGTGCATCATATAGTAAACTGACCCTAGAAAATGTTTTCCCAAAGGGACAGTAGCGCCTCTTGCCAGCGCTTCGGCTAAGGTTTAGGTGTTGGAGGTGGAACCGGCCAGTTTGCTGCAGAACAGGTGTTTTTCCAGCCACATCATCAAGAAGGCTGTGTGTTCTCTGTCTGTGATGGGCTCAATTTTTATGTTCTTCTCAATGAAGCCTTTCCATCTGTCAATGGCTTTTGTTTCCAGCCGGTGAGTGGGTTTGATTAAGAGATCAAAAGGTGAATCGGCGGAGGAGATATCGAGGCCAGTCAGCATCAAAACATTAGCTAGAGTTGGAGTCATTGGTCTATGACCAAAGAGAAATGCGTTGAGGGCATCAGACCAGAAATAAGACGCCGCAATGAGCAAAGAGTCATTCCTTTCCATGTGAGACATGGATAGATTTATACAGTGGCCAATTTTTTCCCTCATCCTAAAAGACTTTCTTGGAGTTTGACATCCTGAAGAACCACTCTCTCCAGCCAGGGGTTTCGTTCAGCCAAGACCTGAATGTGCCTGTCCAATAGTCTAGATCCATAGTTGATTGCTTAAATGGGATCCTATGAGTTTCCAGATTGATCAGTTCGGTTGGATTAGGATTCCCATGGGGCCAAGTCCGATGAGTCCGGGAGTGTCAGCTATGGGAATGGTGATTCTTTGCCTGAGTTCCTGAAAAGATATGAGAAAGAACAAATCTAAGAATCGCAAAACGGTGAAGCTTAGAAAGGGGGAAGTTTCTGGAGATTTACCTCCGGGATGAAAGCCATGGTGGCTGAAGGGTTCGCCATTAGGATTTGAAAGACTGGCGTGATTGATGAAAGGATGTGAGATGTTCACTGGAAAGCACAGGAATGCGCCAGGAGGCAGAAGAACTAGGGGCACTGGAGTGCGTCAGAAGGTGATTCGCCGGAAACTTTTTCGCCCGGAGAAGAAGAAGCGACGGAGGGGATCAGTATTTAGAGGACGGTTCGAGAGAAGGGTAAATGCAGGATTTTTACCACGCCATCTGCACAAATTTTGAAAAGAGCGGGTGCTCTGTTTGAAAAGATGCAATCATCAAAGAGAAGACTCTGAAGCGAAAAGGGTTTTGTTGCATTTACTATTGCATTTTCTCCGGAGGAAAGAGCTGGAGTTGAGAAAATTTTGGAGCAAAAGATATGTTTCACTCTGAAACTGGGGGGCATGTGTTGACATCAGATTTTAACATGTGTTAAGGTTGGCGTCAAGGTGAGAAATGTTGGAATACGAGGTAGGCTACACTAGCGCAAATCAAAATTTCTACCGTGTAAAACAAGGAAGAACTGCCGTGTAAGGATCACGGGATTACCACTCGACGCACTACTGGTGCGGAAGATGTAGATTTGCGTCAATGCAGCGAAGACGATCCACGTAGTCGTACGTAGTCGATCACATCAACATCCAGCAACTCCTCAGCAGCTCGTCCACGTGCAGCAAGATCGCCCTCGTGCCGCGGCTCGTCGTCGGCTCGTCGTGGCTCGTCGGCGGCTCGTCGTAGCTCGTCGGCGGCTCGTCCAAGTGCTGCAGGCGCAACACCTCCAAGGTATCCACACGTGCAGGGAGGAAGCGTCGCAAGCCGGACTGCTAGATCCGCGAGTTGCAACAGGCGAGGGCGTGGGAGGCGCGGCAGATGTGTTTCGCCAAAAGGTGTAAACCCTAGGGCACCCCCACCCCTCTATTTATAGAGGTTCCTGATGGGCCTCTGGGTCCGAGGCCCATTAGTACTTCTAAATCTAATCCAACTCGGATCAGATCCGAATTGGGCTTCTAGCCCCTTAAGTGTGTGACCCTATGGGTTCGGATACGTATAGACATGGCCCGAGTACTCCTACTCGGCCCAATAGTCGGTAGCGGCCTCTAGCAAGACGTGCCAACTCCTATACGCACACGAATTCATGCATCCGGGGCTTGCCTTCGAACAAGGAGGAGGGAAGCTGCTCTTCTGCTTGGGCGGCTTCGGCTTCTGGAGGCAGGAGCTCGGCTACACATTCGTCTTCTGGCGCCGGGTGCAGCTCGTAGAAGCCGTTGGCAAGACGCAGCTCTACACGAGTGCAATGCATTGGTTAGCATTTAGACGGTTATTTCAACAGCAACACTTGCAAGTTTGAGCCCAGAAACTTGCGGCAAGTTACAGGAGGGTGGGGAGGCTCGCTGGAGTTGGTGGAGATCAAGATATAAGGGTCGGATGGGAAGGAACTTATGATCTGACCCTTAATCTAGAGGAATAGATGTGCTAGGGGTCCTCAGACTTAACGCTGAAAAGTCCCCAAGTTTTACACATACACCCTCGGTTCAAGGAAAAAGATACAGCCGAGCCCTCGGGCGAGGCGGAGAAAGGTCGGCGGAACAGACAGGGTCGGGCCAGACGGAACCGGGGTCGGGCGGATAGGAGGGGTCGGACGAGGTGAACAAAGGTTCGGTAGCTTACCTTCATCTGACAGATGAGGCTTGGGGTCAGAAAAGAATAGGCTTGGCCGGAAAAACTAAGGCTTGGGATAGCGGCGAGGATGTCCGGTGGTACTCCGGCGGTGGCGGTGCTTCTTGTGGACCACAAGCAAGCTCTTGTGCAGCACGGGGAGCAGTGGCCGGTGGATTGGGGAAAGTGGTGTTTGAGCGGAGAGGAGAGTTCCTTAGACTTAGGCGGTGGCGCTGTGAGCATGAACAGGGAGCAAGCAGGAGGGCAACGATGGCGAAGGGGAACTTCGGCGGGGCTTCGGCATTCCCTTTTATAGCTGCGCGGAAGAGAGAAGGGGGAGCGGCGTGAAGGCCGGGGAAGAAGTGATGGAATGCGCTGCCGGGGTGGCGATTGAGCGACGGGGGCAGTGGAGCAGGACTTCGGGGATGACACCGGCGGTCATTGGGCACCGATGACAGGGCAGCGCAGGCGCGGGTTTGCCGGTGGTTGAGATTTGGCGGAGGCGGGCGTCGTTGTGCGGTGGATCTGATGGAAGTGACCGGGGAAATGGCGCTAGAGATGAGGGCGCACAGGTGAGAAGACAGGCGGCTGCGGTCACGCGGGCAAGCGCGGAGCAACAGATTGTCGGGGCGGAGCTCTGACAGGGCGGGAAAAGGAGCTGTCGCTGCCGTGGTCTGGGTTGGCGGAGGAGGAATCGTCGCATAGCGAGGATCGGGGCGACGCGACTGTGGAGGGGCGACGGAAAAGACAGGTGGCATCGGGCTCTGCAGCAAGGATCTGGCGATGTGATGATGGGCGCGGGCGGTGAGGTGCTGCAGAAAGGGTAGCAGAGGAGCTTCCGCTGCGATTGGGGAAGGGGGCGCGAGAATCCATCCGGTCGTGGCTGGCAACGAGGCGGAGCGGCGGGCGTCGGAGGAGTTGAGCCCCGCGGCTAGGGAACTCTGAAGCGGGCATGCAACTCGAGTGCGCCTCTCGCGGGAGATCTGGGAGAAAGATCTCGTGGGTCCACCGGTTAGTCTCGGTGGTCCAAGGCTCAGATTGAAGGGAGGCGTTGTGGGAGGACTTAGAAAGATCCGGCGGTGGGTTGGGGTCGGTGGGGTCAGAACTAGGGGAAACACGGCGAGGGGTCGGATCACAGGGGGTCGGGACCGAGCTGGAGGTTGAGCACTTAGACTTGGTAAACTGAGACAGGGGATCAGGGACTCGGATTAAGATTAACGTGAAGGATTTTTAACCGAGGTCGTTACAGCCTACCCCCTTAAGAAGAATCTCATCTCGAGATTCGGATGTAGAAGCAACCGATGGGGGTGTGTAGCCCTTACCTCCTTGGCTGGAAAGAAAACGTGGGAAGTTCTTGTTCAAGTACTCTTCTGTTTCTCACGTTGCTTCATCCTCCGTATGGTTTCTCCAGAGGATCTTGTACATTTTGACCACTTGGCGTCGGGTGCGCCTCTCCTTCTGGTCAAGGACCTTGGCCGGGTACTCTGCGTAGGTTAGGTCAGGCTCGATTTGAAGCTGCTCCTGTTCTAAGATCTCAATTGGGACCTGGACACATTTCTTCAGTTGAAACACATGGAAAAGATCGTGTATGGCCGAGAGCTGTTCTGGGAGTTGGATCCGATAGGCAACGGGTCCACAAATTTCCACAATCTCATATGGGCCAATGTAATGGGGTGCCAATTTCCCTTTTACTCCAAACCGTTGTATTCCTTTTGTTGGGGAGACCCGAAGATATACATGATTACCAATGTCAAACTGTAGGGGTCTTCTTTGCCTGTCGGAGTAACTCTTCTGTCGGGATTGGGCAGCCTTGAGATTTGCTTGGATTATCTTCACTTGCTCTTCGGCCTCCACCACTAAGTCAGGGCAATAAACTTGTCTCTCTCCCGCTTGGGACCAGTTCAATGGTGTCCGGCATCTTCGTCCATACAATGCTTCAAACGGTGCCATCTTCAAACTGGCTTGGTAGCTATTGTTGTAGGAAAACTCCGCCAAAGGTAGGCACTTGTCCCAATTTTTGTCATAGTGGATGACACAAGCTCTCAACATGTCTTCAAGGATCTGGTTGACTCTTTCAGTTTGACCATCGGTTTGAGGATGATAGATTGAGCTACGGATGAGTTTGGTGCCCATGGATGCTTGTAGTTGTTCCCAAAAGCATGCTACAAACTGAACTCCTCGATCAGAGATGATGGTCTTAGGCACACCGTGTACGGAAACTATACGGTCAAGGTACAGCTCTGCATACTGCTTGACCGTGTGGGTGGTGTGGACAGGAAGGAAGTGGGCGGTCTTGGTCAGACGGTCCACTATAACCCAAATGGAATCATGTCGCTGTGATGAAAGGGGCAGTCCAACAATGAAATCCATGCTGATATCTTCCCATTTCCAAGAGGGAATAGGTAGGGGCTGTAGAGTACCCGCTACCTTTAGATGACTGGCCTTGACGCGTTGGTAGGTGTCACACTCTGAAACATACCGGGCAATTTCCGGCTTCATTCCGCTCCACCAGAAAGTTTGACGGAGATCATGGTACATCTTATTGCTGCCTGGGTGGATTGAGAACTTGGAGAGATGAGCTTCATCTAGGACCTGCTTCCTCAAGTTGGGGTCAGCTGGTACAACCAGTCGGTTTCCATAATACACTTTTCCAGTTTCATCCTGTCGAAACTGCTTATACCCTTCATCCTTCAAGGAAATCTTCCTTGTGATTCGCCTTACTTCCTCATCCTCCACTTGTGCTGACCTTATTTGGTCTTCCAAAATGAACTCAAGGGCGATGTGGTCGAGGGTTCCATGGGAAACAATTTCCAAACTGAGTTTTCCCATCTCATGACACAAAGTCTTGGTGAAGGTTGTTGCCGACAAGCAGTTGCAAAAGGTCTTGCGGCTAAGAGCATCGGCCACCACATTGGCCTTGCCGGGGTGATAGTGCACTTCCAAATCATAGTCTTTTATCAACTCCAACCATCTTCTTTGGCGCATGTTGAGGTCGGCTTGGGTGAAGATATACTTGAGGCTCTTGTGGTCGGTGTAGATGTTGCAGCAGGTGCCCATCAGATAGCGTCTCCATATCTTTAAGGCATGGATCACTGCTGCCAACTCAAGATCATGGGTCGGGTAGTTCAGCTCATGAGGTCGTAATGCCCGTGAGGCATAGGCAATGACTCAGTTGTCTTGCGTAAGAACACATCCAAGTCTAGTGCCCGAGGTGTCACAATACACGTCAAACGGCCTAGAGGGGTCGGGTTGAGCCAAAACCGGGGCTGTGGTCAGCAAGGGCTTTAGGGTCTTGAAGGCTTCTTCACACCTATTGTTCCATGCAAATTTGACCTCTTTCTTTAGCAGTTCAGTCATCGGCTTCGCTATCTTGGAGAAGTCTGGTATGAAACGCCGATAGTAGCCTGCCAGTCCAAGGAAACTTCGGATCTGGTGCACTGAGGCAGGAGGCTTCCAGTCCATGACTTCCTGTACCTTGCTGGGGTCGATGGCTATGCCATTCTTAGAGATAGTGTGTCCCAAGAGCTTGACACTATCTAACCAGAATTCACACTTGGAGAACTTGGCATAGAGCTGATGATCTCTCAGCCGTTGGAGAACTACGCGAAGATGGTTGGCATGTTCTTCTTCGCTCTTCGAGTACACCAGGATATCATCAATGAACACCACTACAAACTTGTCCAACTCGGGCATGATCACCGAGTTCATGAGATACATAAAGTATGCGGGTGCATTGGTGAGTCCAAAAGACATGACCAGGTACTCGTAGAGTCCATATCTTGTGGAGAAGGCAGTCTTAGGGATGTCACATGGTCGGATCTTGATTTTATGATAACCTGAACGAAGATCGATCTTGGAGAACACCCTAGCTCCAGCTAACTGATCAAACAAGACATCAATGCGGGGGAGTAGGTACTTGTTTTTGATAGTCACCGCATTGAGAGGTCGGTAGTCTACACACATGCGTAGACTGCCATCCTTCTTCTTCACAAACAGGGCCGGGCAACCCCAGGGTGATGCACTGGATTGGATGAAACCTTTTTCCAACAGATCATGCAACTGGGTCTTCAACTCGGCCAGCTCAGCTGGTGGCATCCGATAGGGTCTTTTGGAGATAGGGGCGGTGCCGGGGATCAACTCTATGGCAAACTCCACGTCTCTATCAGGCAGCATGCCGGGCAAGTCCTCTGGGAACACATCCGGGTACTCACAGACAACAGGGAGGCTTTCTAGCCGAGCTTGCAATAGAGGGTACGCACAGGGAAGTGCGGACTTAGGATGTTTCAAGGACAGGGTAGAACTGCCATGAAAGGGCGAGTTGATGTGGAGGGTTCGGGCAGCTGTGTCTAGAACCACTTGGTGTCTGGTCATCCAATCCATCCCAAGGATGATATCTATTCCTTCCAGGTCAAGGATGATAAGATTTTCCTTAAAAGGTTTTGGCCTAGCTAGATAGGCACATTGACACTCATCCTATCAGATGTGATTATTCCACCCGGGGTGGATATTCTAAAAGACCCTCTGGTTTGGCATTCTTGTAACCCACACTTGTCACGGGTCTTTCCCCCGATAAAACTATGTGAAGCTCCTGAGTCAAACAAAACCAAAGCTGAAAAACTATGAATCAGAAAGGTACCCATCATTATCGGCGCACCTTCAGGAAGCTCTGCTGCGTGGGTGAAGTTCAGTCGACCCTGGCGAACTTGCACCTTAGGCCTCTTCCCTTTGTTGAGCGTTGCATTGCTCTGCCCTGGGCGCGGGCTCTGATTTCTGGGGCAGTCCTTGGCGAAATGCCCCACATCGCCGCAGGCAAAATAGCAGTTACCCGTTGCAGGGCGTGGGGGTGGCGGCAGGGTTGGCCGGGGCGCCTGTGGTTGGAAACCAGGAAAACGGGGCACTGCTGCTGGCGGGGGTCGGGCAACCCATCTTCCTGACTACTGGGGTCGGCTGGGCGCTTGGGGTGGAACCATTCTAAAACGCTGCGCAGGTGGGCTGGGCGTTGGCAGTGGGGCTTTCCTCTTCCTCTCGGCTGCCAGAGCCTTCATGCAGTCCTCTTGTGAGATGGCCAGGTTGACTAACTCATTGTACGTATCCACCCTTATCGGGTTTAACCTTTCTCTGAGCTCCAAGCTTAGCCCTCTGTGGAATCTGTCCCGCTTCTTTTCGTCGGTGTCCGCGTGATATCCGGCATAACGACACAGATCGTTGAAGGCTTGGGCGTAGTGTAACACATCTCGGTTTCCCTGGGTAAGAGCCAGGAATTCATTGAGCTTGCGCTCCAGGAGACCCTCCGGAATGTGGTGTGCTCTGAACGCTGTCTTGAACTCGTTCCAGCTGATGATATGGTCGGCTGGCAACATGGCATGGTAGTGATCCCACCATAGTCGGGCGGAACCACGTAGCTGCTGAGCCGCAAACCGGGCTTTGTTGTGGTCGGGGCACTGGGCGGTGAGAAGTTCGAACTTGGATTCGATGGTGCGAACCCAGGCGTCTGCGTCGAGCGGGTCTTGGGTCTTCTGGAACAATAGGGGCTGCGTCCCCAAGAAGTCCTCATAGCGAGCAACATGCGGTTGCTGCTGAGCCCTTCCACCATGGGGCTGCTATGGCTGTTGCCCCTGTACCAGATGCCTCAGCAGCTCAGTTTGAGCTGCTAAGATTGCCTCCAGTGGAGACGGGGGTGGGGGTGGGGGAAGATCCTATCTTTGCTCACTGCTGCTAGGCACAGAGCCGAATCTGGTGCGATGCGCCATCTGCAAGAGTCAATGTTCCATTAAATTCATAACCTTAGAAGTACTCCAACAGAGGGAAACACACATGCTATATCCTCAAATACGACTTTGGCCCCAAGCAACACAACACAGCTTTATAAAGGAGATACACACTTCCTCTTGCCATCCTGGTTAGCAGCCATCTCAGCTCCGCACACGACTTTGGGCAAACCCTAACCAGATTCCAGGAATTCCATTGTCTGACCTTAGGCCAAGGGGTCCGGTTAGGCGAACAACTCAAGAAAAAGGGGCCGGCCAAAACGAACCACAAAAAGGGGTCGGACGAGGCGGAGAACTGCCTCGAGAGGTCGGTGCATCCGACCTCGCGACCCGGGGTCGGCCAAACTTGGACAGACCCACAGAAAACGGTGTGTGGTCACAGCACAAACTCAAACAGTCTGGCATCCCAAACGTTTTGCAAGGAGTCAAAGGTCAAACTGAGGATATGATTTCACTGGGATCTTTACAAAGGTGTTCTAAAACACAAAGAATACTCAACTCAAGGCTAACCTATTACAGGACTATCCAAAATTTAGGCTGCCGAGGAGTACAACAAAAGAATGGGTTGCCTACAACTCTCCATCTACGAGGGAACACTGTGAGTTGGAGAAGGGGCATCGTCCTCTTCAATGTCCATGCTGGATGCTTCCTCAACCTCCTCAGGGTCTTCCTGAGCTTCCAGCTACATCTGGAGGGCATGCATGTCATCGAGCTCGGTGTGATGCTCGTCCAGATGAGCATTAGCCACTGCCAGCTCCATTTCTACTTCCATCTTTTCCTCTGACAGCTCAATCATGCCATCTACCAGATCGGCTACTTCTCCCTCAAGCTCGGAGATTCGGTCCTGCATGTCGTGGATTTGGATGCCTCTTTGGAGGAGCTGATATGTTTGGCCCACCATGTCTCTTCTAGAGGCCTTGAGGTGTCCTTGGGTATCCGTGGCGATCCGAGCAAGGACAGCCATGGCCCGTCCTTGGAGCTCAATCAGCCAATATAGAGCTGACATGCACTGGATATTGGTGGAGATGGTGACCATCGAGTAGGAGGTGGCCAACACCTCGATGTTGCTGACGCGGTCGAGCCACGCCGGGTCCAACCGGTTCCTGGCAGGGAACAGGCCGATTGGGTCTAGGGTGACCTCCAGTGGGTGCAGCTGACAGAATTGAGTGAGGAGTTGTAGAGCAGCTGACTCCCAGGTGTCTTCCAGTGTGTGGCCATATGCTGAGATTCCAAACTGGGGCCAGTCGGGCCGCACAGGAGGGGGAGGTACTACTGCCTGCACATTGCATCTTTGGATGCCTTGCTCCAGGTACAACCGTCCCGCATACAAAGGTGGAGACTGGTACCCGAACCACTTCAAGGTGTCCCACAGGATAGCGGGAAAACCCTCGAAGTGCAGACACATCGAATGGGAGAGGCCATCTATGCCATACAGGACATGTCCGAGGGTGGCCATCTGGAACCAAGAACCAAAACAACGTGAGATGAACTCTAAAGGCTAGGGGTCGGACAGAAAAAAGCATCCGGATTTTAACTGAGGACAAGCTGGAAGAATAAAAAAAATCCTTAGAACTACCGAAGAGCTCTTCCGAGCAAGGTTGCTTTTGAGGAGGGTGACTTTACAGATTCTTAGCTTATGTCGCATGCACAACCTACCTCGTTCTTAACCAAAACAACTGCCAAAACTTGGTCTTACGCGGTTAGTGCCGGTGGCAAGGCAACCAGTACATCTCTCCCTATAATAACTAGTCGGTTCTAGCAACGTCTCATAAGCGAACACGGTTAGTGTACCTGCAGAAAACACAACCACATGAACCTTTCGTGCCAGCACCCACGAAAGCGTTCCCAAACATTACCGTTCACTATAGGAACAGCACCCATGCATTCAAGGCTGCATGGACAGCACTCAACCGTGGAAATAGGTCCCCTTTGAATGGAACCGTATAACCCTTCGCATACTCGTGATGCGGAATCAGCGCACGTATAATAGACGTGGCGAACAACCGTGATGATAGGCTCGTTGGAATCGAGCCATACCAACCTTCGTATGGATTAACATACGGAACCTGCGCACGTATGATAAACGTGGGCGAAACAACCGTGATGATAGGGTCCTTTGAATAGAACTCCCTATCAACCCTCGCATACTCGTGATGCGGAACTCGGCACACGTATGATAAACGTGGCGAAGTGCTGGAAGGGTTAGCAAGATAACCAATTAAATATTAGCCACCTAAAAACAACCCCAAAATCCCCTAGGGCCTCTCGTACTAAAGTCACCCTTAACGATCGTACGAGATTTTTCAAAGAGTTTCTTGCAACTTTTATCTTTTAAAGAAGTGATTAGGGCCTATTGTGTTCTCTGTCTAGCTAAACTGGCTCTGGTACCAGCTGTGGCGGATCCACTTCAGATTTTCTTGATTAGTCATGATTAAGCCGCCTGATATGCGACTCTCATGCCTTAACCAAGTAAACACGAAGTGCCGTCGGATTTCATCCGATTTAACCACTTGAACAGGACCGAATAGCAAACTCACACGAAGGTGAGCGGTTCCAGAGAAAACAACAAGTCCACTGAGTTAACAAATTAACCATTTGGTTTGGCCATAAAACAACATCAGAGTTTACAGGGTTTAGAAGAAAAACAACAGAAGGTAAAACAACTAGCGGAAGCTACTTCGTCGGGGTCGGACATCCCTGGTGAGGCCAACCGGGACATCAGTGATCCCTCTCCTCGTCGTCCGAGGAGGGATCCCACTCAACCGTCCAACCCGGAGTGAGTTGGGGCGGCCAAGTGCCAGCAGAGGAAGGCTCAGAGGCAGCAACTTCACCTGAAAAAGAAGAGCCACAACAAGGCTGAGCTACTAAGCTCAACAAGACTTAACCGATAGGGAGTACGCTACTCCACCACTTCTAGACATGCAAGGACTTTCGGCTAAGGGGTTTGTGTGCCAAAAGCGCTAGGTGTATCCCTACTTTCAAGTTTTAGCTCCGGTTCTGAGTTCATTATCCGGTCTAAGTTTGCAACCTATTCTAAGCAACCATAGAACCAACCAAAAGGTATATATAACATCATCAAGACCATGTCATCATCAGATTCCTTTATTACTCAGGGTGACATAGCGATCAAGCAATCTCAAACTGTGAGAGGCAGACGAATCGATTCGAGTTTCTTAACCATGCATGGCGAACCTAATCTCACGACATCCGCGCACCACAAGGGTCGCTTCCTATGTCGGCCGTCCCCATCAATTCCCAGGCGCGTGTCAGGTCCAAACTTCCCTTGGCATACAATGCTCCACAGTCCCGGTCTCTACCATACTGTGACCGCACTTGCACCCACATGATGCACCATGGGAACCTCATTCCAGGGACAGCAGAGGTATAAGCCACGCCCTAGTTCAATCAGGTACTAGGCTTCCCCATCCCATACTAGGTATGAGATTAGTACTTTCAAACACTTGATCATGAACACCACCACTATCGGGCCTTAGCAAGTTTCATAGACAGACGGGGCGATCAACCGACCACCAAAGAGTTACCCAAAAACCCTGCCCCATCCATCGTCCTTATAGTTGCAACAGAAGAGAAAACAACCAACTCCTACAACTCGCGAGTGACAGGAAATCACTCGGCTTTTACCGTTTCCTATTTGAGCAAAGCATCTACTCGGTCCAACAGCTAGTGTTCAGATCAAGGGAGCTAAGTTATGCATCTATGGTTCCAAACAACTCCTATACGTAAATGCACAAGCATGTTAAAGAAGGCATGCGCAACTTTGGTAAAACACAGGGAATTCAGGCATCCGTGGCTTGCCTTCGAACAAGGAGGAGGGAAGCTGCTCTTCTGCTTGGGCGGCTTCGGCTTCTGGAGGCAGGAGCTCGGCTACACCTTCGTCTTCTGGCGCCGGGTGCAGCTCATAGAAGCCGTCGGCGAGACGCAACTCTACACGAGTGCAATGCATTGGTTAGCATTTAGACGGTTATTTCAACAGCAACACTTGCAAGTTTGAGCCCAGAAACTTGCGGCAAGTTATAGGAGGGTGGGAAGGTTCACTGGAGTTGGTGGAGATCAAGATATAAGGGTCGGATGGGAAGGAACTTATGATCTGACCCTTAATCTAGAGGAATAGATGTGCTAGGGGTCCTCAGACTTAACGCTGAAAAGTCCCCAAGTTTTACACATACACCCTCGGTTCAAGGAAAAAGATACAGCCGAGCCCTCGGGCGAGGCGGAGAAAGGTCGGCGGAACAGACAGGGTCGGACGAGGCGAACAAAGGGTCGGTAGCTTACCTTCTTCTTAGAGATGAGGCTTGGGGTCGGGAAAGAATAGGCTTGGGCGGAAAAACTAAGGCTTGGGACAGCGGCGAGGATGTCCGGTTGTACTCCGGCGGCGGCGGTCCTTCTTGTGGACCACAAGCAAGCTCTTGTGCAGCACGGGGAGCAGTGGCCGGTGGATTGGGGAAAGTGGTGTTTGAGCGGAGAGGAGAGTTCCTCCGACTTAGGCGGTGGCGCTGTGAGCATGAACAGGGAGCAAGCGGGAGGGCAGCGATGGCGAAGGGGAACTCCGGCGGGGCTCCGACATTCCCTTTTATAGCTGCGCGGAAGAGAGAAGGGGGAGCGGCGCGAAGGCTGGGGAAGAAGCGATGGAGTGCGCTGCCGGGGCAGCGATTGAGCGACGAGGACGGTGGAGCAAGACTTCGGGGATGACACCGGCGGTCATTGGGCACCGATGACAGGGCGGCGCAGGCGCGGGTTTGCCGGTGGTTGAGATTTGGTGGAGGCGGGCGTCGTTGTGCGGTGGATCTGATGCAAGTGACCGGGGAAACGGCGCTAGAAACGAGGGTGCACAGGTGAGAAGATAGGCGGCTGCGGTCGCGCGGGCAAGCTCTGATAGGGCGGGAAAAGGAGCTGTCGCTGCCGTGGTCTGGGTTGGCGGAGGAGGAATCGTCGCGTAGCGAGGACCGGGGCGGCGCGACTATGGAGGGGCGACGGAAAATACGGCCAGCATTGGGCTCTGCAGCCGGGATCTGGCGATGTGATGATGGGCGCGGGCGGCGAGGTGCTGCAGAAAGGGTAGGAGAGGAGCTTCCGCTGCGATTGGGGAAGGGGGCGCGAGAATCCATCCGGTCGTGGCCGGCGACGAGGCGGAGCGGCGGGCGTCGGAGGAGTTGAGCCCCGCTGCTAGGGAACTCTGAAGCGGGCATGCAACTCGAGTGCACCTGTCGCGGGAGATCTGGGAGAAAGATCTCTTGGGTCCACCGGTCAGTCTCGGTGGTCCACGGCTCAGATTGAAGGGAGGCGTTGTGGGAGGACTTAGAAAGATCCAGTGGTGGGTTGGGGTCGGCGGGGTCGGAACTGGGGGAAACACGGCGAGGGGTCAGATCACAGGGGGTCAGGACTGAGCTGGAGGTTGAGCACTTAGACTTGGTAAACTGAGATAGGGGATCAGGGACTCGGATTAAGATTAACGCGAAGGATTTTTAACCAAGGTCGTTACACCCTACCCCCCTTAAGAAGAATCTCGTCCCGAGATTCGGATGTAGAAGCAACCAGTGGGGGTGTGTAGCCCTTACCTCCTTGGCTGGAAAGAAAACCTGGGAAGTGCTTGTTCAAGTACTCTTCTATTTCCCACATTGCTTCATCCTCCGTGTGGTTTCTCCAGAGGATCTTGTACATTTTGACCACTTGGCATCGGGTGCGCCTCTCCTTCTGGTCAAGGACCTTGGCCGGGTACTCTGCGTAGGTTAGGTCAGGCTCGATTTGAAGAAGCTCCTATTCTAAGATCTCAGTTGGGACCTGGACACATTTCTTCAGTTGAAACACATGGAAAACATCGTGTATGGCCGAGAGCTGTTCTGGGAGTTGGACCCGATAGGCAACGGGTCCACAAATTTCCACAATCTCATATGGGCCAATGTAACGGGGAGCCAATTTCCCTTTTACTCCAAATCGTTGTATTCCTTTTGTCGGGGAGACCCGAAGATATACATGATTACCAATGTCAAACTGTAGGGGTCTTCTTCGCCTGTCGGAGTAACTCTTCTATCGGGATTGGGCAGCCTTGAGATTTGCTTGGATTATCTTCACTTGCTCTTCGGCCTCCACCACTAAGTCAGGGTCATAAACTTGTCTCTCTCCCGCTTGGGACCAGTTCAATGGTGTCCGGCATCTTCGTCCATACAATGCTTCAAACGGTGCCATCTTCAAACTGGCTTGGTAGCTATTGTTGTAGGAGAACTCCGCGAATGGTAGGCACTTGTCCCAATTTTTGTCATAGTGGATGACACAAGCTCTCAACATGTCTTCAAGGATCTGGTTGACTCTTTCAGTTTGACCATCGGTTTGAGGATGATAGGTTGAGCTACGGATGAGTTTGGTGCCCATGGATGCTTGTAGCTGTTCCCAAAAGCATGCTACAAACTGAACTCCTCTATCAGAGATGATGGTCTTAGGCACACCGTGTAGGGAAACTATGCGGTCGAGGTACAGCTCTGCATACTGCTTGACCGTGTGGGTCAACCAGTCAGTCTCGGTGGTCCACGGCTCAGATTGAAGGGAGGCGTTGTGGGAGGACTTAGAAAGATCCGGCGGTGGGTTGGGGTCGACGGGGTCGGAACTGGGGGAAACACGGCGAGGGGTCGGATCACAGGGGGTCAGGACCGAGTTGGAGGTTGAGCACTTAGACTTGGTCAACTGAGACAGGGGATTAGGGACTCGGATTAAGATTAACGCAAAGGATTTTTAACCGAGGTCGTTACATCTCCGTCCCATGCATATGGTAGTACGAGATGAAGTTCCCATAGCTAGGCGGAAGAGACAAAAGAATGAAATTAGTGGCCAACTCTTGGCCCAGTGGGAATCCTAGCTTCTCCAACCGTTGAGTGTAACCAACCATCTTGATTACGTGTGGTCCTACTGCTGCGCCTTCTGCTAGCTTGCTCTCAACAAAGGCCTTAGACACATTGAACCTTTCAGTCTTGGCCTATGTTTGGAACATGTCTCTAAGCACCACGATCATATCATGCGCCTCATGGTTTGTTTCGAACTGCATCTACAGCTCGGGTTCCATGCAAGCAAGCATAAGGCAGCTTACTTCGAGGTTAGCATCACATGCTTTCTTGTAAGCATTCTTAGCAGCAGCGGGTGCATCATCACCAGGTTCTTCTGGTAGTGGGTTGTCTAGAACATCTTCCTTTTTCTCAGCCCTGAGAACAATTCTCAGGTTATGGATCCAATCCGAGTAATTTGTTCCATTCAACTTGTCCTGCTCAAGCACCGAATGCAAAGCAAACGGTGTAGTGCTGCTAGGTGCCATTTAATCTACAACAAAGTAATGCAAAATACACTAAGACAAACGTAACCATGATAGAGCAAATAACATTAAACTATTTTAACAGAATCTACTCCCACTAAAATAAATATCCCTCTATTGAAACTTAGTGATTCAGGATCCACAACTAACAAGTCTACTAGTGAGCTTTAGCATCACCGCTAGCAAACAAGGTAGATCGGTAAGCAACTTTTGCTAATCATATCACATATGACTCCTGTTGTTGGGTGACATCTCGATGTCTCGGCGCCCAACCTTTATGCCCCAAGGTCCTTAACCGTTAAGATAACCTTGTTAAGCAAACCAACCCTTATGCGTGTAAGTGTCCGACACAAACCCGTCTAGTCAAGGAAAACTAGCGGCACCCTAATTTCATAGACCCACCACTAATTGTACAAGACATGGGATGGTGCAAGTTTTAGTTGGGAGGGCATACTAACTTAAACTTTTGTGAGGGATCATTGTACTTCTAACATCACAACATGCAGAAAGTAAAACATAAACAGAATAGCATTCACACAGTTGTGACACAGTATGGCCCGTTTTCATATGGTGATCTCCATCTCCATAGAACCTATTCACCATGGTGATCTCCATCTCCATATTCCATGTGCGCCATCCTCCTGGTGATGAGTCCTCCAAGAACTAGAACATGCTATGACGCCTAATAGCTAGTAATGAAGATTACATAGTTGCTTGGATCATCACAGATTGGTACGCAGACCATTAAATACAATAAAGTGACAACACATATGGCTCCCGCCGTGTTGCCATACGCGCGACACGCAGGTCACGAATGAGTTATACACATGCATCACATACACAAAGGGCCATACTGATCACAAGATACATACATTCTGCAAAATAGAGTTAAGCGTCCTAACGTTCCAAACTTCGGATGCTCAAAACTCCATCTTCCAAGCCGAATTTGGGAAATCTAATTTTGCCAAAAATGGCAAAGCGGTTGAATTTCATGTGTAACTTTTTCTGTAGATCAATTTTCATATAAAATTCGCCCCGATCCGAGATCGTACCGAAAAGTTACGGCTGATTTACCGAAGCATACGCATACGGTAAAAATCTCGACCCCGGTAGTAGATCCCATCTACTTTTGCACATCTAATGCGCCTGGCGTATGACCCTGGATTTCGATTCGACCAATCATATTGATCTTCACTCACTACAACTGGATTTACGTGTATCACTTAACTCTGATGGCGGAAACCGACCGGTAGGAGTATGTCGTTACACTACCATTGCAGCAAGAGCACGAAACCAGGACATAGATCAAACTGAAAACTCACATATCGCCATATGCACACATCCCGAATCCAAAACTAAACAGCTACGGCTCTGATACCACTGTAGGGATACGAGGTAGGCTACACTAGCGCAAATCAAAATTTCTACCGCGTAAAACCAGGAAGAACTGTCGTATAAGAATCACGGGATTACCACTCGACGCACTACTGGTGCGGAAGATGTAGATTTGCGTTGATGCAGCGAAGACGATCCACGTAGTCGTACGTAGTCGATCAACGTAGTCGTACGTAGTCGATCACATCAACGTCCAGTAGCTCCTCAACAGCTCGTCCGCGTGCAGCAAGATCGCCCTCGTGCCACGGCTCGTCGTGGCTCGTCGGCGGCTCGTCGTAGCTCGTCGGCGGCTCGTCCAAGTGCTGCAGGTGCAACACCTCCAAGGTATCCACACGTGCAGGGAGGAAGCGTCGCAAGCCAGACTGCTAGATCCGCGAGTTGCAACAGGCGAGGGCGTGGGAGGCGCGGCAGATGTGTTTCGCCAAAAGGTGTAAACCCTAGGGCACCCCCACCCCTCTATTTATAGAGGTTCCTGATGGGCCTCTGGATCCAAGGCCCATTAGTACTTCTAAACCTAATCCAACTCGGATCAGATCCGAATTGGGCTTCCAGCCCCTTAAGTGTGTGACCCTATGGGTTCGGATACGTATAGACATGGCCCGAGTACTCCTACTCGGCCCAATAGTCGGTAGCGGCCTCTAGCAAGACGTGCCAACTCCTATACGCACACGAAGATCATATCAGACGAACCATCACAACATAATATACATGCTATTCCCTTTGCCTCACGATATTTGGTCTAGCTTCAAGCCGACCGCTCTTTCTCGATCCTGTGATTCGGAATACCTTTGTAGGTTAACTCTTAACTGTACGTAGCATGGCCATGCATTTTTGGATCCGATCACTCGAGGGGCCCAGAGATACCACTCTCAATCAGAGAGGGGCAAATCCCATCTTGATTGACCATGTCTCATAGCATGCTTCTTGACAAACCCGAAAGCTACCTTTATAACTACCCTGTTACGGTGTAGCGTTTGATAGCCCCTAAGTAGGTCGATCCACATCTTGAATACATGTGACAATCTCAAGTCTAAGGACAAAGCGTATATGTTGTTTAAAGAGAGAACTACTTCTCGTGTTGGGTCAGTCCTAACACATGTCCCCACATGTGTCCACATTATTAGTTTAACATCTCTATGTCCATGACTTGTGAAACATAGTCATCAACTAATACATGTGCTAATCTAATATTCATGTGTGTCCTCACATGAACTCCGACTAGGGACAACTTTAGAGTAACCATACAAGTAAAGAGTTTCACATACAATTCACATAATTGCAAATCAATTCAAGTAGCCTTTAATGGATATTCAATGAACATAATATACAAATCATGGATACAAATAGAATATCATCATCTCTATGATTGCCTCTAGGGCATACCTCCAACAAGAAAGGTGGCCGATGCGGACGAGCAAAGAAGCTACAGCCGATAGAGCTACAGTGTTTCGGCCGATTAGCTGAGGGAGTCGATGAAGACTGGCCGATTGGGAGCCGGAGCGGCCATGTGGGCCTAAAATGGGCCAAGATGGTGATCAGATGAAAACGAGGATTGGCCCACGGAAAAGTTGAATAGTGTCCGACTCCGAATACAAACTGTATCCGTGTGTAAATATTTATTTTATTATTTTTAATTAGAGATAAAATCATGATCGGTTAGGAAATTAGTTGTAACAGGGTATAAATAGGTGCCTCGCAAGGCTTGTAAACAACACAAAAATCATCAATACAAATCTACTTTTTTCACGTACTTTACTTTCAAGTCGGCGACTTCACCAAATCCTATTTCTTTTCATGAGTTCGTGCGAGTTGGAAGGGCTGCATCAACACGACCTCCGGCCAATTTGTAAGTTCCGCATATCGAGTAATATCCAATCTTTAACTTCGGGCGCATCACTGTTGTTTCATTTAGATTTATTCACCAGTTATCGATATTTACTAGAATTATAGGTTTTGCCTATTATTTTAGTTTTTATCACCAGTTATCCAGCTTGAGACATGAACTGTCAGCTTTTATCAATATTTTTATTTATTATCATATAGCCAATTAGATCCGTTCCAAGTGTTGCTTCCGTAGCATTGTTTGGGTTACTCTAGTAGTTTCTTTTACAATTGCTACGCGATTATCGGCTGATTCATAGCCGGTCATGTTTACGCTAATTCGACCGATTCGCTGATACACCCTTCGAAATAGATCGGAACTTCAGCCGATCGAAGCCTTGGAATTTAATACTTTCCTTTCCTTATCAATCAACAAGTCAGATTGACTGGCACACCGCGTGAACCGCACAAGGACGACAACCCGAACAGGAGCTAAGCAGATTCTCCCGAGTCGTGTGTCCGACACTGAAGCCGGGGCCAACGTCCGATTTGTAGCGTCAACACGTACGACTACTTCCTCGACGTCGATCAGATTGACTACTCATGCTTCATCAAGACTTCCGCTGCGACGCGCTATGAGCGAAGGTATAATCTATGATCATCTACTCACAAGTGATCCTGTTTACGCGGTTTTTTTATTGTGTGCTAGCAAGTAGCATACCCGCGTTCCCTAACACGAGAATGCCGTGTCATCCAGCGGAGCTTAGAAGAAGGTGACTCGGAGCCTAAGGAAGGTGACTCGCGCAGACAACTAACTCCTTTTCAATACAAAGGAATAGCCAAACCTACCCAGCTGGCTGGTCAATCTCAGTGATCTTATCAACCAGCAAAGCAGAGAGGAACGACCACGGTCCCGACCTTACCAGCACCGTAGGTTCACTAATCAATGAAGCCCCTCAACCTACTATCTTTTCTTACAAACTCAACCAATCCTAACCAAACCCCATGCTAACCACATGTTCTTGATATTCATTGAGTTGGAAGGAGTCAGAAACTACCATGGAATCCTCCCATAGTCACCCCGGTGACCTTCGTGAAGGACCGGAAAGGCGACCAGAGGGGGGTGAATGGGAGCCGATTCAAATTTTCTTCAAAAACCTCGGCTAAAAACCCCAAACCCTCTCATCTAGCAAAATCAAGTCCAGTTAGCTATGAACGAGCTAATGGACCTAGGAATGATACCAGAAACCCAAATTGACAATAGCCGAAATAAGCAAGAGTCCAAATGAATCTCGGAAGAAGGTATTTGAAAATCAACACATTTGTGCGGAAAAATCTAGAGAAACCTTCGGAAAATTCCGAACTTGCGGAGATTTCCGGAAAAACCTCCGGAGATTTTTGGAGGTCCGGAAATTTCCGGAATTAGTTCCGGAATATTCCGGATTTCAGATTTCAGCCTGCGTGAAGATAGTAGAAAAATCCAAAACAGGGTCAAACAATCTCCAAAAATCATGAAATTTGAACCATAGCTTCAAAATATAGTAAAGAAGCTTATCCTAAGAAATCATCCCCAAAACATTTGCCAATAAAGGGAAATTTCAGATCTTGTGAAGAACTCTATTTTCTCAACCCTAAAACTTGAATCGACCTGATCTATGAACTCGTGAGGTTTCAATCAAATCTCTTTAGTGGAAAGGTTCAACTCACGTCCTAGTCCATCTCCAAATAATCGGTTTGACTCAAAACAGCCCACAAGTCATGAATCAAACAAAAACGTGAAAGGGGTGAGAGAGAAGAAACGAAGAACGTGAAGAACACAACCGAAAATTGCAAATCCAAACGGGATGGAACAATATGGCATGAAATTGATTCTTGGATTACTCCACCATGTCCAGTTATAAGCCACTCTTTAGCACAATCAAAGCTAGGATGGCAAAAAGATCAAACAAAGATCCACTCCACTCTCTCCTCACCTTTCTCGCAAAGCCTCTCACAAACAAATGAGTTGCAACCACCAACTAGCCCCAAGGAGATGGCTGCCCCAACAGCCCTCCTACACATATATAGGCATTTGGCAAATGTCCAAAATGTCCTCATTAAGCATACATCCCAAATAGCTCCCAAGGGTAAAGTTTTCAACTTTTTCTGCACTCATCGGACGGACACACCACCTTCATGACTTTGCTTCACCTCGATGCAAGCTTCGCAATGGTGCTACGCATCCTCCAACTCGACGTCATCTAACTGCATCGGACTTGCCCCTAGTTTTGAGGCCCAAACCGGCAAACCTACCTGCACGGTGGTTTTGAGGCCCAAACCACCCAAACCGTCCATCTCTGCTTGGCCGCCACGCGACCTCCACGGTGTCGACGCCATCCAGCAGCACCAGACTCGTCCCCCAGTTTTGAGGCCAAACCAATCAAACCCTCTACACACCCTCCTGGCATGACTCACCCCCGGTTTTGAGGCTAAACCGGTCAAACCCTCTTGCACGCCCCGCATGGCGTGACTCACCGATGTCGATGCATGTCCAGCCTCTGCCAAGCCTCCGACGCCTCCAAGTCTTTTGCTCCCAGCTCCCGGGCCACCTACTCGACTTGCCTCCATCCCGCTTGACTCGATCGACGCAGTCTTTATCACCGTACATGTACTCTTGCTCTTCCGGGCACCTTGTGGATCACCCATGACTCCGCCCGGACTCCTCGGGTCCCTCAGTCCAAGCCTACTCGTGTCCACCCTTCATAGCCCTAGTACATTGGCATGGACTTTTCGCTTGACCTTCATCGCATGCCGTCAATCGCCACACCGCATTCAACACATGCACATCATAGCCAAGAGACACAACACACAAGATATGATTTGTATGACCACCACAACACAACATATCTGGTTAGCCGTTAGCATAATCATGCACATATGAAGTATGGACTCAACCGGTAAAGCCTTAAATCATCTAGTCAATCACTCATCACACATAGACCAAGGCACATCTCAACTTGGTCTCTCACTTTGTCACCAAAGTGTCACGACAGTTTCCAAGACCCCTCATATAATCTCTAATGGGGATCAGTCGGAGCACGTAGGAATGCCGACCACTACATAAGCCACGTCTGGCTGAGGCGAGCAGCAAGCGGGGGAGAGTCTTTTTAAGTACAGGAACGTTGGGGTGGGATGCTAGTACTTAAACTAGGGTTGCTTCTTAGCGCTAATCTTGCATTTTTAGTAGTTAGTTGTAGCGTGCCTTCCCTCCTTCTCTCATTTCAGAAAGATTTGGCAGTATTTTCTTATGATGACCTGGTCGGGAGAGTACAAAACATCGGTGCAAAAGATTGAGTGGGATGGTTATAGTAAGGGCGAACCAAGTGCTTGCACGAAGAAGCGAATCAATCAAAATGGAGACAAGGAAAGGAGGAGACGTGAAACTCAACTAAAATGGAAAAGGGAACTCAACCGACTATCATGAGCGAAGTGAGGGAATTCCTTCTAATTCGATCCCTTAGGAGAGAGACATAAGGTATTATTAAACAGAGTCAGATCTTTGACGACTCCCTAGTGGCCAGGGAAGCGTTAGCTTCACCCTTTGAACGTCTCATTTACTCTCTCTAGCTCTCAACTTTAAGTATAGGAATTTCAGGTACATTGGTCGATGAAAGTGAACATCTATCTTATCTTACGCCACTTACTCTAGCTTGACTTTGTGGAAGACATCTGATTGAATGATCTCCAGTGGGTTCTATTACCATGTGTACCCAACCTGCTTCCTTCTTTTTTACTAGCCTCTCTGCTTCTATCAGTATAGAGGAAAGTCTACAATCCCTTGAGAGAAAGAAAAAAAGGCCAAAAAAAGATACCTAGCATGACACATCAGCTACGCCATCAGAGCCTGTCCACTTGCTAGTCAGGAAAAACAACCACTCTATTTCGTGGGCTTCTTTCGTAGCCCTCTTCACGCTCGCTTTACAAGTGCAACCAAGTTCAATAAACTGTTCATGCAAATTCATAGACTGTGCGGGTTTCCATCTGAGAGTCTTGTGAGACGCTTCCTTCTCATACACATCTGAAGGAATGTTTGATCATCAGCATTAGAGAGTTTTGCAGATCCTTGAGAGAACGTTATCCAGCCACCATGGTCTAAGGTGAAATTGGTCCTGGTCCATAAAACGAAAGGTGTTGGGCAAGTGCAGAGAAGTTGTCTGAAGGGGAATTCCATAGGAATATTCAACTTCGATCAACCTCTGGCGGATCCACTTCGGATTAACTTGATTAAACAGGGTTAAGTCACCTAACATGCGACACCCATGCCTAAGCCAAGTTAACACGAAGTGCCGTCGGATTTCATCCGATTAACCACGTGAACAGGATCGAGTTAGCAAACTCACACAAAAGTGAGTGGTTCCAGAGAATACAACAAGTCCACCGAGTTAAACAACTTAACCATTTAGTTCGGCCAGAAAAACAAATCATCAGAGTTTTACAGGGTTTCAAAAGAAAACAATAGAAGGTAAAACAGCAAGCGGAAGCTAAACGCAGGGGTCGGACGTCCTTGGTGAGGCCAGCCAAGACGTCAGTGATCCCTTTCCTCGCCGTCCGAGGAGGGATCCCACTTGACCGTCCAACCCGAAGGGAGCTGGGGCGGCCAAGTGCTAACGGAAGAGGGCTCGGGAGCAGCAACTTCACCTGAAAAGAAAGGCCACAACAAGGCTGAGCTACTAAGCTCAACAAGACTTAACCGACAGGAGTAAAGCTACTCCACCTTTTCTAGACATGCAAGGCTCTTTGGCTGAGGGGTTTGTTTGCCAAAAGCACTATGTAGATCCCTATTTTCAAGTTTTAGCTCAGGTTCTAAGTTCATGATCCGGTCTAAGTTAGCAACTTATTCTAAGCAAACATAGAACCAATCCAAAAGGTATATAAATATATATAATCAACAAAACCATGTCATCATCATCTTTCTTTCTTACTCAGGGTAGCATAGCGATCAAGCAGTCTCAAACTGTGAGAGGCAGATGAATCGATTCGAGTTCTTTAACCATGCATGGTGAACCTAACCTCACGACATCTGCACACCACCGAGGGTCACTTCCTGTGTCGGCCTTCCCCATCAATCCCCTAACCCGTGTCGGGCCCATTTCCTTTGGTGCAAGGTTCCACAGACCCGGCCTCTGCCGTTCTGCGACCATGCTTGCCACCATGTGCGACAGCTAGCAGGGGAAACTCCATTCCAAGAAAAATGGGGCGACCGCTCACGTCTACGTTCAATCCGGTACTAGGCTTCCTCATCCCATACTAAGTATGAGGTTAGTACTTTTAAACACTTGATCACGAACACCACCACTGTCGGGCCTTAGCAAGTTTCATAGACAGACGGGGCGATCAACCGACCACCAAATAGTTACCCAAAACCCTGCCCCGTCCATCATCCTTACAGTTGTAACAGAAGAGAAACAACCAACTCCTACAACACGTGAGTGATAGGAATCACTCGGCTTTTACCGTTTCCTATTTAAGCAAGCATCTACTCGATCCTACAGCTAGTGTTCAGATCAAGGGAGCTAGGTATGCATCTATGGTTCCAAACAACTCCTACACGTAAATGCACAAGCATGTTTAAAGAAGGCATGCGCAAGTTTGGAAAACATAGGGGTTTCATGCGTCCGGGGCTTGCCTTCAAGCGAGAAAGGAGGAAGCCGCTCTTCTGCTTGGGCGGCTTCGGCTTCTGGGGGCAGGAGCTCGGCTACACCGTCGTCTTCTGGCGCCGGGTGTAGCTCATAGTAGTCGTCGGCGAGACGCAGCTCTACACGAATGCAATGCAAGAGTTAGCATTTAGACGGTTATTTTAACAGCAACACTTGCAAGTCTGAGCCCAGAAACTTGCGACAAGTTACAGGAGGGTGGGGAGGTTCAAAGGAGTTGATGGAGGTCAAGAGGTAAGGGTCGGAGGAAAGGAACTTATGATCTGACCCTTAATCTAGAAGATTTGGTGTGCTAGGGGTCCTCCGACTCAACGCTGAAAGGTCCCCAAGTTTTACACATACACCCTTGGTTCAAAGAAAAAGGATACAGCCGAGCCCTCAAGCGAGGCGGAGAAGGGTCAGCGGAACAGACAGGGTCGGGCGAGACGGAACCGGGGTCGGGCGGATAAGAGGGGTTGGGCGAAGCGGACAAGGGTCGGCAGAACAGATAGGGTCGGGCGAGACGGAAAAGGGGTCGGGCGGATGGAAGGGTCGGACGAGGCGGACAAGGGGTCGGACGAACAGAAGGGTCGGACGAGGCGGAAAAGGGGTCAGCAGCTTACCTTCGTCTTACAAGGAAAGCTTGGGGTCGGGAAAGAGCAGGTTCGGGCACAGGAATTGGAACGCTAAGACATGCAACGGAGATGTCTGGCGGTGCTTCTTGTGGATCACAAGTAAGCTCTTACGCACCACGGAGGAGCAAGCGGCTGGGTGGATTGGGGAAAGCGGTGTGGAGCGGAGAGGAGAGTTCCTCAGGAACTTAGGCTGTAGCACTTTGAGCACGAAGCAGAGGAGCAAGGGAGATGGTAGTTAGAGCAAGGGAAACTCCGGCGGGGCTTGCGCATCCCTTTTTATAGCTGCGCGGAAGAGGGAAGGGGGAGCGGCGCGAAGGCCGGGGAAGAAGCAATGGAGTGCTCTGCCCGGGCGGCGATTGAGCGACGAGGGCGGTGGAGCAGGACTTTGGGGATGACACCTTCAGCTATTGGGCACTGGAGATAGGGCGGCGCAGGCGGGGACTTGCCGGTGGTTGAGTTTTGGCGGATGTGGGCGTCGTCATGCGGTGGATATGATGGATGTGATAGAGGGAACGGTGCTAGAAGCGAGGTTGCTCAGGTGAGAGGTCAGGCGGGCTGCTGCTGCACGGGCGAGCGCGAAGCAACACTCTATCGAGGCGCAGATCTGGCAAGGCGGAAAGGAGCTATCGCGGCCAGGGCCGGGGTTGGCGGAGGAGGAATCGTCGCGTAGCGCGGACCTAGGCAGCGCGACTGTGAAGGGGCGACGGAAAAATCGGGAGACATCGGGACTTGCAGCCGGGGGTCTGGCGAGGTGATGATGGGCGCGAGCGACGAGGCACTGCAGAAAAAGTTGCAGAGGGCTTCCGCTGCAATTGGGGAAAGGGGGCGCGGGAATCCACCTGGTCGCGGCCGGCGACGGGGCGAAGCGGCGGGTGTCGGAGGAATTGAGCCACGCGGCGAAAAAGCGCTGAAGCGAGCATGCCACTCGAGTGCGTCTGCACCAGGAGATCTGGGAAAAATATTGCGGGTCCACGGGTCAGTCTCGGTTGGTCCACTGCTCATATTGAAAGGAGGAGGTGTTGTGGGAAGACTTAGAAGATCAGGCGGGGTGGGTTGGGGTCGGCGGGGTCGGAACTGGAGAAACGGCAAGGAGGGGTCGGTTCTCAGGGGTCGGGACCAGACTAGAGGTTGAGCACTTAGGCATGGAAAAACTAAGACAGGTGATCAGGGGCTCGGGTTAAGATTGACGCGAAGGATTTTTGTCCGAGGCCGTCACACAACCTTGGTCCCATGCCTAAAAAAGAAAGAAGGTCCAAAATAGGGGTGATATAATCCACTGCTCGCCTAAGAATATACTGATGTAATCCCTACTATGGCTTCCCGAAGGATCTAGCAGCTAAGAGGGTCCGAGCCATAACGGATTGATGTGACTGTAGTGACGACTGGAATCGATCTGAATGAGGCAGTTATGGGACTTCTCTTATCTAACAACAAATATCTAGAAGGATTAAGAAAAAGGTGGGGGTCAAGGTGTATAATACGAGCTCCACTTTCACGCAATGAGCTAGCTTAACCCTGATTGCTTAAGGTTTAATACAGTCATTGTCGAGCATACATCCCCAGGTCCATGAGTAGGCCTTGTACGGCCCACTCAGGGACGTACTCGAACGAGATCAGGATATCGGAGGCTACATCGTAGGGTAACGTAGCCTCCACGGACTCCTGAAGACTAGTCGGAATAGAAAAGGAAACTACTCTACCGATTAGGAGTAGAACTCTCTAACCATGTTTGACTAGGACTCCACCCTGTAACCCTGCACCCCGACTATATAAGGGCGGGAAGGGACACCCTTAAACAAAAATAGCTAAGAAGTTCAGTACAATCAACACACAGGACGTAGGGTATTACGCGATCTAGCAGCCTAAACCTATCTAAATCGTGTTCCTTGCGTCACCATCAACTCCTTGATTCTTGACAACACCCACCGCACAAAAGACCACCTAGGGTACCCCCTAGGCGGGTTGCCGGTCTAAAACACCGACAGCTGGCGCGCCAGGTAGGGGCAGTCGCCGAGTTTCTCCACATGAGATCGATGGCATCAGTCATTATCAAGTCTTCTTTCACCTTTGAGGCAGGCGCAACCTTTGTCTTCGGATCTTGGCTTTGCATCGCCGACGACACTGGATCATTCCAGCGAACTTTGTCCTGAAAACCATAGCTTATCTGCCAGATTTGGCAATGGTTTGGCAACAATATTGCTGCCGCATAGCCTGCAAACGCACCATTTGAAATCCGATACATAACTCTCTTTGGTTTAGAAGACGCAATGAACCAAGAGTCTCAGGAACATAACCATGGCTCTGTGGAGAAACACCCAAAGGTGGATCAAGACAATAGGGAGAACTATTGCGCGAAGCCTTTAGAATTGCAGGGGATTTATGGCTACAACTGGAGTCTTTAAGTGTCAACCAATTGGATCCGGTAAGTCTGGAACCAATTCACTAGTCTCGGCAGATTGTTTTTCCTCTAGGTATCTCCATTCCCAAGGAATATTTCTTCGTGGGCTATAAGACATTAACAACTGGCTCTCGAGTATTCCTATCATCAAGTTTTTCTATTTCCATCATAAAGTTTGCGGGTATAAGTCAAAAGGTTAGCTCACTTATTTGGCAAAGCCTTCCAAACAAGACAAGAAAATATGGCACCGACATTTCCAATGGTAGTCAAGTTCACTGGAATAGGTTTTTTGAGCTATGATCCACTGTCGAATCAGCAGTAACGAAGTAAGTGAATTATCCATGGAGAACTTCCTATGGCATTCAACCTTTTCCTTCAGCTTAGCGCCCTCACTGCCACTTCTCTTTATTAAGTTGCTCTCCGGGTCCGTCCATAAGCATGCATACTGGCGCTCTCTTATTGGCTAGGCCCCTATCTAATTAGCAGGTTATTTTAGCAATATACAAAGAATATAATGTTTGGAGTTCAATAAGCTCTTTGCAAAAGAATAGTTCCGGCTAGTAAAGTACCTAAATAGTGCAATCTCTTGCATCGAGAATCATCCTACTGGAGAACCTTCTTGCTTTGCCTTTCCCTTATCTTGCTAGCTCTATACTAGTGCTTGAAATAGGCATTTCTTCTTTCTTATCTTATCTTATCTTATCTTATCTTAGTAGTTGAGATGAAATAATATATATGCAAGAATGATTCTACCGCTGATGTGTCATAGTCTACTTCAAACTCTATCTACTCAATGAAGCAAGCAGTTTGATAGACGACACCTTCCTCTTCAATAGCTTTCTTTCTAGTTCTGAGTATGTAGAAAAAACAGAGTTTATGCTACACACATCATAATTCATAGCCTATATTTACATGCTTTTTAGGATAGAACCTTTCACAGCCTAAATTTAAAGCGGAACACACACAAACAAATGTTCCTCAACTCGGAAATATGCCT
This sequence comes from Setaria viridis, assembly GCF_005286985.2. Taxonomy (NCBI): domain Eukaryota; kingdom Viridiplantae; phylum Streptophyta; class Magnoliopsida; order Poales; family Poaceae; genus Setaria; species Setaria viridis. Next base: position 15,327,790 of record NC_048268.2, read on the forward strand.
CGCGGGTGAAGCAGTGTGTCATTGAAACCTCTTACAGACGAAGAACGATTCCCGCTTAGACGATTCACTGCTAGAGGTTCCTTGGTCGAGAGCAACCGCGCAATCAATCTTTATTGAATTCTCTACTACTACCTACATAACTTGTCTACCTTTTCAAGGAGGTAAGTCTCAGACCATATGTAGTTCTTTGCCTCATTAGACACTAGAAAATGAATGAGATAAAAAAGGCCATCGTTCAGGCAAACAATGCAATAGCTTCGGTGAGAGCAAAGCCCAAAATAGCATAACCAAATGATTGTACAGCCAATGAAGGATTTCACGCCACGGAATGAATCGAAGAACTGAGGACGTTTCCAATACCGACAGCAGCTTCCGCTAAAGCAATTGTAGCAGCTCTGGCCCCTATTGATTTAGCTCCTTCTAACATGTCAAGTCGCGAAATGACATTGTTTCATGCTTTTCCCTCTCTACTGGAAATTTCTAGTCTAGTATAGTATAGTATAGTCATTTATTTCCTGTTGATGAAATTTCTAGTCTAGTATAGTTCTAGTATAGTATTTATCGTTGATTTGATTCCTCATCTCCATAGTTGAATAATAAACCTAGACACAAACTAGATACGGAATAACTACGTTTCTTTCTATATGATAATATTACCTGAGGGGAGGAGATGCCTGAAAATTGGTTTCTTCTTTTCAAGAGTTGGGATTGAAGGATTTGCTAATGCCTGACCCTTCTCAACTAGAAACTCTTCCGCTCCTCTGGACCTTTGGAAAACCAAGAAGCAGAATGCAGTGTCTGCTATGATTGCCCCAGATGTAAGTTGGCCTCCCCCAGCCACAACTATTTTAGCCGAATTTCTCTTTTGGATATGGCAAGTGGTTTTAACTGTGAAAGACAAATCAATGAATGTACTTGAACTGCCGGTATCAATAAGGGCAATGCCTGTTTGTCCACCAACAGTGACCTTGACTGAAAATGTGACAGTAGTGACTTGCCCTGAAACTGCATGAGCCGAAATATGCATGAGATACTCATTTGGAGGGGAGTCCTGATCCTGTGGGATTTCTTCTTCTTCTTGTACTGCAATCTCTTGTGTGGCATCATTTGGTGTGTTAGTTTCCTGCATGACATTGATAGTAGGGATTACTTGCATTTGTGACCAGGGACCCATTTGTCACCACATCTCCAGCATTCACCAGCTTTTCTAGCTCGCTGTTGTTGCACTTGGGGAGCCGCAGGTTGTTCTTTAGTTTTGTCTTGTGTGGTGGTAGCAGGTTCTGCACAAAAGGTCTGCATGGAGCAGCAGTGATCTGTCTCTGATATGAAGAAAACTATTTCTTAGGTGGGGCACTGCGTTCCATGTCTTTGGCCTCCCAGTACGCATCAGTCAGGGACTCTGGATGGAGAGGCCTGAGTTGGTGTTTGATGTCATGACGAAGGCCGTTGACAAAGCATTTTACAAACCACTCTTCAATTAGCTCTAGTGTATCTTGTTTCAACATAGCCATGAAATCTTCAGACTTATCAATATAAGCATTGACTTTCATGTTGTCTTGTTTGAGTGCATTGAAAGTTTTAGCAACTTCATAGGGACTATATGAAGAGAAACGATGAGTAATCATGTCACAGAAATCTGACCAAGAGGAATCTTGCCTAGTGGTCTAATATGAATAAGAAATGGCAGCTATAACAGAGATTTGTCTCAATCGCTCAGCTTGAAGGTAGGTCCTTGTCACTAGAATAAAATGCAAGGGTTGGTGGATGGGTGATTTCTGATAATACAAGCAAGGACACACCTTTGGCTGTATCTTGTGAGCCAGCCCTTACCGAAGGCATGATGGAGTGAAAGATCAGGACTCTTGGCTATCAAAAGGGAGAGCCAGGGACAATTGATACATGGATTTCCAAATCTATAAAGAAAGACATATATCATATAATGACTCTACTGAAGATATTGAGATACGACCTGGTCCCCTTCGAGTCCAAGTATTAGGTGAGTGCTATCCCCATCCGGCCTTCACCAAATGTCCAATATTGGCAAATGACAAATGACAAGAGCCTAACTCAGGCTAGGGGCGCCGTACGTGTTGATTTATAGCGCCAATGGCACAGCTCATATACAAGGCAACACTCTCCAGTGATTACGGCATGAGAGTCCCATGTTTCTAGGATCCTATACAACAGTTTCTATTTCTACAGACTCTATCTTTAGTAACAAACCTACAACCATGGACTCTCATGCCGTCCTGCCCAAGACGAAGCTACAGGATTTGCATTGACACATCAACACATCACAAACTATTTCTAACAGCCTCCCTCAATCACAACTTAGTCAAGTTGAGATTGATCTTGAAATTCTCAACTAGCCTCAGAGGCAAAGCCTTGGTGAGTCCATCAGCTACTTGATCCTTGGAGGAGACAAAGTCAATTTTTAAACATTTCTGCTCGAGTCGATCTCTCATAAAATGGTAGTCCACCTCAATGTGTTTTTTTCTAGCATGAAACACATGATTGCTTGAAAGGTATGTGGTGCCTAGATTGTCACACCACAATTTGGTAGCATTTGGACTCTCCACGCCTATCTCATGTAACAAAGTCTGTATCCACATAACCTGTGCCGTAGCATTAGCTATTGCTTTATACTCTACTTCAGTACTGGATCTAGAGACAGTGGGTTGCTTGCGAGCACTCCAAGATAGTAAATTAGTTCCTAGAAAAACTGCAAATCCTCCGATGGATTTCCTGTCATCCACACAACCTACCTAGTTAGCATCTGAGAAGGCGCTTATTAGTGTGGAAGCCAACCTGTGAATCTTTAGCCCGAGTCTAGTGCACTGCTTTATATACCTTAATATTCTTTCCACAGCCTCCCAATGTACTGTAGTTGGAGCATGAAGAAACTAACAAACCTTATTCACAGCAAATGAGATATCAGGCCGTGTTAATGTTAGGTATTGCAATGCTCCTATAATGCTTATTTATCTTGTGGTGTCTCGAGCTCCTAGAGGAGTTGCTTCATACAGAGATAGCTTCTCACTAGTGGATAATGGTGTATTGACTGACTTACAATCTGCCATGCCGACCCTCTTTAGTAGATTAGACGCATATTTTTCTTGTGTAGGCAGAATTCCACCATTTGTTTTATGTACCTCAATGCCAAGAAAATAGTGAAGCTCTCCCAAGTCCTTCAATGCAAACTGTTCTTTAAGATTTCAAAGCAATGCACTTGTTGCTTGCTCGGTGGAACTCACCACAATTATGTCTATTGGGATACGAGGTAGGCTACGCTAGCGCAAATCAAAATTTTTCTACCGCGTAAACCAGCAAAACTGTCGTATATGGATCACAGGATTACCACTCGACGCACTGGTGCGGAAGATGTAGAATCACGTCGGGGCAGCGAAGTCGAACATGTAGTCGATCACGTCGACGTCGAGCAGCTCCTCAGCAGCTCGTCCATGTGCAGCAAGGTCGTCTTCGTGCCGCAGCTCGTCATCAGCTCGTCGTGGCTCATCGTGGCTCGTTGGCGGCTCATCATGGCTTGTCGGCAGCTCGTCCAAGTGCTGCAAGAGGAACACCTCCAAGGTATCCACACGTGCAGGGAGGAAGCGTCGCAAGCCGGACTGCAAGGTCTACGAGTTGCAATAGGCGAGGGCGTGGGAGGCACGGTAGATGTGTCTTTCCAAAAAGGTGTAAACCCTAGAGCACCCCCACCCCTCTATTTATAGAGGTTCCTGAAGGGCCTCTGGGTCCGAGGCCCATTAGTACTTCTAAACCTAATCCAACTTGGATCACATCCGAATTGGGCTTCCAGTCCCTTAAGTTTGTGACCCTATGGGTTTGGATATGTGTAGACATGGCCCGAGTACTCCTACTCGGCCCAATAGTCGGTAGCGGCCTCTAGCAAGACATGCCAACTCCTATACGCACACGAAGATCATATCAGACGAACCAACACAACATCATGTACATGCTATTCCCTTTGCCTCACGATATTTAGTCTAGCTTCAAGCCAACTGCACTTTCTTGATCCTGTAATTCAGAATCCCTTTGTAGGTTGACTCTTAACCGTACATAGCATGGCCATGCATTTTTGGATTCAATCACTCAAGGGGCCCAGAGATATCACTCTCAATCAGAGAGGGGCAAATCCCATCTTGATTGACCATGTATCACAGCATGCTTCTTGACAAACCTGAAAGCTACCTTTTTAACTACCTTGTCACGGTGTAGCGTTTGATAGCCCCTAAGTAAGTTGATCCACATCTTGAGTACATGCGACAATCTCAGGTCTAAGGACAAAGCGTACATGTTGTGTAAAGAGAGAACTACTTCTCGTGTTGGGTCAGTCCTAGCACATGTCTCCACATGTGCCCACATTATTAGTTTAACATCTCCATGTCCATGACTCATGAAACATAGTCATCAACTAATACATGTGCTAGTCTAATATTCATGTGTGCCCTCACATGAACTCCGACTAGGGACAACTTTAGAATAACCATACAAGTAAAGAGTTTCACATACAATTCACATAACTGCAAATCAATTCAAGTAACCTTTAATGGATATTCAATGAACACAATATACAAATCATGAATACAATTAGATATCATCATCTCTATGATTGCCTCTAGGGCATACCTCCAACTGTCTCCCACTTGCACTAGAGTCAATCTAGAAGGTATCTAATACCCATAGTCCTTACATGCGCATCATGCCTAGCCTGTGGGAGTGATTTTATCTACGGATCAGAAATGTTCAGATCTGTGTGTATTTTGCATATCTTGGTCTCACCCTGGTTAAAGAAGTCTCAAATGAGATGAAATCGACGCATTACGTGTTCTTCTGGTGATTCCTTGGCACCTTTGCTTGCGCAATTGCCCCATTGTTATCACAGTAGAGATTCAATGGGCTGGACGCATTTGGGAACACACCAAGCTCAATAAGGAAATTCCTTATCCAAACACCCTCCTTCGCGACTTTCGAAGCCGTGATGTACTCGGCTTCTGTTGTAGAATCGGCCACCGTCTCCTGCTTGGAACTCTTCCAACTAATAGCACCACCGTTTACTGTGAACACAAATCCTGATTGTGACTTTGAACCATCTCTGTCGGTTTAGAAACTACCATCGGTGTAACCTGTTTCAACAAGCTCCTCCTCACCTCCATAGACGAGGAACATATCTTTAGTCCTTCTTAAGTACTTAAGAATGTTTTTCACCGTTGTCCAGTGACTCTCACCCGGATCAGACTAGTGTCTACTTGTCATACTTAGCGCATATGAAACATCTGGGTGAGTACTTATCATTGCATACATGATAGATCCAATAGCCGAGGTATATGGCACTCTACTCATGCGATCCCGCTCATCAGCAGTCGAAGGACACTGAGTCTTGCTAAGATGTATGCCATGTGACATAGGGAAGAACCCTTTCTTCACCTCTTCCATGTTGAACCGCTTCAACACTTTATCAATGTAAGTATCTTGGCTTAATCCTATAAGCCTTCTTGATCTATCTCTATAGATCTTAATGCCCAGAATATATGCCGCTTCCCCTAAGTCCTTCATCGAAAAACTATTTTTCAGTGAAGTCTTTATGGACTAAAGCATAGGAATGTTATTTCCAATCAGCAATATGTCATCCACATATAAGATTAGAAATACTACAGAGCTCCCACTAGCCTTCTTGTATACACAAGACTCTTCTTCATTCTTGGTGAAGTTAGACCCTTTGACCACTTCATCAAAACGAATGTTCCAACTCCTAGATGCTTGCTTCAATCCATAAATGGATCTCTGAAGCTTGCATACCTTTCCAGCATTTTTCGGATCGACAAAACCCTCGGGCTGTATCATATACACGTCCTCAACTAGGTTTCCATTCAGGAAAGCTGTCTTGACATCCATTTGCCATATCTCATAATCGAAATATGCAGCTATAGCTAGAATAATCCGAATGGACTTAAGCATCACTACGGGCGAGAAGGTCTCATCAGAGTCAACTCCTTGAACTTGTCGAAAACCTTTTGCGACAAGTCATGCTTTATAGATGTGAACATTTCCATCCATGTCCTTTTTCTTCTTATAGATCCTTTGCACTCTATGGATTTAACACCATCAGGCGGGTCAACCAAGTTCCAAACATGATTGTCTCCCATGGACTCTATTTCGGATTGCATGGCACTCTGCCATTTTTTGGAGTCTGGGACCATCATTGCTTCTACATATGTCGCAGGCTCATCATTGTCCAGCAATAATATTTCCCGCATTTCACGGGCCTTGCTGACCTTCGTGGTTGTGGCGGTGCTTCTCTTGCCATGGGTATCTCAACTTGTTCTGCTATGTTAGCATCACTCATTGATTCTTGCCCGATCAGCTCATCTTGAACTTCTTCAAGATGCACTGTCTTTCCACTCTTTTCTCCTTTGAGAAACTCTTTCTCTAGGAAAACCCCATTCCGAGCGACAAACACCTTGCCCTCTGATGGGTTGTAGAAATAATATCCTAAAGTTTCCTTTGGATATTCCACGAAAATGCACTTATCTGACTTGGGTGTGATCTTGTCCGACTGAAGTCGCTTGACAAACACTTCACATCCCCAAATCTTTAGAAAAGATAAACTAGGAACTTTTCCAGTCCACATCTCATATGGTGTCTTAACTACGGATTTAGATGGTACCCTATTAAGTGTGTGTCTAGGATTTTGCGTCAACAGTGTGAAAGCTGCTATTTCTAGAGCGTATCCTCAAAATGACAACAGTAGTCCGACTGGCTCATCATTGATCGAACCATGTCTAACAAAGTTCGATTACGTTAATCGGATACACCATTTCTCTGAGGTGTTCCAGGCGGCGTAAGTTGTGGAACAATTCTGCAACTCTTTAGATGATTGCTAAACTCGTGGCTCAAATACTCTCCTCCACGATCAGATTGCAAGGCCTTAATTTTCTTGCCACGCTGATTTTCAACTTCATTCTGAAATTCCTTGAACTTTTCAAAGGTTTCAGACTTGTGCCTTATCAAGTAGACATATCCATATGTACTAAAATCATCAGTAAAAGTTATGAAGTATTGGTACCCTCCTCTGGCTGTCGTGCTCATTGGTCCGCATACATCGGTATGTACAAGTTCCAACAAGTCTAATGCTCTCTCAGGAAAACCTGTCAAAGGTGCCTTGGTCATCTTGCCTAGTAAGCAAGCCTCACATGTCTCGTATGATTCAAAATCAAAACGACAATGCCACATGTAGGTAGTACTCAAATCATTAGGCCGAGGCCTTTTAGCATTTATGTTACAGACAGGTGAACCATCAAGATTTAAAACAAACAATCCATTCACAATGGGTGCAAAAGCCATAAACATATCATTCTTAGAGATCACACAATCATTGTTTTCACTCGCAAATGAATAACCATCCTTCATCAAACATGAAGGAGACATAATGTTTCAACTTAAACTAGGAACAAAATAACATTTATTCAATTCCATGATAAATCCTGATGGGAGGTGGAGTTGTATCGTCCTGACGGTCAACGCAGCAACTCCTGCATTATTGCCCACGCGGAAATCAACTTCTCCTCTTTCCACGCTTCGAATTGCAAATATGAGCAACCGATCCGGTATCAAATACCTAAGAATTAATAATTGTATCAGCGAGAAATATGTTGTCTATAACATTAACAACAAGCGTGTAACGACCCTGGTTAACCAGCCTAGTTAATCTCAAGGCTAATCCCAATCTACAGTTCCACCGGTCCGACCCTAAAACCGCACCAACCGGCAAACGGCAGCTCTTCTCTAAGTCCCGAAGCAACGTCCCTCCAAAAAAAATCTTAAAGCTATGGGAGAACCAGAGACTGAGTGGTGGACCCACAACCAGATCCCCGGTTTTTCGTGAGTCAAACGCGCCAGGGCCAGCGTGCGCCCCGCTTCAGAGCTTCCCTGCCGCGTGGCTCGATCTCTCCGACTAGTTACAACTATAAGGACGATGGACGGGGCAGGGCTTGGTGAACTCTTTTGGTGGTCAGCTGATCGCCCCGTCTGTTTATTTGAATCTGTTTAAGGCCCGACAGTGGTGGTGTTTGTGATCCAGTGTTTGAAAGTACTAATCTCATACCCATTATGGGATGGGGAAGCCTAGTACCTGATTGAACCTGGACGTGAGCGGTTCGATCTACTGCCTTTGGAACGGAGTTTCCCCTGCAGCCGCATGTGATGTCAAGTGTGGTCACATAATGGCAGAGGCTGGGTCTGTGGAACCTTGCACCAAGGAAAGTGGGCTTGACACATGTTAGGGAATTGATGGGGACGGCCGACACAGGAAGCGACCCTCGGTGGTGCCTGGATGTTGTGAGGTTAGGTTCGCCATGCATGGTTAAGGAACTCGAATCGATTTGTCTGCCTCTCACAGTTTGAGACTGCTTGATCGCTATGCTACACTGAGTAAAGAAGGAATCTGATGATGACATGAACTTGCTGTGGAGTTTATACACATAATGTTTGGGTCTATGCTTGTTTAGTATAAGTTGTCAATATAGACTGGTTAATAAACTTAGAATCTGAGCTGAAACTTTGAAAGTAAGGACCTAACATAGTTGCTTTTGGCAAAAAAAAAACCCCTTAGCCAAAGAGCTTTGCATGTCTAGAAGTGGTGAAGTAGTTTTTCCCACCGGTCCGTTAAGTCTTGTCGAGCTTAGAAGCTCAGCCTTGTTGTGGCATCTCTTTTCAGGTGAAGTTGAAACTTCCGAGCGGGCTGCTGTTGGCACTTGGCCGCCCCAGCTTCCTCCTGGGTGGATAGCCGAGTGTGATCCTTCCTCAGACAGCGAGGAGTGGGATCACTGATGTCCTGTTTGGCCTCATTAGGGACATCCGACCCGCAGCGCTAGCTTGCGCTATATTTTAACTTCAATTGTTTTTGAACCTTGTAAAACTCTAATTTCAAACCAATGTGTAATGAATTGTTGAACTAATTGTGGATCTATTGTATTCTCTAGAATCACTCACCTTCGTGTGAGCTATGCTAACTCGGTCCTGTTAAGTGGTTAAATCGGATGAAATCCGACGGATCGTTGAGTTAACTTGATTAAAGCATGAGATTCGCGGGTTAAGTGACTTAATCATGCTTTAGTTGAGTTAATCCGAGGTGTTCCGCCACAGCTGGTACCAGAGCAGGTTTAGCAGGATGGAGAACACAACAGGTCCTAAAACACGTTCTTTTTGAATAAAATTTGCAAGAAAATCTCGTACGATCATTAAGGATGACCTTAGTACGAGAGGTCCTAGGGGATCTTGGGGTTATTTTAGGTGGCTACTACTTATTGGTTATTTTGCTAACCTCCAGCACTTCGCCACGTGTATCATACGTGTGCCGAGTTCCGCATCACGAGTATGCGAGGGTTGATAGGGAGTTCTATTCAAAGGACCCTATCATCGCAGTTGTTTCGCCCACGTTTATCATACGTGTGGAGGTTCCGTATGTTAATTCATGCGAAGGGTGGTATGGTTCGATTCCAACGAACCTATCATCACGGTTGTTCGCCCACGTCTATTATACGTGCGCAGATTCCGCATCTCAAGTATGCGAAGGGTTGTATGGTTCCATTCAAAGGGAGCCTATTTTCACGGTTGTTGTGCTATCCATGTAGCGTTAAACGCATGGGTGCCATTTCTATAGTGAATGGTAATGCTTGGGGACGCTTTCGTGAGTGCTGGCATGAAAGGTTCAGGTGGTTGTATTTTTCTGCAGGTACACTAACCGCGTTCGCTTAGGGAAACGCTGCTAGAAATCGACTAACCGCGTAAGACCAAAGCTTTTGGCAATTGTTTTGGTTGAGAGGACGAGGTAGGTCATGTATGCGTCATGAACTAAAATCTATGAAACCACCTCCCTAAAACAACCTTGCCCTATTAAAGCTCTTCTTCGCTTTAAGGATTTCTAGTTACCTTCTCAGCTTGCGCTCTGGTCAAAACTCCAAGTGTTTTTCCTGCCCGATCTATTCTCCTTGGGGTTTCTATCTGTTGATGTCAGATTTTGACACATGTGAAATTGGCGACAAGAAAGGAAGAAATCAGGGGATGCGATAAGACACAGAGGTCACGGTTGGAAATCGGCAGATTGGTGCTACAGTCAGGGATCAGCCGGTTACCCTTTAAGGGTTCAGCTCTGCCTCGCCCGACCCCTGAGTCCTGGGTCGGATGTGCCCGACCCTCCGAGGGAGGATATCCGCCTCGCCCGACCTTAGGTCCTAGGATCGGAGTAGTCAGAGCCCCAACATGTGGGCCCTAATCGCCTGTTCCTTGCCGATGGAGTGAGTAGAAATCGGCCGATTAGGAGGCTGGAGCGATTGGGCCGGTGTGGGCCTAAAGAGGATTATGAAGATGAAGAAGGAGTCAGCCCATGAAGGGTGCGATAATCAACCTAGTACGAGTCGTACTTGTAAATATTCATTTTTTGTTTAAAATTAGAGATAGAGTTCTAGTCGGATAAGAAGTCGTTTGTGACAGGCTATAAATAGCCACCCTTATAGATCTGTAATCATCATCAACTCAATACAACAAACTACTATTTCCTCGTACTTACTTTCAAGCCGGCGACTTCGCCAATACTTTTCTTCTTTTTCACGAGTTCGTACGGGTTGGCGGGGCTGCATCAACTTGACCTCCGGCCGATCTTGTAATTTCCGCTTATTGAATAAATTCTAAGCTTTAACTTCGGGCGCATCGCTGTCGTTTCGTTTAGATTTATTCACCAGTTATCGATACTTACTAGAATTCTAGGTTTTACCTGTTGTTCTAGTTTTATCACTAGTTATCCAGCTAGGAATTGGCAATTTCGGCTTTCTTGTGCTTCGTCCTTTAATCTATTCATTTTACGCACAGCCGATTAGATCTGTTCCTAGTGTTGCTACTGTAGCGTTGTTTAGATTACTCCAGCAGTCTTCTTTATCAACCTTGCTCGGTAATCGGCTGTATTATAAGCCGATTCCTTTATTATGGCAAATCGGTCGATTCGCTGATAAGCTACCTCGAGATTGGAACCTTAGCCGATCGCAACCTCTAGGATCTGACATATTTGTTTCCTTGCCAATCAACAGGTCAGATTGGTTGGCACCCCGCGTGAACCGCACCAGGGCAATCACCCGAACAGGAGTTAAGCAGATTCTCCCAGGTCGTGTGTCCGACGCTGAGGATTCGGTTAGCCGATTTCTAGCGCCAACACACCTTTTGGCACGCCCGGTGGGACCGATACAACCGCCACTATGTCGAAAGCTGCCGAAGTCTCGGAAGACAACATCATCGAAGTGACAGAAGCAGACCTCAGGGATGACCAGAGGGAAGAATTGGAGAAGCAGATGGCATACTACCGGAAGACATGTTTGTAATCCTTCAGTCGTACCAGGAGCGGAGAAACTGTCAAAAAGACTCCGTTTCCAACTCCCCGCCAGATCACAATCACCGAGGACTCGGACAAGATGTCCGAGATGGTTCAACAATCTGTCTATCAAGCTTTCATAGATCAATCCCTGGTGATTTCTAATACGGTATACAATGTCGTCATCAGCTCCTTGGCTAGCAGCGTATCCCAAGGGTACCAGGGGCCGGCATATGCTCCACCAATTACGGCCCCGACCAGGAGTTATTCAAGTACACCTTATTCGGCTCCTCAGCTGATCCAAATTCCAATTGGAGGACCCAGCGCTTCCTCATCTTCGATCCCTCTGGGGTCTAACGGCGCGCAATATCTCTAGCCGTGTCCCGTTCAGTTGTCCTCCGCGCAATATCTTTCCAAGCGGCCGTTAGGCCGACGATGCCACAGTATCAGCCTGTCACAACGGAGATGAGTAGGGGGGCAGAAGCAATGGAAGTACTTCGGGGCGTTGCGCCGCTCGTACTGTATGACGAAGCGGCCAACTTATTCAAACAGCCGACCCCGACTACGCAGCCGGCTATGACACATCAGGTGCCGCATGCTTTCGCTCATCACCCTGTCATCCCGCCGCCAGTATACCAACACGTGCTGGTTCCCCAGCCGATAGTCCACCAGCAACAGCCAGACTGGACAGCATGCATAGTGGAGGTGATTCAAGAGCAATTCGGTTTAAAACTGAAGGTGTAGACCTACACATACAAGACACCATACCCGCCTACATATGACTTACTGCCGTTTCCCCATCGGTACAAAGTTCCCGATTTCACTAAGTTTTCGGGGCTGGATGACACCTCAACTGTGGAACACGTGAACGGATTCATCATCCAATGTGGGGAAGCAGCGACGCAAGATGCTCTACGGGTGCACCTTTTCTCGTCATCCCTGTCTGGGTCAGCCTTTCAGTGGTTCACTTTATTACCGCCCAACTCGATAATTACGTGGGCTGATCTGGAAAGGCAATTTCATAAATACTTCTACGCCGGAATACATGAGATGAAGCTGTCCGATTTAACCAGCCTCAGACAGAGAAGCGACGAGCCGATTTCCTCATATGTGCAAAGGTTCAGGGAAATCAGGAACAAGTGCTACTCCCTAGCCTTGACCGATGCGCAATTGGCCGATATAGCCTTCCATGGTCTCCTGCCTCATATCAAAGAAAAATACGCTTCGCAGGAGTTTGAGAGCTTAAGCCAAATCGTCCACCGACTGTCTGGTCAAGAAGTACGCCCTTTTGATCCACGGAGGAACTTCCAGAAGAAGGTGGCATACATAGAAGAGTTTGAAATGGAAGAAGAAACAGAGATCGGCCTTGCGAAATGGATTAAAGGGAAAAAGTCGATATTGTGTCCATTCGGAAAGAAGGAGCCAGAAACGTTCAGATTTGAAACATCAAAGGCCGATAAAATCTTCGACCTTCTCCTCCATGAAGGACAGATCAAACTCTCGTCGTACCATACGATTCCGTCTACCGAACAGCTAAAGAAGATGAAATATTGCAAGTGGCATAACGCCACCTCCCATGATACGAATGAATGCAAAATCTTCCGGAAGGGCATATACAGTCGGCCATCGAGAAAGGCAGACTCAAATTTGAAGTTCCAACAAAACCAGCCAAGCCGATGAAGATCGACCAGCACCCCTTCCCCACAAACATGGTTGACACGGGGAAGAATTCGCTCCAAACCAAGGTGCTGACGTCCGAATCGGCTAAAAAGAGCGGCGCCGTGGACCCCAGAAATCAAGCGACGCCCAAAGACGTCAAGGGGAAACGGCGGATGGAGGACGATGATGACGGATCGGGAGAACCACGCAGGCCCGTTACTTCCCAATTTCTGCTCAACAAATATCAACGGCAACATGAACGTTCAAGATCCCAGGAAGAGGCGATGCGGTGACATGAAGATCATTGGCGATGCCCGTTCTTCATCCACTGTTGGGAAAGCAACCTCAGGTTGCCATCGGCCGATAATTGCCCTGAATGCAACAGCCCGTATCGTAACAATCGACCGTTCAGGAAGTCTCGCTCCAGAGATGGAAGACCAGAGCCGATCAGCAGGAACTGGCGCGAACAAGAAGACCGATGCCCTCCAGTGCATGATCGGCTGGGGGCAGAAGTGACCGATATGACTGGTCGGAAGACAGGCGCGAGCAGAATGATAGGCCGGGGGGCAGATTCGATCGACACAATCAGCCAGAAAACAAGGTCAGCGTTCACGACCGACTCGAAGAGATGGCCGATGCTCGGGTATCAGACGAGAACCCCTTAGGACGCGAACCAGAATGGGAACGCGCCAGGCCACGAACCAAACCAGTGAACCCCAGGTGGTGCCCCGATGGATTGACCAAGTCTCAAAAACGAAGAATCCAACGTCTCCGCTAGTGGGAACATCAGGAAGAAGAGCAACGACATACGGCGGACGAGAAAAACGGCAGGTCTCAGGTCTGGCACCCCAAAAGAAACGACAGGGGAGGCGACGAATCGTCAGCCAACATCGGCATGGTTTTCATATTGCCGATGGAATTCATGACTCCTGCCGACCGACAGAACATGTCGGCAATAGAAGAGAAGATGGCACAATTGACTTTGGAGCCAATGATAGCCACGTTCGAGAAGCCCGAAGATGACAAACGACAACACCTGAAGGCATTATTCCTTAAAGGGCATGTCAACGGCGGGCCCATCACCAGATTACTAGTAGACGGAGGAGCTGCAGTTAACATCATGCCGTACGCCATGTTCTGAAAGCTAGGGAAGAGTGATGACGACCTGACCAGGACAGATATGATGCTCAAGGACTTCGAAGGCAACGTGTCCCCTGCCCGCGGCGCACTCTGCGTTGACCTCACCATCGGCAGTAAGACCCTTCCTACTACTTTCTTTATTATTAATGGCAAAGGGTCCTACAACATGCTACTCGGCCGAGATTGGATACATGCAAATTGCTGCATCCCGTCTACGATGCACCAATGCCTCGTGCAATGGGTCGACGACAATATCGAGGTGGTCACCGCCGATTCCGCATACAGCGTCGCGGCGGCCGACACGCAGCAGTGGAGCTGCGAGAACGTCAAGTGCATATCCGGGAGAATATGGGACACTGATTTCTTGAAGGTGTCTGATTTTGGCCTGCAGCTGATACGAGCAGTCAGCTCCGAAGATTCAGACTAAATGGATCAGTTCGCCCGAGAAGATGGAAAGCTGGGACACGGGTTCACGTCGGCCGATTCATTAGAAATGATAGACTTAGGCGATGGCACCAAACCAAGGCCGACATATATTTGTGCAAATTTGGATCCGGAATACAAATGTAAATTCACAAATTTATTAAGAGAATTTAAGGATTGCTTTGCTTGGGAATACCATGAGATGCCCGGATTAAACCTTCAAATTCTTTTTGAAAATGAAACTAAGCGTGCTACCGATCTATTGTTGAGCATCGGTTACCCATAAAGCCGGGGTATCGGCCGTATCAACAGCCTGCACGGCGGTGTAATCCTAAAATCCTACCTGATATAAAGGCCGAAATAACGCAGCTAATCAAAGAAAAATTTATTCAGCAATGCCGTTATGCCGAATGGTTCTCCAACATTGTACCAGTATATAAGAAGAACGGAAAGCTCCGCGTATGCGTCGATTTCAGGAACCTCAATCAGGCCACGCCAATGGACGGATACCCCATGCCAACGGCTGATGTGCTGATAGATGCCGCCACGGGACACAAGGTTATTAGTTTCATGGATGGAAACGCTGGATACAATCAGATACTAATGGCCGAAGAGGACATATCCAAGACGGCCTTCAGATGCCCGGGTCACCTTGGTTTATTCGAGTGGGTGGTAATGACTTTCGGTTTGAAGAACGCCGGTGCTACATACCAGCGAGCCATGAATTACATATTTCACAAACTTATCGGCATACTGGTAGAGATTTACATCGACGATGTTGTAGTCAAATCAAAAGGACACCAGGAGCATCTGGCAGATTTACGGCAGGTACTGGAGTGCACGAAGAAACATGGGCTGAAGATGAACACGAATAAGTGTGCCTTCGGTGTATCCGCCAGAAAATTCTTAGGATTCATGGTTCATGAGTGGGGAATAGAAATCAACCGGAAGACCATAGCGGCCATCAATAAGGTTGTGGCCCCGCAGAATAAAACTGAGTTGCAATCTCTAATTGGCAAGGTGAATTTCATTAGAAGATTCGTATCTAATCTGTCTGGACGTATCCAAGCCTTCACACCATTGTTAAAGTTGAAACCCGACCAAGAGTTCATATGGGGAGAAGAGCAACGCAAGGCATTAGAAGATATCAAGCAGTACTTGGTCTCACCACCAGTATTGGTCCCTCCTCGAACTGGTAAGCCGTTTAAACTATATTTATCAGCCGATGAACGAGCTATTGGGTCGGCTCTGGTCCAGGAGTTCGAGGGAAAGGAACTGGTAATATATTATGTCAGTAGAAGACTTTTGGACGCTGAAACAAGGTATCCCCCAGTAGAGCGGCTATGCCTATGCCTTTACTTCTCATGCACCAAACTCAGGCACTATTTGCTATCGGCAGAGTGTGTAGTCGTATGCAAAGACGACGTGGTAAAATACATGCTGTCATTGCCGATTTTGAAAGGATGAATCGGAGAGTGGATCTTGGCTTTATCAGAATTCGATCTTCGATATGAATCGGCAAAGGCCGTCAAGGGTCAGGTCATGGCCGATTTCATTGCCCAGCACTGCGGACCAGAGGCTACCTTCATGGAACCAGTGCCTTGGACCTTATACTTTGATGGTTTGTCATGTGGGGCCGGATCAGGAATCGGCATCATCCTCATATCGCCTCGGGGGGCAAGCAATGATTTCTCTCTGCCGATAGAAGCATCTGCCACTAACAATCAAGCAGAGTACCGAGCTGTGTTGAAGGGGTTACAATTATTAAGGGAAGTCAAGGCTGATGCTGTCGAAATTTTTGGGGATTCCATGCTTATCGTGGACCAATTAATAGGAAGGTCCGAATGCAAGGACGATGTGTTAAGGATTTATTACGAGGATTGCCTGCAGCTTCTGAAAGAATTCAAGTCCACGGTTATTGAGCACATCCCTAGGAATCACAACGAGGATGCCAACAAGCTTGCCCAACATGCATCTGGATATCGGCTGATTCAAGGTGCCATGGCTCTAGAACTCGCGGCCGATGACTGGCGAAAAGAGATCGCCGATTACCTGAAAGATCCATCTAAGAAAGTGGATCGGCGGATACGATTTCATGCTACAAAATATGTGTTACTAGAAGACGACTTGTTCTACCAAACGATTGATGGTGTCCTACTCAAGTGTCTAGGAACAGAGGAGGCGAAGACTCTGATGGGAGAAATCCACGAAGGAGTGTGTGGGGCCCACCAGTCGGCACATAAGATGAAATGGATGATTAGGAATAATGCGTACTACTGGCCGACGATCCTCGAAGATTGCTTCAAATATTATAAAGGATGCCAGGATTGTCAGAAATATGGGAATGTCCAACGTGCGCCCGCATCGGCCATGAATCCTATTATCAAACCGTGGCCGTTCAGAGGTTGGGGAATAGACCTCATCGGGCAAGTTTACCCTCCGTCAAGCAAAGGGCACAAGTTCATTCTGGTAGCCACAGATTATTTCACCAAATGGGTGGAGGCAATTCCGCTAAAGGCCGTAACATCGGCCGCTATGGTTGACTTTGTAAGGGACCATATCGTCTACCGTTTCGGCATTCCCCAGACTATCACGACCGATCAAGGAACGATGTTTACATCAGGAGAATTCGAAGAGTTCACGGCCGATATGGGAATCAAATTGTTAAACTCCTCTCCGTACTATGCCCAAGCTAATGGTCAGGCCGAATCTTCCAACAAAGGGATAATTAAGTTAATCAAGAGCAAGATAGAAGAACAGCCAAAAAAGTGGTATTTATGTCTGACCGAAGCCCTATGGGCATACAGGATGGCTTGCCACGGGGCCACCAAGATGTCCCCTTATCAGTTGGTGTACGGTCACGAGGCGGTACTGCCATGGGAATTGAGGACAGGGTCGAGACGCACTTCGCTCCAAGATCAGTTGACGGCCGATGACTACTCCTCACTCATGAAAAGGGAACTTGATGACTTGGCTGGCCAACGATTGAGAGCTTTGGTCAGTATTGAAGAAAACAAGAAGAAAGTGGCCAGATGGTATGATAAGAAGGTCAAAGTCAAGCAGTTCTCTCCGGGGGACCTGGTATGGAAGTTAGTGCTGCCGATCGGGTCAAAGGATCCTAAATTCGGTAAGTGGTCCCCTACGTGGGAAGGGTCGTATAAAATCGGCCGATGTGCTCCAGGAAACGCTTATATTCTGGAAATGATCAAAGGAGAAGAGTTTACTAGGGCTTTGAACGGAAGGTACTTGAAAAGGTACTACCCTAGTATATGGGTCGGAGCATAAGGATCAACCATGATGAACAAACACACAGCCGATACAAGAAGAATCGCCTAAAGAGAAAACATAATCGTCCAAATCGGCCGATTTATTATTCGGTACGGACGATGGGTTACACGGCTGACGTGGTACAAGTTGCCCTTAGAACAAAAAATAATTAACCACGCCTCTTCTTAAGTTCTCTCTCGACCCGACCTAGTTCTATCAGAAGACGGAGGTGTCGTTCTTCTATATCTTTCATCGCGGCTTCCGCTTCAACTTGACGGGGAAGAGGATGACTCCGGTCCATTGCCGGACGTGATGTCCCTGCCGCTGCATCTTCAAGAGTGATTTGACGTGGAAGCGTGTGACTCCTGTCGGCTTGAGGTCGCCTGTGGTCGTTGCCATCAAGGAAGTCCCAGATCCGTTGGACATCGGCAGGGACATGCTCCTTGAGTTCTTCACGATGAACCCTGATTAGATCCTTGTCTTCTTGTGACAATGGTTCGTCGGAGTACACGAGCCCGATGGCTCGTTCGAGTTCAGGGCTAAGGTGCCGCGGCTGGGAAAAGCAACAATGTATAACCACCGAAGATGTGATTCTTTTCAGAGGAATTAAACTAAGAAAAAAGGGCGGTCACAAATCTCTTACCTGATTAATAGAGGAAAAAGAAGAGGATGAAAAAGACATGACTGCAGAGCGCGCCGACGGAAACAAGTCAGGGAAGAGAAAGTCGAGTTAAACGGGTGCTCTCAAAAATGGAACCAAGGCCGGTATTTATAAGTGAAGAAGGCGTGGATGTTTGGTAAGACGTGTCCCATCAGAAGTAAAAAGGGTAATAAATAAGGGGGCGCCGCGAAGGACGGTCAAAGGAGGCATTAATGTTCGTACAAGACTACCAGTGCTTTTACAGGTCGCCCAAAAGGGTTTTGATAGCCGCAATCACTCGACGCCGGATCTGATCGGCCGAGTCCAGGACCCGTTGGTCATCCTATGCCGATCTCGGGACTTCTAACATGTGGCAGTGGAGTTTAAGAGCTTCGTGAGCTAGATGCTGCCTCTCCCGCTTCAGATCGGCGATGATGGAAGGAAGTTCCTGAAGCCTCTTCTTTTCGGCGGCTATTTCTTTGGTCACTTGCTCCATCTCCTTGGCAAGTTCTGCTCTTCGGCGTTTGAGGTGATCTATCGTGCCGACGATTCCAGGGCGAGAATCTTCCAGAAAATGAATCCGTTGATGCACCTCTTGAGCCTGACGCTTGTACAGATCTTCTTCTTCACGAGTCTTGGTCAGTTTGGCATGATCGGCCATGTGACGCAGAGCCCTGAAGACCGGAATCCGCATTGACTCAATATACGCGGCCGGCGCCAAGGCTTCTTCCGTCTCTTCTGGTACTCGCCCGCTGACGTCACCAAAGAGCTGCCGAATCGGCGAGGCATCTTCTACCAATCGGCTGATGTCCTCTTGAAGAAGGGATCGTATGCTTTCAAGCTTGTCACAGACGTCGTCAGGAACGGAGCTCAAAGTGACCTGACGGGAAGCAACTTCCTTGTCATCGGAGAGAGCGACCGCGAACGAGAAAAGGCTGTTATTAGGGGTGTCCTGTTCCTATAAAATAGTAAATGAAAAGAAAACAAGTCAGCCGATGGTAGTAGCAAATCGACCAATTAAGGGTGGGAGATCTCTTACCTCCTTAAAACGGATTTCTTCCAGTTGCGTTTGCGAGACTGTCACCCTCAACTCTGGGACTGGTGCCATTGGCTCGTCGGAAGAAGAGGACTCAACGACAATTGGCGCTCTGCTCGGGCCAGCTTCTTGAAGGTTGGCCAACGATTGATCAGGCAATACACTTAGTGTGCTGGTAACCTGTGTCAAAGTTAATAAGAGCATCATCCAAATACTAGAAGATTGGGTTAAAAGATCATGTACCTCAGCAGGAGGGAGTGCAGACATTTCATCGACTGCTTGGGTTACTGCCGATTGCTGAGGGTTCACAAGGGTAGTCTGTGCAGTCTAAATATAAGAGGAGTCAGTATGGAAATAGCGATCGGGAAGATCGGACGGTAAGTTTACCTGCATAGCCTCCACCAATAGTGACGCAGCGGCTGCTCCGGCTTCTGTGGTGACTTGAATGTCCACCTCTTCAGCAGTCGGAAGGGTCGGCGCGGCCGAAGTTTCTGCCAATGTAATCATGGGTGGATCGGCCGATTCTATACGAGCACGCACTCGGCGACTGGTCTTCTTGACAATTTTCTTCTGCGCCTGTTTCTTTCGACCGGCGATGACGTCCACAGAAGGGGCATGATAGCCGATGAGGGGGAACGTGGTATATGGATAACAGTCCTCTATCGGCCGATCGCTCCGGCTGCGTTTTGGAGGAGCATGGCTTTCAGACTGGATCAACAACAAAATGTCAGTATACATGTGTAAAAATAAGGGAAAATGAAAATCGGCCGGGTGAAGGAAGAATACCTCGACGTTCGGATCAATGTTGGTTGGATCCAGGAGATTGCAGTATACTGATGCAGAGGCGCAGAAGAGGTGCTGTTTCCATTCAGCCCACCATAGCTTAAATTGCTGGACAGCGAAAGGGGCTGCTATCCATCCATTCAGATATATGGTACTGGAGTCTGGAATCCGATCTCGCAGCCGATTGTAGTCAAGACCCTTGGTAAGTTCATCTCTGAACTTTGCTCGGCCGGCGAAGTATGCATAAATCGGCACCTGACCCATGCCGAATTGCCGTGCTGCGATGGATGGGTTGTAGAACTCATAGGTAGGGGCATCTTTCCCCGAGAAAAAGTTAGCTGGTAAGATCCCCGGTTTGATTAATTCGTCTGTGAGGTCTTCATCGAATCGGCCAGTGGTTGAGTCAAAACAGGAGGGGAGCTCAAAGATCGGGTCATCCCTCTGATAGGGGAACTAACTGGTCGCGTCTTCGCTGAACCCGTTATAAAAACACCTGAAGTATTCGGCCACCTTGGTAACCGATGCTGCTTTGCCAAAAGATGTACATCGGCGTCGGACAGTGGGGTTCTCTGCTGATTCGATGTTAGGGAATGTCATGAGCTCCACTCGCTGCTGAGAGATCTTGCTCATATACAGGTTCAGCTATAAGTTGATAAACCACCAGGGCCCACTGGGGTTTCCAATTGGCTCCCCTTGGGGTAATTTAGCGCCGATTTGGTGGAGCATATGATAGGCTGCCCCCAGTAGGTGTTTTCCAAGGGGAACGGAGGCCCCTGTCGATAGTGCCTCGGCCAGAGCCTATGTGTTGGTGGATGGACCAACTGCTCTCCCACAGAAGAAATGTTTCTCTAGCCACATCATCAGGAAAGCCGTGTGCTCTCTGTTCTCGACTGATCCCGCCCTTTTGTTACATCTGATGAATCCCTTCCATCCGCCGATGAGATGTCGTGGCCAAAAGGCAAAAAGGGGTGTCCGGGGAGGAAATGTCCAGGCCGGTCAGCAAGACTACATCGGCCAAGGTGGGGGTCATGGGTCCATGTCCAAAAAGGAATGCATTGAGAGCATCAGACTAGAAGTAAGAGGCTGCCATCACTAACGGCTCATTTCTTTCCATTTGGGACAAAGACAGATCGATGCACTGGCCAATTTTACGCTCATCCCATTGGACCCTCTTAAGAAGCGGCTATCCGCTGGTACCATTCCCTCCAGCCGGGGGTTTCATTCGGCCATGACCTGAAGGTACCCGACCAATGATCTAGGTCCATAGTTGATTGCTTAAAGGGGATTCTATGGGTTTCCAAATTGATTAATTCGGTTGGATCTGGGTTTCCCATGGGACCAAGGCAGATAAGGCCGGGAGTCTCTGTAAGGCGAATAGTAATCTGATGCCTAACCGCCTAAAAAAGGAAAAAGGGGTGCGGAAGTAAGAATATATCTAAAGTAAATGCATTACTGTTAAGGAGAGTTTCGGTAATGACCTCCGGGATGAAGCTCATCGTAGTCGGCGGGATCGCCGGTAGAGCTGCAGATGATGAAGCCACCAATGGGATTTTGGTTGAAGCCCCAGTTCCCGTTCCTTCTCCCGTCAATGGAGCCGCTGCCGTCGCCACTGGAACTTCCGCCGATGGGGCCATCTCCGGAACATCGGGTGTTGGCGAGGTGCCTGAAGGTGCCGCCATTGGGGAAGTAAGGAGAAATAAGGATGGAAAGAAACGCCGGGGAAAAGCTGGAAGCTGAGAAAGACGCCGGAGGAAGAAGAAAGCTTGAACGCTAAAGAAGGAAGACGTGAGCTCGTAAGGGGAGTACGGGACGAGCTGTTATTTAAAGGTGGTCTAAGAAGGGGTAAAAGTGGAATTTTTACCATGCCGGCGTTTCGATTTTTTCGGGAGTGGTTGTCGTGGGCGCTCGTTTCGAAAAGATTGCAATCATCAGGCGGGAGACCGCGAAACGGAAGGATATTTTCAATGCGTTTGTTTCGGAAGGGAAGTTGAAAAGAATTTTCAAGTAAAGACTATGTTTTACTCCGAAACTGGGGGGCATGTGTTGACGCCAGATTTTTACACATGTGAAATCGGCGACAAGAAAGGAAGAAATCAGGGGATGTGATAAGACACAGAGGTCACGGTTGGAAATCGGCCGATTGATGCTACAGTCAGGGATCGGCCGGTTACCCTTTAAGGATTCAGCTCCGCCTCGCCCGACCCCTAATTCCTGGGTCGGATGCACCCGACCCTCCGAGGGAGGATATCCGCCTCGCCCGACCTTAGGTCCTAGGATCGGAGTAGTCAGAGCCCCCGACATGTGGGCCCTAATCGCCTGTTCCTTGCCGATGGAGTGAGTAGAAATCGGCCGATTAGGAGGCTGGAGCGATTGGGCCGGTGTGGGCCTAAAGAGGATTATGAAGATGAAGGAGTCAGCCCATGAAGGGCGCGATAATCGACCTAGTACGAGTCGTACTTGTAAATATTCGTTTTTTGTTTAAATTAGAGATAGAGTTCTAGTCGGATAAGAAGTCGTTTGTGACAGGCTATAAATAGCCACCCTTGTAGATCTGTAATCATCATCAACTCAATACAACAAACTACTATTTCCTCATACTTACTTTCAAGCTGGCGACTTCGCCAATACTTTTCTTCTTTTTCACGAGTTCGTACGGGTTGGCGGGGCTGCATCAACTTGACCTCTGGCCGATCTTGTAAGTTCCGCTTATCGAATAAATTCTAAGCTTTAACTTCTGGCGCATCGCTGTCATTTCCTTTTGATTTATTCACCAGTTATCGATACTTACTAGAATTCTAGGTTTTACATGTTGTTCTAGTTTTATCACTAGTTATCCAGCTGGGAATTGGCAATTTCGGCTTTCTTGTGCTTCGTCCTTTAATCAATTCATTTTACACACAGTCGATTAGATCTGTTCCTAGTGTTGCTACTGTAGCGTTGTTTAGATTACTCCAGCGGTCTTCTTTATCAACGTTGCTCGGTAATCGGCTGTATTATAAGCCGATTCCTTTATTACGGCAAATCGGCCGATTCGCTGATAAGCTACCTCGAGATCGGAACCTTAGCCGATCACAACCTCTAGGATCTGACACGTTTCTTTCCTTGCCAATCAACAGGTCAGATTGGCTGGCATGCCGCGCGAACCGCACCAGGGCGATCACTTGAACAGGAGTTAAGCAGATTCTCTCGGGTCGTGTGTCCGACGCTGAGGATTCGGTTAGCCGATTTCTAGCGCCAACACTATCTCACGCTCGTTTCGGTTCTTGGTTCCAGATAGCTGCTCTCGGACATGTGTTTCGCAGCGCTGATGGCACTTCCCACTCCACATGCGTACACTTCGAGGGTTTTCCTGCTATTTTGTGGGATACCTTGAGGTGGTTTGGGTACCAGTCACCGCCTCTTTACGCGCGATGGGAGTACCAAGAGCATGGGGTACCGTGGTGCAACGTGCAAGTGGTTGTACCTCTACCCTCTGTACAACCTGAGTGGCCCCAGCTCGAGGTCTCGACCCACGGTCATGCCCTGGAGGACACCTGGGAGTCGGTTGCCCTGCATGCAATCACCAGTTTTGCTGGCTACACCCGCTTGAGGTCCTTTTGGACCTGATCGGTTTGTTTCCCGCCATGGATCGGCTGGACCCAGCTTGGCTTGACCGCATCAACAACATGGAGGTGCTGGCAGCCTCACACTCGTTGGTCTCCCTCTCTACTACCACCAGGTGCATGTCAGCTTTGTACTGACTGATTGAGCTTCAAGGCCGGGCTATGGCTGCCTTGGCTCGGATAGCCGTAGACACCCAGGAGCATTTCAACACCGCCAAGAGAGACTTGGTGGAGCGGTCGTATCAGCTCATCCAGAGGAGCATATAGGTCAATGACATGCAGGCTAGGATTTTCAAACTTGAAGAAGAAGTGACGGACATGGAGCATGACATGATTCAGTTTGCCGAAGAAAAGATGGAGGCTGAGATGGAGCTCGCGGTTTCTAATGCACACTTGGACGAGCACGATGCCGAGCTCGATGCCATCCATGCCTTGGAAATGCAGCTGGACGAGCAAGAAGACCCTAAGGAGGTAGTGGGAGCATCCAGTACGGACACTGAAGATGGCGATGCCCCTTCTCCGACGCATAGTGTTCCCTCAGTGGGCAACCTAGATAACTTTTAGGTTGAAGACTGTAGGAAGTTAATCTTTTGTTGTACTCCTCGGCAACCTAAATTTTGGATAGCAATGTAATAGGTTAGCCTTGAGTTGAGTGCTCCTCCTGTGTTAAAGGACTAGCAATATAGTGATCTTGGTAAAATCGGTTCCTTTTGGGACCCGCCTTAGATGCCGAAGTGTGTAAGTTTTTGTGCTGTGACCACACGCAGGTTTTCGTTCCTTTAGGTCTGTCCAAAGTATGGCCGACCCCAGGTCGCAAGGTTGGATGCGCCCGACCCCTCGCGGTAGGTCTCCGCCTCGCCCGACCCCTTGTTGCACGGCTCCGCTTCGCCCGACCCGAGCACTTAAGGTCGGACATAGTGGAACCCATGGGATGATGTTTTGACTCACCTAAGGTTGTCTGCAGACCAGCCGATGAGAACATGGATCTTGTGGAACCTACTGAGTATGGATCAAAACACCTTTCCGATCGGTTAGCAAAGTAATACGACCATGCAGAACCAAGCTAGTTGCCAACTAAGATGGCAAGGAGAGGTGTACACCTCCTTAATAAAGAAATGTTGTTGTGTTGCACTATCGGCAAGAGTCACATTTAAGGATTCAACACATACGTTCCCGCATGATTGGAATACTTCCAGGATTATGGAACTAATGGAACGTTAACTCTTGCAGATGGCGCACCGCACCCGATCCGGCTCTGTGCCCAGTGGCAGTGAGCAGAGGCAGGACCTTCCCCCACCTCCGCCCCCGCCTTCACTGGAAGCCATCTTGGCAGCTCAAACTGAGTTGCTGAGGCACATTGTCCAAGAGCAACAGCAACAGCCCCATGGAGGGAGGGCTCATCAGCAACCTCCGGTTGCTCGCTATGAAGACTTTTTGGGCACGCAGCCCCCGACCTTCCACAAGATAGAGGACCCTCTCGACGCCGACGCATGGGTTCACATGATCGAATCCAAATTCAAACTCCTCACCACCCCGTGCCTCGACCAGAACAAGGCCCGGTTCGTAGCTCAACAACTGCGTGGTTCCGCCCAGCTTTGGTGGGACCACTACCACGCCATGTTGCTAGCCGACCATGTCGTCAGCTGGAATGAGTTCAAGACCGCTTTCAGAGGGCACCACATTCCAGAAGGTCTTCTAGAGCGTAAACTCAATGAGTTCCTTGCTCTTACCCAGGGAAGCCACAATGTTCTGCACTACGCACAAGCCTTCAACGACCTGTGCCGCTACGCAGGCTATCATGTGGATACCGACGAAAAGAAGAGGGATAGGTTCCGCAGAGGTTTAAGCCTGGAGCTCAAGGAGAGGTTGAACCCTATCAAGGTGGATACCTATAATGAGCTAGTGAATCTAGCCATCTCCCAAGAAGATTGTATGCAGGCCCTCAAGGCCGATCAGAAGTGGAAGGCCTCAATGGCATTGCCGAGCCCACCCGCTCGAAGATTCAGAATGGTTCCCCCTCAGGCGCCCCACAGACCAAAGCAGTTGGGACGATGGGTTGCTTGCCCTCCACCACCAGCGGCACCTCGTTTCCCCGGTTTTCACCCACAGGCACCCCGGCCAACCTTATCGCCGCCGTTGCGCCCTGCAAATGGTAACCGTTGCTTCACCTGCGGTAATGAAGGGCACTTTGCTAAGGACTGCCCCAGAAACAAGAATCAGCGGCCTGGCCAAAACCTCACAGCCAACAGGGGAAGAAAGCCCAAGGTGCAGGTTCGCCAGGGTCGTCTCAACTACACCAGCCTAACCGAGCTCCCCGAAGGTGCGCCAGTAATGACGGGTACCTTCCTTGTCCATAATCAAACTGTTGTTGTTTTGTTTGACTCGGGAGCACCCCATAGCTTCATCGGGAATAAGACTGGTGAGAGATTTAAGCTGGGCGTTGGTCACACCAAAGGGTCATATGTGATCTCCACCCCGGGACGGAAAATAGCTTCAGACAGATAGTTAACCTTGTGCCTATCCAGTTAGGCCAGATTCTTTTTAGGGAGAATCTCATCATCCTTGACCTAAAAGGAATAGATATCATCTTGGGGATGGATTGGATGACCCGACACCAGGTGGTTCTAGACATAGCTACCCGAGCTCTCCACATCAACTCACCTTTGGATGGCAACTCTACCCTACGCTTGACCCACCCTGAATACGCAACTCCTTGTGCGTACCCTATAACGGAAGCCCGAATAGAAGACCTTCCTGTTGTTCGTGAGTACCCCGATGTGTTTCTGGATGACTTGCCTGGCATACCGCCGGATAGAGATATCAAGTTTGCCATTGAACTACAGCCAGGCACCGCCCCGATATCGAAGAGACCCTATCGGATGCCACCCGCCGAGCTGGCCGAGTTGAAAACCCAATTGCATGATCTGTTGGAGAAAGACTTTATCCAACCCAGTACTTCACCCTAGGGTTGCCCAGCCCTGTTTGTGATGAAGAAGGATGAAAGTCTACGCATGTGTGTGGACTACCGACCCCTCAATGCGGTGACTATCAAGAACAAGTATCCCCTTCCCCGCATTAATGTTCTGTTTGACCAATTAGCTGGAGCTAGAGTCTTCTCCAAGATTGATCTTTGTTCCGGTTATCACCAAATCAAGATTCGACCCTGTGACATTCCCAAAACTGCTTTCTCCACAAGATATGGACTCTATGAGTACCTGGTTATGTCCTTTGGACTCACCAATGCACCCGCTTATTTCATGTATCTCATGAATTCAGTGTTCATGCCCGAGCTGGACAAGTTCGTGGTGGTGTTCATTGATGATATTCTGGTATACTCGAAGAACGAAGAAGAACATGCCGAGCATCTTCATGTGGTTCTTCAGCGGTTGAGGGATCATCAGCTTTATGCCAAGTTCTCCAAGTGTGAATTCTGGTTGGAGAGTGTCAAGTTATTGGGACACACAATCTCTCGGAACAGCATAGCAGTGGACCCCAGCAAGGTACAGGAGGTCATGGACTGAAAGTCACCAATATCAGTTCAGCAAATCCGCAGTTTTCTTGGACTAGCAGGCTACTATCGGCGTTTCATTCCGGATTTCTCAAAGATAGCTAAGCTGATGACCGAGCTACTGAGAAAGGAAGTCAAGTTTGTGTGGAGCCACAAGTGCGAAGAAGCTTTCCACACCTTGAAACACATGCTGACTTCTGCCCCAGTTTTAGCTCAACCCGACCCTTCCAGGCCGTTTGACGTATACTGTGACGCCTCTGGCACTGGACTTGGGTGTGTTCTTATGCAAGACAACCGAGTCACTGCCTATGCCTCACGGGTGTTGCGACCTCATGAGCTAAACTACCCGACCCATGATCTTGAGTTAGCAGTAGTGATTCATGCCTTAAAGATATGGAGACACTATCTGATGGACACCCACTATAACATCTACACCGACCACAAGAGCCTCAAGTACATCTTTACTCAAGCCGACCTCAACATGCGACAAAGAAGATGGCTAGAGCTAATCAAGGATTATGATTTGGAAGTACATTATCACCCGGGCAAAGCCAACGTAGTGGCAGATGCTCTTAGCTGCAAGACCCATTGCAATTTCTTGATGGCAACCAACTTCACAGAGACCCTGTGTCATGAGATGGGAAAGCTTAGTTTGAAAATTGTTTCCCATGGAACCCTCGGTCATCTCTCCCTTGAGTCTGTTCTGGAGGACTACATTGGGTCAGTGCAGCTAGAGGACGAGGGAATAAGGCAAATTAAAAAGAAGATTGCACAGAGGGATGAGGGGTATAAACAATTCCGACAGGATGAGAATGGGAGAGTGTACTATGGGAACCGAGTGGTTATCCCATCCGACCCTGCTCTTAAGAAGCAACTCCTAGATGAAGCTCATCTCTCCAAGTTCTCAATCCATCCTGGCAGTAATAAGATGTATCATGATCTCCGTCAAACTTTTTGGTGGAATGGAATGAAGCCAGAAATTGCACGCTATGTCTCGGAATGTGACACCTGCCAACGTGTCAAGGTCAGCCATTTGAGGGTAGCAGGTACCCTGCAACCGCTACCTATTCCATCATGGAAATAGGAAGACATCAGTATGGATTTCATTGTTGGACTGCCCCCTACGCCGCAGCGACATGACTCCATTTGGGTTATCGTAGATTGCCTTACCAAGTCTGCCCACTTTCTTCCGGTTCACACCACCTACCCAGCCAAGAAATATGCAGAGCTGTATCTTGACCGCATTGTTTCTCTGCACGGTGTGCCTAGGACGATCATATCTGATCGAGGTGTTTAGTTTGTAGCGCGTTTTTGGGAACAGCTACAAGCATCACTTGGCACCAAGCTCATTCGTAGCTCAACCTATCACCCACAAACCGATGGCCAGACCGATAGAGTAAATTAGATCCTTGAAGACATGCTACGAGCTTGTCTCATCCATTATGACAAGAATTGGGATAAGTGCTTACCCTTGGCAGAATTCTCCTATAACAATAGCTACCAGACTAGCTTGAAGATGGCACCGTTTGAAGCCTTATATGGTCGGAGATGTCGGACACCGTTGAGTTGGTCACAGGTTGGAGAAAGACAAACCTATGGTCCTGATCTAGTAGTAGAGGCCGAAGCACAAGTTAGGGTGATTCAGGCAAATCTCAAGGCAGCCCAATCTCGACAAAAGACTTACTCTGACAGGAGAAGGAGACCCCTCCAGTTTGACATTGGTGATCACGTATATCTTCGAGTCTCCCCGACCAAAGGAGTGCAACGGTTTGGAGTAAAGGGAAAATTGGCTCCTCGTTACATTGGTCCTTATGAGATTGTGGAACTATGTGGACCTGTTGCTTACCGGATCCAACTACCAGAACAACTTTCGGCCATTCATGATGTTTTCCATGTATCCCAACTGAAGAAATGTGTCCAAGTCCCAATTGAGGTCTTGGAACAGGAGCAACTTCAAATCAAGCCTGACCTGACTTATGCCGAGTACTCGCCCAAAGTCCTCGACCGTAAAGAAAGACACACCCGATGGCAAGTTGTGAAAATGTACAAGATACTATGGAGCAACCACACCGAGGAAGAAGCAACCTGGGAAACAGAGGAGTATCTGAACAAGCACTTCAGAGGTTTTCTTTTCAATCAAGAGGGTAATGACCGCACACCCCACGGGTTACCCTTACACCTGAATCTCGGGACGAGATTCTTTTTAAGGGGGGTAGGCTGTAACGACCCTAGTTAACTAGCCTAGTTAATCTCAAGGCTAATCTCAATCTGCAGTTCCACCGGTCCGACCCTAAAACCGCACCAACCGGCAAACGGCAGCTCTTCTCTAAGTCCCGAAGCAGCGCCCCTCCAAAAAAAATCTTAAAGCTGTGGGAGAACTAGAGACTGAGTGGTGGACCCACAACCAGATCCTCGGTTTTTCTTGAGTCAAACGCGCCAGCGCCAGCGTGCGCCACGCTTGAGAGCTTCCCCGCCGCGTGGCTCGATCTCTCCGACGTGCGCCGCCTCACCCAGTCGCCAACCGCGACAAGATAGATGAGTGCGCCTTCCTCCCAATCGCAGCGGAAGCCCCTGCAGCCCTTTTTGCCGCGCCTCGTCTTGCTCGCACCCTCACCGGCCGCGCCAAGGCACCCTGTCACCACCGTGGTAGAAGTTTTGCCGCTGCCGCGCTAGACCGCCTTGCATCCCGCACCCATCACCTCACCCGAATCCCCGGCCGCACGCCCCGATACTTTCCACCTTTTCCGCCTCTCCACAGTCGCGCCGCCCACGAGCACACTCCATGATGATACGCCCCCACCAACCATGGCTCTAGCAGGGACAACTCCTTTTTTTTCCGGCTCACCAGTGATTTGCCCCGGCAAGCCGCTATTTTGCGCTCGCTCGCGCCACCGCTCGCCCTGTCACCTCGCCTGCTGCAACCTCACTTCTAGCGCCTTCCTTCCTGTTACACGCCAGTCAAGTCGCCGCCCACAATCCACTGCTTCACGCGACTAGACCCTACTCGCCTTTGCCAACTCTTAATCCCGGCAAAACCGCGCCTGCGCCGGCTTTGTCTCCAGTGCCCAATGGCCAAAGACCCTATCCCTGAAGCTCTGCTTCGCTGCCCATCACCGCTCAATCGCCGCAAAGGCAGATCACTCCATCCTTTTCTTTCCGATCTTCGCGCTACTCAACTCTCTCTCATCCGTGCAACTATAAAGGGGATTACCAGAGCCCCTACCGGAGTTTCCTTCGCCATCGCCGTTTCGCCGCACCCTACTGTAGGGATAGAGGTAGGCTACGCTAGCGCAAATCAAAATTTTCTACCGCGTATAACCAGGAAGAACTGCCGTATAAGGATCACGGGATTACCACTCGACGCACTACTGGTGCGGAAGATGTAGATATGCGTCGGTGCAGAGAAGACGATCACGTAGTCGTACGTAGTCGATCAACGTAGTCGTACGTAGTCGATCACGTCCAGCAGCTCCTCAGCAGCTCGTCCACGTGCAGCAAGATCGCCTCCGGTACCGCGGCTCGTCGTCGGCTCGTCGTGGCTCGTCGGCGGCTCGTCGATGGCTCGTCCAAGTGCTGCAGGCGCAACACCTCCAAGGTATCCACACGTGCAGGGAGGAAGCGTCGCAAGCCGGACTGCTAGATCCGCGAGTTGCAACAAGCGAGGGCGTGGGAGGCGCGGCAGGTGTGTTCAGCCAAAAGGTGTGTAACCCTAGGGCGCCCCCACCCCTCTATTTATAGGGGTTCCTGATGGGCCTCTGGATCCGAGGCCCATTAGTACTCCTAAACCTAATCCAACTCGGATCAGATCCGAATTGGGCTTCCAGCCCCTTAAGTGTGTGACCCTATGGGTTCGGATACGTATAGACATGGCCCGAGTACTCCTACTCGGCCCAATAGTCGGTAGCGGCCTCTAGCAAGACGTGCCAACTCCTATACGCATACGAAGATCATATCAGACGAACCATCACAACATAATATACATGCTATTCCCTTTGCCTCACGATATTTGGTCTAGCTTCAAGCCGACCGCTCTTTCTCGATCCTGTGATTCGGAATCCCTTTGTAGGTTAACTCTTAACCGTACGTAGCATGGCCATGCATTTTCGGATCCGATCACTCGAGGGGCCCAGAGATATCACTCTCAATGAGAGAGGGGCAAATCCCATCTTGATTGACCATGTCTCATAGCATGCTTCTTGACAAACCCGAAAGCTACCTTTATAACTACCCTGTTACGGCGTAGCGTTTGATAGCCCCTAAGTGGGTCAATCCACATCTAGAATACATGCGACAATCTCAGGTCTAAGGACAAAGCGTCTATGTTGTTTAAAGAGAGAACTACTTCTCGTGTTGGGTCAGTCCTAACACATGTCTCCACATGTGTCCACATTATTAGTTCAACATCTCCATGTCCATGACTTGTGAAACATAGTCATCAACTAATACATGTGCTAGTCTAATATTCATGTGTGTTCTCACATGAACTCCGACTAGGGACAACTTTAGAATAACCATACAAGTAAAGAGTTTCACATACAATTCACATAATTGCAAATCAATTCAAGTAGCCTTTAATGGATATTCAATGAACACAATATATACAAATCATGGATACAAATGGAATATCATCATCTCCATGATTGCCTCTAGGGCATACCTCCAACAGTCTCCCACTTGCACTAGAGTCAATCTAGAAGGCACCTAATACCCAT
Source organism: Setaria viridis (assembly GCF_005286985.2). Lineage (NCBI taxonomy): Eukaryota > Viridiplantae > Streptophyta > Magnoliopsida > Poales > Poaceae > Setaria > Setaria viridis. The sequence goes on from NC_048268.2 coordinate 15,359,937, forward strand.
AGCTCTTACATGCGCATCATGCTTAGCCTGCGGGAGTGGTTTTGTCAACGGATCAGAAATGTTCAGATCCGTGTGTATTTTGCATATCTTGATCTCACCCCGGTTAACGAAGTCTCGAATGAGATGAAATCGCCGCATTACGTGTTTGTTCTTTCTGGTGGTTCCTTGGCTCCTTTGCTTGCGCAATTGCCCCATTGTTATCACAGTAGAGATTCAATGGCTGGACGCATTCGGGAACACACCAAGCTCAATGAGGAAATTCCTTATCCAAACACCTTCCTTCGCGGCTTCCGAAGCCGCGATGTACTCGGCTTCTGTCGTAGAATCGGCCACCGTCTCCTGCTTGGAACTCTTCCAACTAACAGCACCACCATTCAGCGTGAACACAAATCCTGATTGTGACTTTGAATCATCTCTGTCGGTTTGGAAACTAGCATCGGTGTAACCTGTTACAACGAGCTCCTCCTGACCTCCATAGATGAGGAACATATCTTTAGTCCTTCTTAAGTACTTAAGAATGTTTTTCACCGCTGTCCAGTGACTCTCACCTGGATCAGATTGGTGTCTGCTTGTCATACTTAGCGCATATGAAACATCTGGGCGAGTACTTATCATTGCATACATGATAGATCCAATAGCCGAGGCATATGGCACTCTACTCATGCGATCCCGCTCATCAGCAGTCGAAGGACACTGAGTCTTGCTGAGATGTATGCCATGTGACATAGGCAAGAACCCTTTCTTTGCCTCTTCCATGCTGAACCGCTTCAACACTTTGTCAATGTAAGTATCTTGGCTTAAACCTATAAGCCTTCTCGATCTATCTCTATAGATCTTAATACCCAGAATATATGCCGCTTCCCCTAAGTCCTTCATCGAAAAACTATTTTTCAGTGAAGTCTTTACGGACTCAAGCATAGGAATGTTATTTCCAATCAGTAATATGTCATCCACATATAAGATTAGAAATACTACAGAGCTCCCACTAACCTTCTTGTAAACACAAGACTCTTCTTCGTTCTTGGTGAAGTCAAACCCTTTGACTACTTCATCAAAACGAATGTTCCAACTCCTAGATGCTTGCTTCAATCCATAAATGGATCTCTGAAGCTTGCATACCTTTCCAGCATTTTTCGGATCGACAAAACCCTCGGGCTGTATCATATACACGTCCTCAGCTAGGTTTCCATTTAGGAAAGCTGTCTTGACATCCATCTGCCATATCTCATAATCGAAATATGCAGCTATAGCTAGAATAATCCGAATGGACTTAAGCATCACTACGGGCGAGAAGGTCTCGTCGTAGTCAACTCCTTGAACTTGTCGAAAACCTTTTGCGACAAGTCGTGCTTTGTAGATGTGAACATTTCCATCCATGTCCTTTTTCTTCTTATAGATCCACTTGCACTCTATGGCTTTAACACCATCAGGCGGGTCAACCAAGTTCCAAACTTATCTGACTTATCTGACTTGGGTGTGATCTTGTCCGACTGAAGTCGCTTGACAAACACTTCACATCCCCAAATCTTTAGAAAAGACAAACTAGGAACCTTTCCAGTCCATATCTCATATGGTGTCTTAACTACGGATTTAGATGATACCCTATTTAGTGTGAAAGCTGCTGTTTCTAGAGCGTATCCCCAAAATGACAACGGTAGGTCCGACTGGCTCATCATTGATCGAACCATGTCTAACAAAGTTCGATTACATCGCTTGGACACACCGTTTCTCTGAGGTGTTCCAGGCGGCGTAAGTTGTGGAACAATTCCGCAACTCTTTAGATGATTGCTAAACTCATGGCTCAAATACTCGCCTCCACGATCAGATCGCAAGGCCTTAATTTTCTTGCCACGCTGATTTTCAACTTCATTCTGAAATTCCTTGAACTTTTCAAAGGTTTCAGACTTGTGCCTCATCAAGTAGACATAGCCATATCTACTAAAATCATCAGTGAAAGTTATGAAGTATTGGAATCCTCCTCTAGCCGTCGTGCTCATTGGTCCGCATACATCACTATGTACGAGTTCCAACAAGTCTACTGCTCTCTCAGGAAATCCTGTGAAAGGCGTCTTGGTCATCTTGCCTAGCAAGCAAGCCTCACATGTCTCGTATGATTCAAAATCAAACGAAGTTAGAAGTCCATCAGAATGGAGCTTCTTCATGCGCTTATCACTTATATGACCCAAACGACAATGCCACAAGTAGGTAGGACTCAAATCATTAGGCCGAGGCCTTTTAGCACTTACATTACAGACAGGTGAACCATCAAGATTTAAAACAAACAATCCATTCACAATGGGTGCAAAAGCCATAAACATATTATTCTTAGAGATCACACAACCATTGTTTTCACTCGCAAATGAATAACCATCCTTCATCAAACATGAAGGAGATAAAATGTTTCGACTTAAACTAGGAACAAAATAACAATTATTCAACTCCATAATAAATCCTGACGGGAGGTGGAGTTGCATCGTCCCGACGGTCAAAGCAGCAACTCTTGCATTATTGCCCACACGGAAATCAACTTCTCCTCTTTCCACGCTTCTACTTCTTATCATTCCCTGCATCGAATTGCAAATATGAGCAACCGATCCGGTATCAAATACCCAAGAATTAATAACTGTATCAGCGAGAAATATGTTGTCTATAACATAAACAACAAGCGTACCTGAGGTAGAAGTACTCTTACTTCCGCCGTTCTTCAACGAAGCTAGGTACTGCTTGCAGTTTCTCTTCCAGTGACCAAGTTCATGACAGTAAAAGCACTCTTTATCTGGAGCAGGTCCAGTTTTAGCCTTGGGCGGTGGGTTTGGCTTGGACGTTCCAGCCTTGCCCTTCTTCTTCCAAGAATTGCCCTTCTTCTTAAAAGTAGGCTTGTTCTGTACAGCCATCACATGGCTGGTACTAGCGCTTTTCTTAATGTCTACCTCTGCTGTCTTGAGCATACCACACAGCTCATTCAGACCCTTCTCCGTCCCATGCATATGGTAGTTCGAGATGAAGTTCCCATAGCTAGGCGGAAGAGATGAGAGAATGAAGTCAGTGGCCAACTCTTTGCCCATTGGGAAGCCCAGCTTCTCCAATCGCTGAGTTAACCAACCATCTTGATTACATGTGGTCCTACTGCTGCGCCTTCTGCTAACTTGCACTCCAGAAAGGCTTTGGACACATTGAACCTTTCGGTCCTAGCCTGTGTCTGGAACATGTCCTTGAGCGCCACGATCATATCGTAAGCCTCATGATTTGTTTCGAACTGCATCTGCAGCTCGGGTTCCATGCAAGCAAGCATAAGGCAGCTTACCTCAAGATTAGCATCAAATGCCTTCTTGTAAGCAGCCTTAACGGCAGCAGATGCATCATCAGCAGGTACTGGTGGTAGTGGGGTGTCTAGAACATCTTCCTTTTTCTCAGCCCTGAGAACAATTCTCAGGTTACGGATCCAATCCGAGTAGTTTGTTCCATTCAACTTGTCCTTCTCAAGGACCGAACGCAAAGCAAAAGATGCGGTGGTGTTGCTAGGTGCCATTTAATCTACAACAAAAGTAATGCAAAATACACTAAGACAAACGTATCCATGATAGAGCAAATTACTTTAAACTATTTTAACAGAATCTACTCCCACTAAAATCAATATCCCTCTATTGAAACTTAGTGATTCAGGATCCACAACTAACAAGTTCACTAGTGAGCTTTAGCATCACCGCTAGCAAACGAGGTAGATCGGTAAGCAACTTTTGCTAATCATATCAACATATGACTCCTGTTGTTGGGTGACATCTCTATGTCTCGGCGCCCAACCTTTATGCCCCAAGGTCCTTAACCGTTAAGATGACCTCGTTAAGCTAACCAACCCTTATGCGTGTAAGTGTCCGACACAAACCCGTCTAGTCAAGGAAAACTAGTGGCACCCTAATTTCATAGACCCACCACTAATTGTACAAGACATGGGACGGTGCAAGTTTTAGTTGGGAGGGCATACTAACTTAAATTTTGTGAGGGATCGTTCTACTTCTAACATCACAGCATGCAGAAAGTAAACATAAATAGAATAGCATTCACACAGCTTGTGACACAGTATGGCCCGTTTTCATATGGTGATCTCCATCTCCATAGAACCTGTTCACCATGGTGATCTCCATCTCCATGTTCCATGTGCGCCATCCTTCTAGTGATGAGTCCTCCAAGAACTAGAGCATGCTATTACGCCTAATAGCTAGTAAAGAATCTAGTAATGAAGATTACACAGTTGCTTGGATCATCACAGATTGGTACGCAGACCATTAAATACATTAAAGTGACAACACATATGGCTCCTGCCGTGTTGCCGTACGCGTGACACGCAGGTCACGAATGAGTTACACACATGCATCACATACACAAGGGGGCCATACTGATCACAAGATATATACATACATCCTGCAAAAGAGAGTTAGGCGTCCTAACGTTCCAAACTTCGGAGGCCCGAAACTCCATCTTCCAAGCCGAATTTGGCAAATCTAATTTCGCCGAAAACGGCAAAGCGGTTGAATTTCATGTGTAACTTTTTCTGTAGATCAATTTTCGTATAGAAATCGCCCCGATCCGAGATCGTACCGAAAAGTTACGGCTGATTTACCGAAGCATGCGCATACGGCAAAATCCCAACCCCGGCAGTAGATCCCATCTACTATAGCACATCTAATGCGCCTGGCGTATGACCCTGGATCTCGATTCGACCAATCATATTGATCTTCCCTCACTGCAACTGGGTTTACGTGTATCACTTAACTCCGATGGCGGAAACCGACCGGTAGGAGTATGTCGTTACACTACCATTGCAGCAAGGGCACGAAATCAGGACATAGATCAAACAGAGAACTCGCATATCTCCATATGCACACATCCCGAATCCAAAACTAAGCAGCTACGGCTCTGATACCACTGTAGGGATAGAGGTAGGCTACGCTAGCGCAAATCAAAATTTTCTACCGCGTATAACCAGGAAGAATTGCCGTATAAGGATCACGGGATTACCACTCGACGCACTACTGGTGCGGAAGATGTAGATATGCGTCGGTGCAGAGAAGACGATCACGTAGTCGTACGTAGTCGATCAACGTAGTCGTACGTAGTCGATCATGTCCAGCAGCTCCTCAGCAGCTCGTCCACGTGCAGCAAGATCGCCTCCGGTACCACGGCTCGTCGTCGGCTCGTCGTGGCTCGTCGGCGGCTCGTCGATGGCTCGTCCAAGTGCTGCAGGCGCAACACCTCCAAGGTATCCACACGTGCAGGGAGGAAGCGTCGCAAGCCGGACTGCTAGATCCGCGAGTTGCAACAAGCGAGGGCGTGGGAGGCGCGGCAGGTGTGTTCAGCCAAAAGGTGTGTAACCCTAGGGCGCCCCCACCCCTCTATTTATAGGGGTTCCTGATGGGCCTCTGGATCCGAGGCCCATTAGTACTCCTAAACCTAATCCAACTCGGATCAGATCCGAATTGGGCTTCAAGCCCCTTAAGTGTGTGACCCTATGGGTTCGGATACGTATAGACATGGCCCGAGTACTCCTACTCGGCCCAATAGTCGGTAGCGGCCTCTAGCAAGATGTGCCAACTCCTATACGCATACGAAGATCATATCAGACGAACCATCACAACATAATATACATGCTATTCCCTTTGCCTCACGATATTTGGTCTAGCTTCAAGCCGACCGCTCTTTCTCGATCCTGTGATTCGGAATCCCTTTGTAGGTTAACTCTTAACCGTACGTAGCATGGCCATGCATTTTCGGATCCGATCACTCGAGGGGCCCAGAGATATCACTCTCAATGAGAGAGGGGCAAATCCCATCTTGATTGACCATGTCTCATAGCATGCTTCTTGACAAACCCAAAAGCTACCTTTATAACTACCCTGTTACGGCGTAGCGTTTGATAGCCCCTAAGTAGGTCAATCCACATCTAGAATACATGCGACAATCTCAGGTCTAAGGACAAAGCGTATATGTTGTTTAAAGAGAGAACTACTTCTCGTGTTGGGTCAGTCCTAACACATGTCTCCACATGTGTCCACATTATTAGTTCAACATCTCCATGTCCATGACTTGTGAAACATAGTCATCAACTAATACATGTGCTAGTCTAATATTCATGTGTGTTCTCACATGAACTCCGACTAGGGACAACTTTAGAATAACCATACAAGTAAAGAGTTTCACATACAATTCACATAATTGCAAATCAATTCAAGTAGCCTTTAATGGATATTCAATGAACACAATATATACAAATCATGGATACAAATGGAACATCATCATCTCCATGATTGCCTCTAGGGCATACCTCCAACACCTACTCTGCTCGCACTTGAGCACTGCCGCTTAAGCTCTTGATAAGTTCCCCTCTCTGCTCAAACATGCTTCTCTCCAACCCACCAGCCGTCTGATCCTCCGCACGGTGATAGAGCTTGCTTGTTGTCCACAAGAAGCACCGCCGTCGCCGAGCACCGTCGAACCTCGCCGCCACCCAAGCCTTAGCGCTTTAGTCTTTCTGCCTAAGTCTGTTCCTTCCCGACCCCAAGACTTCACCAGTAGGCCCAAAGGTAAACTGTCGACCATGTCTGGTTCGCGCGACCCCTTTCTCCGTCTCGCCCGACCCTACCTGTTTTGCTGACCGTTATCCGCTTCGCTCGAGGGCTCGGTTGTATCTCTTTCTTTGATCCGAGGGTATCTGTGTAAAATTTCGGGGACTTTTCTGTGTTAAGTCTGAAGACCCCGGTACAGTTATTCCTTAAAGTCTAAGGGTCAGATCATAAGTTTCTCCCCATCTGACCCTTTTATCTTGTGCTCCACCAACTGAAGTTGGACTCATCCGCCTTTCCTGTAGCTTTGCTACAAGTCCTGGGCTAAAGCTTGCAAGTGTTGTTGAAATAACCATCTAAGTGCTAACTTCTACATTTGCATTCGTGTAGAAATAAATCTCACCGACGGCACCTACGAACTGCATCCGACGCCAGAAGACGAAGCAGTAGCTGAGCCGCCGACTGCAGGAGCTGAAGCAGAACCCGTAGAGGACCAGTTTGCCTCCACCCCGCTCGAAGGCAAGCCCGGAGCATGAACCCAACTTTCTAAACTTGCGCATGCCTTCCTTCATATGTATGTGCATTTACGTATAGGAGTTGTTTGAAACCATAGATGCATGACTTAGTTCCCTTGATCTGCACACTAGTCTGTTGAGTTCGAGTAGTTGCAATGCTTAATAGGGCTCGGCAGAAGTCGAGTGATTTCCTGTCACTCGCGAGTTATAGGAGTTGGTTGTTCCCCCTCTGGTTACAACTATAAGGACGATGGACGGGGCAGGGCTTGGTGAACTCTTTTGGTGGTCGGCTGATCGCCCCGTCTATTTATTTGAATCTGTTTAAAGCCCAACAGTGGTGGTGTTCATGATCAAATGTTTGAAAGTACTAATCTCATACCCATTATGGGATGGGGAAGCCTAGTACCTGATTGAACCTGGACGTGAGCGGTTCGATCCACTGTCTCTGGAATGGAGTTTCCCCTGCGGCCGCATGTGGTCGCAAGTGTGGTCACGGAATGGCAGAGGCCGGGTCTGTGGAACCTTGCACCAAGAGAAGTGGGCCCGACATGGGTTAGGGAATCGATGGGGACGGCCGGCACAGGAACCGACCCTTGGTGGTGCGCGGATGTCGTGAGGTTAGGTTCACCATGCATGGTTAAGGAACTCGAATCGGTTCGTCTGCCTCTCACAGTTTGAGACTGCTTGATCGCTATGCTACACTAAGTAAAGAAGGAATCTGATGATGACATGAATTTGCTGTGGAGTTTATACACATAATGCTTGGGTCTATGCTTGTTTAGTATAAGTTGCCAATATAGACTGGTTAATGAACTTAGAATCTGAGCTGAAACATTGAAAGTAAGGACCTAACATAGTTGCTTTTGGCAAACAAAACCCCTTAGCCAAAGAGCCTTTCATGTCTAGAAGTGGTGGAGTAGTTTTTCCCACCGGTCGGTTAAGTCTTGTTGAGCTTAGAAGCTCAGCCTTGTTGTGGCATCTCTTTTCAGGTGAAGTTGAAACTTCCGAGCGGGCTGCTGTTGGCACTTGGCTTCCGCCATTCTTCAACAAAGGTAGGTACTGCCTGCAATTTCTCTTCCAGTGACCAGGTTCGTGACAATAAAAGCACTCTTTATCTGGAGCAGGTCCAGCTCTTGGGCGCTGGGTTTGGCTTGGACACTCCAGCCTTTCCCTTCTTCTTCCAAGAATTGCCCTTCTTCTTGAAGGTAGGCTTGTTTTGTACAACCATCATATGGCTGCTACTAGCGCTTTTCTTAATGTCAACTTCTGCTGTCTTGAGCATACCACACACTTCATTCAGATCATTCTCCGTCCCATGCATATGGTAGTTCGAGATGAAATTCCCATAGCTAGGCGGAAGAGATGAAAAAATGAAGTCAATGGCCAACTCTTTGCCCATTGGGAAGCCCAGCTTCTTCAATCACTGAGTGTAACCAAACATCTTGATTACGTGTGGTCCTACTGCTGCACCTTCTGCTAGCTTGGACTCCAGAAAGGCCTTGGACACATTGAACCTTTCATCCTAGCCTGTGTCTGGAACATATCTTTGAGCGCCACGATCATATCGTGTGCCTCATGATTTGTTTCAAACTGCATTTGCAGCTCAGGTTCCATGCAAGCAAGCATAAGGCAGCTTACCTCAAGATTAGCATCAACTGCCTTCTTGTAAGCAGCCTTAACGGTAGCAGATGTATCATCAGCAGGTACTTGTGGTAATGGGGTGTTTAGAACATCTTCCTTTTTATCGGCCCTGAGAACAATTCTTAGGTTATGGATCCAATCCGAGTAGTTTGTTCCATTCAACTTTTCCTTCTCAAGGACTGAACGCAAAGCAAACGGTGTGGTGTTGCTAGGTGCCATTTAATCAGAACAAAAGTAATGAAAAATACACTAAGATAAACGTATCCATGATAGAGCAAATCACATTAAACTATTTAACAGAATGTACTCTCACTAAAATCAGTATCCATTTATTGATACTTAGTGATTCAGGATCCACAACTAACAAGTCTACTAGTGAGCTTTAGCATCAGTGCTAGCAAACAAGGTACATTGGTAAGCAACTCCTTGCTAATCATATCACATATGACTCCTGTTGTTGGGTGACATTTCCATATCTCGGCGTCCAACCTTTATTGATGAGGACATCACATGCTCGGATACAACCATATTGGCATCTTTTGACTCTGAGAAATACATACATGGATCAAAAATAGTGTTAAACACACATGAAAGGCATGGAGGACCAAAGAAGTAGATTGGGAGCCAATTCCAAATATTACCAACGTCCCCCACCAGGCCACCACGTCACTTTTGGCTCAAGGAAAGAAAGAGTTCCAATCCAATACGTTGTGAGGCTGGATTCAGACTGCATCTCTGTGTCAACTTGCAACAGCCGCCACGACCTCATCCGGACTCCGTTTTAGGAGTTCAAGTACTCCTTGGAATTCTTATGAATTCTATTTTCATATGGATCTAGAATAATATACACATCTATTCTGAGTCGGCCGCAATCGCCGAAATACTACCGAGAGGTTTTCTGTCCAGAGGTGTTGCATCGTCTTATTTTTGCCCAATGGGCCGTGTATCATGTTGGGTCCATTAGGGACATGTACTAGGGTTGGAGGATGACCCCAACACCACCCTGGTCGTCCTCCTAGGTATTAATAAGGATTAGATCCACCACAAACAGATTGGGTTTTGTTTTGTTGAAAGTTTAGCCATTGCTACTTCCTTGTAGACATGTGTGTCGATGAGACCATCCGTTCTACTCGATTCAAAACCCCAACTTTGTGATTTCAGATTGGTTTTCATCTCCATATTTGCAATTGAGTTACTTATTCTACTTGTTCTTGCTTGTTCTTCGATTGCTTGCAGGACGAGTGCCCTAGTGGCCGGGTGACGCGGTCCACAAGATCACGGCAGCCATTGGAGGTGGTGTATCGGTTGCTAAGACGCAGCTTGGAAGGCTGTAGTCGGGCAGTGAACGTCGTCTCCATCCACCAATCGAGTTATCCACACCTCTCTCATCAAAAGATCGGGAATCAACCCTAGCGGGTTCATATCAGTTGGTAATCAGAGCAAGGTTTATCGGTGAGAGACTTCAAATCCTTCGCTATTTTATTTTCCCATAGTTTAGAAAAAGGCAAAAAAAGTTAGTAGATCAGTTTACCCGCAATCCTATAAACCCTTTGAGCCTTTGCTAGCACTTCTTAGTTAGGGCTTGTTGAGTTTTTGGTTGCATCAGTTGTGTCAAGTTGCTGGTCTTAGTGTCTTTTCGTTTAGAGTTTTGAGTTCTATCACGTTTTGGTCACCACGACATCCACCATCACCATATAGATCATTGCCGCGTTTCTGCCACCACGGATCCATATGATGTTCGATTTGGGAGATTAAATACAATCTAGAAAACTGAAGTTGTCTTCTTTCCAACGGATCTGACCTTGTAGCAAAATTCATTCCGAGCGCTCCGCAATCTTCCTAGAGATTTTTATATCTATTGTATCTACAAGAGTTGTTAAATCTGAATTCAAAGGGGTTGTGTGTGATAGCCTTATTGTTTTGGTTGTTATAGTACCACACAAAAGTTTTAGGCTCCTGCAAAAAAAAAGGAAAAAGAAAGAAGAAAAAAAAGAAAGAAAAAGGATAAGAGAAGGAGAAGAAAGAAGGGCCTGAATCTGTGAATCTATTGTTTTTCTTCATGCTTTGCTAGTTGCTCTTTTTCAGTGACTACCTTTGTGCCTAGGCTCACGTCTCTAGCATGGTTTAGCCTAGGACTAGCATAGTACCACCGTTGAATGATTACTCAACTTGCTTTTGTGACTAACGTGGTGCTAGTATATTTCCTTGCTTAAGCCCACCTACAGCTCCACATATTCGACTACAGCTTGACAGGTTTTTTGTTGCTGCGGCACCGATACACTTCACTCCACGGTTGTAGACTTGTTGGTTGCCGTCACCTCCTATTTGGCTTGGTAAGAACTTGTAAGGCCTTATTTTTACAAGTTGAGTTTGAGAGAATTACAACCGACACATCCTAGTAGTTGACAATAGGATACATATTATTTTTGTATTTCTTATTTTCTACTAATCATGGCAGGTGATACGGAGATTTTTGAGCTGTTGAAACTAGACTCTCATATTCAAGATGTCATTCAACACTTGCTGTTATATGATGGTAAGTTTAATCTTGAAGCTTATATTGATTGGGAGTTAAAAATAGATAATGAATTTGATGAGCATGACCTATCTAAGAAAGAAAGATTTATAGTGCCTCTAATGTTTTGACTGAATATGCTTTGCTAGAATGGAAGTGCATTTGTAGACATAAGAAAGTTCTTGAATATTGGGAAGACTTTAAGTTTCTTTTTAGAGATGCATTCATTCCAGAATATTATGCTGATTATTTGCTTGCAAAATTTGACAACTTGAGGCAAGGTAGAAGGACTGTGAAAGAATACTTCTATGATTATAAAATTTGTATCATGTTTGGTGGATTAGATGAATGCATGGAAGATGTTATGCGTAGGTTGATGAGAGGGCTCAATTCTGAAATTCAAACCTTGTTGATTAGCAAATCATACAGACATATTTGTCAATTGTTTTGTCTTTCTCTCAATGTTGAAAAGGGGATTGTATTATCTGTGAATACTTGCAAGAATGATGTGACCCATTATATCCAAAATTTATCCACTCTCCATGCTAATGAAGAGCAACAAATAGTGGAACCCATTGCTGATTTTCCTTTGTCACAAAATAAATTACTTGCTATTCCTTGTGATAAAGAGGACTTGTGTGCTGATGACTCTTTTACTTCTATGCCACAAGTAGTGAATAAGTGTGATAATTTTAGTTTGGAACCATACAAATGTGCTAAAGATAAACTTTTTCATCCTATTACTTGTGCACAAGATGAACTGAATTTGCTATCCTCTTTAAATACTTTGGGTTATATTGAATTTGATGTTCTGTGTAATCTAAGTTGTCTAAAAGAGAAACTTAAATTTGATTCTAGTTTGCCAAGCTTTAATCATTGTTCACTTCATCCAATTGGCAAATACGACAGCAAAGGAGAATATTTGGTGCATAAAGTTTATTTTTGCTCTAATATGAAATATCCTTTTGGGCACCAATACCAAGATCAAATAGAGGGCTGCACTAGCACTAATAATGTCTTGCAAAGCTTCTCTAGTTTTTCTCATATGCAACAGGATAAGGCCAAAGAAGGGGAGCTTTACTGGTTGTGGCCATGCAGCATGGTCGTCGCTCCATGCTCCAACATCAAAATAAGCACCTTAGAATGCCATTGGAGCAAGTCGAGGATGATTTGCCGCCAAGAAAGGGAGAATGATGAGGACATCACATGCTCGGATACAACCATATTGGCATCTTTGACTCCGAGAAATACATGCATGGATCAAAAATAGTGTTAAACACACATGGAAGGCATGGAGGACCAAAGAAGTAGATTGGGGGCCAATTCCAAGTATTACCAACGTCCTCCACCAGGCCACCATGTCACTTTTGGCCCAAGGAAAGAAAGAGTTCCAATCCAATACGTTTTGGGGCTGGATTCGGACTGTAGCTCTGTGTCAAATTGCAACGGCCACCACAACCTCATCCGGACTCCGTTTTAGGCGTTCAAGTACTTCTTGGAATACTTATGAAATCTAATTTCATATGGATCTAGAATCATATCCATATCTATTCTGAGTCCACCGCAATCGCCGAAATACTACCGAGACATTTTCTGTTCAGAGGTGTTGCGTCACCTTATTTTGGCCCAATGGGCCGTGTATCATGTTGGGTCCATTAGGGACATGTTCTAGGGTTGGAGCACGACCCCAACACCCCTCTGGTCATTCTCCTAGGTATTAATAAGGATTAGAGCCGCCACAAATAGATTGGGTTTTGTTTTGTTGAAAGTTTAGCCATTGCTACTTCCTTGTAGACGCGTGTGTCGACTAGACCATCCGTTCTACTCGATTCAGAACCCCAACTTTGTGATTTTAGATTGGTTTTCATCTCCATATTTGCAATTTAGTTGCTTGTTCTACTTGTTCTTGCTGGTTCTTCGATTGCTTGGAGGACGAGTGCACTAGTGGCCGGGTGACGCGCTCCACAAAATCGCGGCAGCCATTGGAGGTGGTGTATCAGTTGCTAAGGCGCAGCTTGGAAGGCTGTAGTCGGGCCGTGAATGTCGTCTCAATCCACCAATCGAGTTATCCACGCCTCTCTCATCGAAAGGTCGGGAATCAACCCTAGCGGGTTCATATCAGTATCACATGCTCGGATACAACCATATTGGCATCTTTTGACTCCGAGAAATACATACATGGATCAAAAATAGTGTTAAACACACATGAAAGGCATGGAGGACCAAAGAAGTAGATTGGGGGCCAATTCCACGTATTACCAACATTCTCCACCAGGCCACCACGTCACTTTTGGCCCAAGGAAAGAAAGAGTTCCAATCCAATACGTTTTGGGGCTGGATTCGGACTGCAGCTCTATGTCAACTTGCAACGGCCTCCATGACCTCATCTGGACTCCATTTTAGGCGTTCAAGTACTTCTTGGAATTCTTATGAAATCTATTTTCATATGGATCTGGAATCATATCTATATCTATTCTGAGTCGGTTGCAATCATCAAAATACTGCCAAGAGGTTTTCTGTCCAGTGGTGTTGCGTCGCCTTATTTTGGCCCAATGGGCCGTGTATCATGTGGGGTCCATTAGGGACAGGTCCTAGGGTTGGACCACGACCCCAACAACCCCCTGGTCGTCCTCCTAGGTATTAATAAGGATTAGAGCCACCACAAATAGATTGGGTTTTTGTTTTGTTAAAAGTTTAGCCATTGATACTTCCTTGTAGACGCGTGTGTCGACTAGACCATCCGTTATACTCGATTCAGAACCCCAACTTTGTGATTTCAGATTGGTTTTCATCTTCATATTTGCAATTGAGTTGCTTGTTCTACTTGTTCTTGCTTGTTCTTTGATTGCTTGTAGGACGAGTGCCCTAGTGGCCGGGTGACTCGCACCACAAGATCGCGGCAGCCATTGGAGGTGGTGTATCGGTTGCTAAGGCACAGCTTGGAAGACTGTAGTCGGACCGTGAACGTCGTCTCCATCCACCAATCGAGTTATCCATGCCTCTCCCATCGAAAGTTTGGGAATCAACCCTAGCGGGTTCATATCAGTATCACATGCTCGGATACAACCATATTGGCATCTTTTGACTCCGAGAAATATATACATGGATCAAAAATAGTGTTAAACACACAAGGAAGGCATGGAGGACCAAAGAAGTAGATTGGGGTCCAATTCCAAGTATTACCAACATCATCCACCAGGCCACCACATCACTTTTGGCCCAAGGAAAGAAAGAGTTCCAATCCAATACGTTTTGGGGCTGGATTCGGACTGAAGCTCTGTGTCAACTTGCAACGGCCGCCACGACCTCATCCAGACTCCATTTTAGGCGTTCAAGTACTCCTTGGAATCCTTATGAAATATATTTTCATATGGATCTAGATTCATATAGATATCTATTCTTACTCGACCGAAATCACTGAAATACTACCGAGAGGTTTTCTGTCCAGAGGTGTTGCGTCGCCTTATTTTGGCCCAATGGGCCGTGTATCATGTTGGGTCCATTAGGGACATATCCTAGGGTTGGAGCATGACCCCAACACCCCCCTGGTCGTCCTCCTAGGTATTAATAAGGATTAGAGCCACCACAAACAGATTGAGTTTTGTTTTGTTGAAAGTTTAGCCATTGCTACTTCCTTGTAGACCCGTGTGTCGACTAGACCATCCATTCTACTCGATTCAGAACCCCAACTTTGTGATTTCAGATTGGTTTTTATCTCCATATTTGCAATTGAGTTCCTTGTTCTACTTGTTCTCATTTGTTCTTCGATTGCTTGCAGGACGAGTGCCCTAGTGGCCGGGTGACGGGTTCCACAAGATCGCGGCAGCCATTGGAGGTGGTGTATTGGTTGCTAAGGTGCAGCTTGGAAGGCTGTAGTCGGGCCATGAACGTTATCTCCATCCACTAATCTTGTTATCCACGCCTCTCTCATTGAAAGATCGGGAATCAACCCTACTGGGTTCATATCAGTTGGTAATCAGAGCAAGGTTCATCGGTGAGAGACTTCTAGTTCTTTGCTGTTTTCAATTTCCTATAGTCCAGAAAAGGCCAAAAATTAGTAGCTTAGTTCTCCATAATCCCAAAAAACCCTTTGAGTCTTTTACTATTACTGCTTAGTTAGGGCTTATTGAATTAACGGTTGCATCGTCGTGTCAAGTTGCTGGTCTTAGCGTCTAGTCGTTTAGAGTTTCGAGTTCTTGTCACGTTTGTGTCACTATCGCAGATTTGAGTTTATTTGTTTCGCTCCACAAGATCGTGGCAGCCATTGGAGGCGGTGTACTGGTTGCTAAGGCGCAGCTTGGAAGGCTGTAGTCACGCCGTGAACGTTGTCTCCATCCACCAATCGAGTTATCCACGCCTCTCTCATCGAAAGATAAGGAATCAACCCTAGTGGGTTCATATCATTTATGCCCCAAGGTCCTTAACCGTTAAGAACCTGTAGATCCTAAGCAAATCAATCCTTATGCGTCTAAGTGTCTGACACAAACCCATTTAGTCATGGAAAACTAGTGGCACCCTAATTTCATAGACCCACCACCAATTGTACAAGACATGGGACGGTGCAAGTTTTAGTTGGGAGGGCATACTAAATTAAACTTTGTGAGGGATCGTTCTACTTCTAACATCACAGCATGCAGAGAGTAAAACATAAATAGAATAGCATTCACACAGTTGTGACATAGTATGGCCCATTTTCTTATGGTGATCTCCATCTCAACAGATGTTGTTCACCATGGTGATCTCCATCTCCATGTTCCATGTGCTCCATCCTCCTGGTGATGAGTCCTCCAAGAACTAGAACATGTTATTACGCCTAATAGCTAGTAAAGAAGCTAGTAATGAAGATTACATAGTTGCTTGGATCATCACAGATTGGTACACAGACCATTAAATATATTAAAGTGACAACACATATGGCTCCAGCCGTGTTGCTGTACGCGCGACACGCAGGTCATGAATGAGTTACACACATGCATCAAATACACAAAGGGGCCATACTGATCACAAGATACATACATCCTACAAAAACAGAGTTAGGTGTTCTAACGTTCCAAAGTTTAGAGGCCTGAAACTCCATCTTCCAAGTCGAATTTGGGAAATCTAATTTCGCCAAAAATAGCAAAGTGGTTGACTTTTATGTGTAAGGCGTGGGAGGCGCGGAAGATGTGTTTTTCCAAAAAGGTGTAAACCCTAGAGCGCCCCCACCCCTCTATTTATAGAGGTTCCTGACAGGCCTCTGGGTCCGAGGCCCATTAGTACTTCTAAACCTAATCCAACTTGGATCACATCTGAATTGGGCTTCCAACCCCTTAAGTGTGTGACCCTATGAGTTCGGATACATATAGACATGGCCCGAGTACTCCTACTCGGCCCAATAGTCAGTAGCGGCCTCTAGCAAGACGTGCCAACTCCTATACGCACACGAAGATCATATCAGACGAACCATCACAACATCATGTACATGCTATTCCCTTTGCCTCACGATATTTAGTCTAGCTTCAAGCCAACCGCTCTTTCTCGATCCTATGATTCGGAATCCCTTTGTAGGTTGACTCTTAACCGTACGTAGCATGGCCATGCATTTTCGGATCCACTCACTTGAGGGTCCCAAAGATATCACTCTCAATCACAGAGGGGCAAATCCCATCTTGATTGACCATATATCACAGCATGCTTCTTGACAAACCCGAAGGCTACCTTTTTAACTACCCTGTCACGGTGTAGCATTTGATAGCCCCTAAGTAAGTTGATCCACATCTTGAGTACATGCGACAATCTCAGGTCTAAGGACAAAGCGTACATGTTGTGTAAAGAGAGAACTACTTCTCATGTTGGATCAATCCTAGCACATGTCTCCACATGTGCCCACATTATTAGTTTAACATCTCCATGTCCATGACTCGTGAAACATAGTCATCAACTAATACATGTGCTAGTCTAATATTCATGTGTGCCCTCACATGAACTCCGACTAGGGACAACTTTAGAATAACCATACAAGTAAAGAGTTTCACATACAATTCACATAATTGCAAATCAATTCAAGTAGCCTTTAATGGATATTCAATGAACACAATATACAAATCATGAATACAATCAGATATCATCATCTCTATGATTGCCTCTAGAGCATACCTCCAACAGTGTCATCAACATACACAAGAATAAACATTGTGATGCCTCCCTTACTGAAGAAGAATAAGGATGTGTTAGCCTTGGATGCTTTAAACCCCAATTGAATCAACCGTTCACTTAATCTGGAGTACCATGCTCGAGGTGCTTGCTTCAACCCATATAAAGCTTTATGAAGTTTGCACACATAGTTAGGCTGGTTTGGATCCTCAAAACCAAGAGGTTGATGCATGTATACATCTTCTTCTAAGAGTCCATGTAAAAATGCATTCTGCACATCGAGTTGGCGAAGAGACCATCCACAAGACACAGCTAGAGACAATATAACTCGAATAGTTTCAGCCTTAATTACTTGACTGAATGTACCTTCGTAATCAACTCCATACCTTTGCTTGAAGCCCTGGGCAACAAGGTGAGCCTTTTAATGATCTAGACTCCCATCAGGCTTTCTCTTAATTTTATACACCCATTTGCACCCTATAACATTGGTTCCCCTCAGTGGCGGAACTAGGTGCCATGTCTTGTTCCTCATCAGTGCTTCATATGCAGAGTTCATGGCCTGTTTCCAATTTTTTATCCTGTAGTGCATCAGCTAGATCAGTTGGTTCACCAGTGCTTGCTAACATCCCATACCTGACCATGCCATCAGTATAAATTTTCTTCTTTTGAATACCACGCTGGAGCCTTGTTACTTGCTGCAAAGGAGCTACGACCTCTTCTTGTGTACCAGCCTCAGCTGCGACCCCTTCTGATGTACTGGCCGCAGAGGGTCCACCAATGGAAATCGCCCCCGGCCTCCGTGTCGCAGCATCAGGTGCAGGCGCAGTTCGTGGCGGAGAGGCTTCGGCGACAGGTGAGAGCGGCTGCGCAGCGGACTGGCCCCCACACAACATCACCTCGGTGGAAACGGGTGCGGTCGGCTAGCTGCCGGACCCGCCTGGCGATGTGGGTGCAGAGTCCGGTGGAAAAGGCCCAGGCGGCTAGACTGATGCTGATCCGAGCGTAGAAGTTGGCTGGGGTCATCTCCGTGATCCGTGCCACTGCTTCCAACGGTGATATCGTATGTATTTGGCACCTGAGGCAAACTAGAATCTCCGCCAGGATTGTTAAATTCGTTATGCAAATTAACATGTTGATCATCCAAACTACTATCCCCTTTGGTAGGCAGGGAAGTAGGAGATAACAGGAGGATCTCTGAGCGCAGACGAGCACCCGCATTGGGATGGATCTCGACAAAAGGAAAAAATGTTTCATCGAATGTGACGTCTCTAGAGATATAGACACGCCCAGATGCAATATCCAGACATTTATACCCCTTGTGAAGATTACTATAACCCATAAAGGCGCATCTCTTAGAGCGGAACTGGAGTTTATGGGCATTATATGGGCGAAGATTTGGCCAACAGGCACAACCAAATGTCCGTAGGGAGGAGTAATCTTGTTTTTGACCAAAGAGGCACTCCAGGGGCGTAGTAAAATTGATGACTGCGCTAGGAAGGTGATTGATGAGACATGTGGCTGTGAGGAACACTTCGTCCCAAAATTTCAGGGGCATACTGGCACATGATAGAAGGGCTAGACCAACTTCAATGATGTGCCGATGTTTGCGCTCGGTGGCACCATTTTGTTTGTGCGCATGAGG
The DNA here is from genome assembly GCF_005286985.2 of Setaria viridis. NCBI lineage: Eukaryota > Viridiplantae > Streptophyta > Magnoliopsida > Poales > Poaceae > Setaria > Setaria viridis. The sequence continues at coordinate 15,378,939 of NC_048268.2, forward strand.
ACATGAAACATGATGCGAGATGCCAATTTTAGTAAAAAAGGAGCTAAGCCTTTGATATTCACCACCCCAATCAGTTTGGATGGCTTTTATTTTTCGATCAAGCAACCTTTCAACTAGGTTCTAAAAATCATGAAATTTCTAAAAGACTTCAGACTTATGTTTAATGAGGTAGATTCAGGTAAACTTGCTGTAATCATCGATAAAACTAACATAATAATGTTTTCTACCAACGGACTCGATAGCTTGACCCCACACATCAGAGAACACTAGTTCTAATGGAGCACTAGATTGACTCACTAACTTAGGATAGGGCAACTGGTGTGCCTTTGCTTGTTGACAAGCATGGCACACATGCTCATTATTGGACTTTGAAGCAAATGAAAGGCTATTATTGCTGATGATGCGACGAACGATCGGGGAAGCTGGATGTCCTAGTCGTTCATGCCACCAAGACAGGGATGGGCGAGACGCCGTGAGGACATGTTTTGGCGGTGAAGGAAGAGGATATAGCCCCCAATGACAATGACCTTTCAGCAGAGTTTTCTTGGTTGCCTGATCCTTAACCAAAAAATAGGTGGGGTGAAATTCCATGTAGGCAGAGTTATCAGAAGTAAATCGATGAACTAAAATAAGATTCTTGGAAGCCTTAGGTACATGCAGAACATTTTTTAACTAGAGATTGCGGCTAGGGACAACAATAGTAGATTGGCCAACATGTTTAATTGCCATACCTGCACCGCTTGCGGTGTGGATCTGATCACCACCGTTGTACTTCTCACGCATGGAGAGTTTCTCTAACTCGCTGGTGATGTGGTCATTGGAGCCGCTGTCGGTTTACCAGGTGGTGTTGATGTTGTATGAACCGGTTGCCGCTGCTGCGTGCCTTTCTTCAGGAATGAAGTCCTCATCGAAGCGGTACCAACAACGAGCTGCAGTGTGCCCCTCCTTGAGGCACACCTGACAGATCGGTTTGTCCTGCTTCTTGTTGTTGGAGCCACCACCTTGCTGGTTGCTCTTTTGGCCGCAACCACGACCCCCACCATTTGGAGGGCCGCGCCCACGTCCACGACAGGAACCACCACGACCACGATTATTACCACGGCCTCCTCCACGGCTGGCCATGTTGGCCGTGCTCTGATTGCCGCCTTGGACCAGATCCATCCTGGTCTCAAAGTTGAGGAGCTGTGAATACAGCTCATCGACGGTCACCAATTCCACCCTCGTGATGAGAGAGGTAACCAGTGACTCGTATTCCGCGGGCAAGCCAGTGAGTATGTACTCAACCAGCTTGTCATCAGTGATTGGTCGTCCCGCGACCGCCATCTCATCGCTGAAACCTTTCATCTTGGTGAAATAATCGGTAGCAGATGAGTTACCTTTCTTGGTGTTGGCGAGGGAGATGCGCAGATTTACCGCGCGCGCACGGGTTTGTGAGGCAAACATGGCCTCAAGCTTAGCCCATGCATCAGCTGCTTTCTTCGTCTTGGCGATGTGACTGAGGATGCCCGGAGAGACGGAAGTGAGAAGCAAGCTGAGGATCTGCTGATCCCGTGCCTCCCAATCTTCGAACGCCGGGTTGGAGACCTTCTTGCCATCCTTGTCCTCAATCTCCTTTACCGGCAGCGTAGAAGCACCCGTAAGATGGCCGTATAGGCAAGCACCGTGCACGGCCGAGAGCACCTAGGCTTCGCAGATGGAGTGATTGCTCCTGGTAAGCTTCTCTGTCACAGCGCTGGCCGAGAGAGGGTTGGGAGGGAGGGTCGAAGAAGACATGGTGGGTGGCAATTAGATCTATTGAGTGTTTGTGGCTCTGTATACCATGTAGAAAATACAGAGGGCAGATGATGGAAGCGCTTAGCAAGATGATAGCCAGGGGCGCCGTACGTGTTGACTTATAGCGCCAATGGCATAGCTCATGTACAAGGCAACAGTCTCCAGTGATTACGGCATGAGAGTCCCATGTGTCTAGGATCCTATACAACAGTTTCTATTTCTACAGACTCTATCTTTAGTAACAAACCTACAACCATTGACTCTCATGCCATCCTACAGGATTTGCATTGACACATCAACACGTCACAAACTATTTCTAACAAGGAAAACTTCATAGAAGCTCCACGGATCAATATAGAGATGCGAACCAATATCCTTTTCCTGGTGGACTCTGAAGTACTCGTCTTCTGCACAAGGCCTCGTGTGAAATAACATCAAACCATGTCCACGTTCTCCTACCTCGCCCATTTGCTGAGATCATCTACATTTTGCTTGTAGATAATGAGAACTTATTTTTATATAAGAATTTGTACGTGAAGGATGTGTAGGTATAGGTGTGTATATATATAAGTAAAGCAACAATTAGTATTAATATAGAAAAGTATTCAGGGTAAAAAGTAAAAAGATCTTTAGTCTCGGTTGGGACTAAAGGGTCCACGTGCATATGCCTGCATGCGCATGTATGGCGGCCCCTTTAGTCCCTTTGGTGAATGACCTGGGACTAAAGAGGGGACCTTTAGTCCTGAATAATTAGTCCTAGTTGATTTTTTGAGAGATATGAGACTTACCAACCAGAACTAATGCTCGTTTTTGAACAGTGACTTGGCGTGCCACGTAGGATGAGGGATAAGATTAAATCCAAAAGAGAAGTTTGAGGACTGAAATGGCCACTTTAGTAGTTCAGGGATGAAATTGAGCTCTGGCCCATACTTGAGGGACGAAGATGGCTATTTTGCCAATCAAAAGCATGGGATATAAAGTGGAAAGCTTGGTCTCTATGCAGATGCACGATAATCAAGTTAGCACAAGTATACAGCTAGCTTTGGTTAAGATTGGTCGTATCAAACCAATCCCAATCATGTAATTTTGATTACAAGCAATATTTTTTTTCCATTACTCTTTTTTGAAACACACTACTGATGCAGATGTTCACATACACTTATGCACACTCACCCATATGAATACATGCATGCAACCCTACCCTTTGAACTACTCCGAGTGACTAAGCCGGCAGATCTCAAGATTGACAAAGTCACCTCAGGCGTCTCGCTGTCGACGTGCACGCCACCTTCCATTGAAATAACAACACCGATTAAATCTTGAAATAAGTCTAGGAAAATGCGAACATCCATGTTGAGTTGAGGACTCGAATCCGAAGAGGCAGGTTCTACTATAAGAAACCTTACCAGCTGAGCTAAGTAGTTTTCTTCATTTCTCTGCTTTGTTGTGGAGGTGGGCAGAGGCAGCTGTCGTGTCAAGCTCGGCCACCGGCATATATCCGTTAGACGGATAGCGAAGGATCCAGAGAGTTTTCGATATTATTCCGCTTTGGAACCCCTTTCAGAGGGATTAGTCGTATGGGCTGGATGTGGCCAGGGCAAGGTCCAGGGAAGACCATGATGAAGCCATTAAATAAAATGATTAAACAAAAAACTGGTTTTGAGATTTGTATATGTTTTTTATGCAAAGGACTAACGGAATAATTCTCATGTATATATATTCCCTGTGTTCTTTTTATAGACGTAAAAGGCTTTCAAAAACTAAGAACTAAAATTTTTTTACTAACAATTAGTCAAATATCTTAAAAGAACTAAAATTTTTTACTGTATAAAAGTATAAGAATATATTCAAGTTTTAAATACCTTAAATACAATATTGATTTTGTAGCTAATACTAGAATTTTGGTCACAAGGTTTGAGTATTCATCTTATATTTAAAAACATATAAATATAATTTATTTTGTTTGTGACTTACCTTATCATCAATGATAATTTAAACATGACTTATCTTTTTCATACATTTGTAGTAAATTTTGAATAAAATAGATAGTAAAACATTGCAAGAATGTCAACGTTGACAAATATTCGAATCAGAGAGAGTATTGTAAGAGAAACTGGTGGTCAAAATACACCTCCAAGACTTTTTCAAATCCTAATACAACTTCTAAAAACAAGGATATAGTATAGTGGTGTGGGGAATGAGTTTCACTAGAAGTTTGTGTTTTGTTATGTGTCTTGGCTGACTAGAGCCTTTCATCGATATGTTTCAAACATCCCTATCAAATCTCCACCTCACGTTGGCAAGCTTCTGAAACTCCCAGGCTGCATATACTTAGCTAGAGTAGGCCAATCCGCTATGTTTTTTTTTTTTTGAAAGGGAATCAGGCAGGAGTTGCCAATCCGCTATGTTGACGGCAGGACTGTACTGCACCTACAGCCTTATTGACTTTTACCACAGGTGTGGACTCAGGAATTTGGTCGGTGCATTGCGGTCAAATGCAGATTTTGATTCAATGGCACATCGTGATCTGCGGCAGCAATTAATGATTTTGGTCGGTGCTTTGTTGGTGGAATTGCAGATTTGATTCATCTTGAGGGAGATCCTCGTTGTCTGCAGACTTCAGTGACTCTCACCGAGGTTGTTGGCTATGCAGCCGTCAGCACGTGACATGGAAGTTTCGGTGTCTAATCCTATGGAATTACATATTCACATGCACGCATCCAACAGCTGGATGGACACATCTACAAATCTCTGAGATCTGAGATCTGTTTCCTGAACCATGCTGATATTTGTTTCTTTGAAAAAAATCACGTTCCTAGCCATTAGGACCTGACCCTCCCGTCGGTCCGATGAACACAGCAGGAGACCCTCAAACCAAGCAATAAATAATAGATATAGGTATTCATTTCTGAATTTTCAGCTTTCTTATTACAGAGCGAAGACTGATATTGAGTACTCTAACATCATGCCATAATCTAAAAGAGGAGTGGAAAATACCCATGTCTCAATGGCTACATCCGACATTGTAATTTTCCTTATTTTCTTTGTATTGTTCTTTGTTTCTTGATTTGTTTTGTTGTATCTTTTGTCCTTGATTTAATATATTAACCAGTAGGGGAATACCCCTCCTGTTTCTTAAGAAAAACATCATGCCATAATCATAACATTAGCAAAGTGAACACTATGACTGTAGTGGAAACTGAAGAGTTCGCTTTAATAGATGATAATCCTTTTTGTTCACGATGTCCTGAGAGCAGTGAGTTGTGGACATCACCGTGGATGCAGGAGTCGTTGGTCCAAGGCATCAACACAAGCACACACGCGCACAAAACCAGCTTTATGCATCCGAATGACTCGACTATGGATGGTGGTTGTCTCGATGGGGGTGGCAGCGGTAACCTAGATGGCGACGGATGACACTGAATTCGAATGATTGCCTGCGTGGTGAAGAGGATGTGCAACATGATGTGTAGAGCCACCACCCGGACTGGAACGATCCCGGTGACAATGGTGTAATCACAAGCATCAGCCTTCAGTAAATGCAACAGCTAGTTTTGGTGTGAACAGCATGCTGGCGATGATCATCCGTGTGACAATGATGCGTTGACGAACACAGCCATCTTGACAAGCGCGCATGGTCATGTTGCATATCATCGTTGGGAGGAGGAAGCTTTGGGGAGGTTAAATCCAAGTAGTGAATTCTGCAATCGTAGAGTACCGATGGATCAGCACTCAGCAAGGCGACACAAACCAATCCATATATGGTCGGAAAGAAATGTAATAAATCCTATCTAAAGAAGATCCAGAAAAACTCCAGGCCGATCGCAAAACAATATCAGCAAGAGGTTGTGATATGACCAATGACAAAGGCATATAGGAGAACTGGAGAAGATAAACACCCACTGATAGAAACTACAAAGGTCCCTACAGTCAAAATTACAAAGGGAACAAGCTATTAAACGTAGGTAACATGAGGATTTCATGTAGTGACCCTGTGTAGATACCAAGTTGGTACTTGGACGACTTTATGCTTTTTCTCTACCAAGAAACTTGATTTTGTACATCCTTTTTAATTGTTTGTTTCTACTGGTTGTAAAGGAGCACTACGTGGAGCGACACTGGACAGCTCGCTAGTTCCTCTTGTGAAAAATGGAGTTCTGTTATTCCTTGATGCTGTTAATTGGACTTACCCCAACCTGTTGTGGATTCCATTGGGACTTTTATGAAGGGGCTAGTCCTTACGTACTGAATTGCCGCTGGTACAGCTATTTGAGGAGAGAGGGCAGTTAAATTCTGTACTTGAATCGCTTTTAAGTGACCATTATGGAAGTTTCATCAACAACAAATTCAAGATATTTTAGGGGTTGTTTGGATACTAGGGCTAAACTTTAGCCCTGTCACAACGAATGTTCGGATGGTAATTAGGAAGACTAAACATGAGCTAATTATAAAACTAATTGCAGAACCCAGATGAATCTATTAAGCCTAATTAATCCATCATTAGCAAATGGTTACTGTAGCACCACATTGTCAAATCATGAACTAATTAGGCTTAATAGATTCGTCTCACGAATTAGCCTCCATCTGTGTAATTAGTTTTGTAATTACACTATATTTAATACTCCTAACTAGTGTCTAAACATCCAACATGACAGGGTTAATGTTTAGTCCACTGGAGCAAAACACCCCTTAATGAACCCTAAGGATGAAGTGGTTCCTCGAAAACAAAAACTCTTCAAAAGAAAAAAAAAAGGACGAAGTGCTCATTTGGGTTTTGTCTTTCGGATATAGTGAAGCTTCTTCGAATTAAGTTCTAGGAGGAATATCATGTGAGTCAAGACGCAGGCCGGGCAGCAGCGTGATTTGGATGGTAGACCGACCCACGTGCTTCCTTAAGTCAGCTGCAGGAAAAATGGTGCGTGGTACAAGCTAGGGCCTTAAGCCACTACCTTAATTAAATAGATTTTTATATTCCTGTTAGTTAAACTATTTTGCAGAATAAGGGTAGTAATATATGCCATCTGCCTATAAGAACCCACCACTACCATACATACGGGAGTCGGCTAAGAAGCTTGTCGTCTATCGATCATCTAGATAGCATCTAGTGCTGCCATAACCTTCTCCAGCTCTGTCCTCTTGCTTAGAGCTAGTAAAACTAGTTGATGGCTTCTGCTGCCAGCACCCTGCATCAGAAGGACGTCGTCGCCGTCTGCCTCATGATGATTCTGCTATCCACCGGCCCATCGGCGATGGCCTACATACAGCCAAATTGTACAGCTGACTGTGATGCTGCGTGCAGGGCCTACGGACAGGCGGCGTGCAGGAGCAACAACGGCGCCTGGTGCCAGAAACTGCAGGAGTGCGAGGATCAGATCTATTTCCCCTGTTGTGTTACCTGCAACAAGCGCTGCAACAGCACGCCGATACAGTGCTGAAAATGCGCGTTGTTGTCAAGCTTGATTGGATCGATAGATTCGATTCGCATGATTTTATGTGTTCGTCTAGTACTGAATTCGTATTACTACTGGCACCCCTGCTGGCGTACTGAGGTGTCGTACTTCGGCGTGAAATTTGTGTCTGCTCGCGTTTTTCTCTACCTACATAGGAGTATCTAGTTCGGTCGTACGTCTTCCCATGTGTTACTGGTCTCACTGTAATTCATTGTTATAATAAAATGTCAAATATTGTTGCAGTGATACTTATCCTTTAGTCGGGAATGATTAATTGAGTTTTATTTCTGTGTTTTTCACTAGGTTATAAAAGTTCATTAGTGACCAGTCTAATGAAGTATAATTTGAATATAGGCGGGAGCTTGATTGCTAACTAATTACCGACAAGGAACAACTTTTTGATCGTCTTTCTTTTTGATGGACGGGAGATGGAGAGACATGGAGAGACAGTTTGTTTCATTTCATTCGTTACCCGGAACGGAAGATCGTACCGCTCCATAATCAGAAGCACGAGAAGCAATAATGGAGGATGGTCTAAGCTTGGTACTAGTCACTTGTCGCAGAAGATCTGTAAGGAAGGAAACTTTCCATGAGGACATCATCACAGTAGATATACACAAGATATTCCCTTCACCAGGGATGGACATAAGCCTAGGGCCACTAATGGGCTAATTGGAGCTAGTTGAACCTGGACCGCCCTAGGCGTCAGCTTGCCCAGCTCTCCTCTGCCCTTCGCCAAGTTACAAGTCATTACCAACTTGGACTTCACATTCGGTTCGGAATGAACCGACCACCCTTCACGTAAACGGCGATATCTCATTCATACGATATTGAAACGAGGTATTTTGTGATGCGTTGGAAAGCTAACAATGGAAGATTTCTTTTGAATGTGGTCCTAGCTCCAGAAGCCTTGTGGATCATTCTGTGCTATCACGACATGGTGCTGCATCAACAGTTTTGAGCCATGTCGGGCCTTGTATCTTGTCAGGCCTTAAGCTCATGTCATGGACGCCACTCTCCTAGCTGCCCCCAACCCTAGCTCGCCTACTTTTGATATAAACTCAGTAGCCATTGCTTTAGAGACTCAAGTTTTGCTTAGTCATAGTTTCTCATTGTGAAACAGACATCATTCGTTGTAACTGCGGCGACAAATCCTTTTACTGTGATCCAAGGCCCCTATTCTTATTGTTCTCGATTGTGGCAATTAATCCTATCATATTGAGAGTTTAAACCTTTTATTTAGATCTACTTCATATTCATCTACAATTTTAGATTGCGTTCTTTCACCTTTTTGCTTGTATTCTTCAATATGCTTGCAGGGAAAGCCTTCGTAGCAAGGTCAATCGAGTTGTGCTTAGTTGATAGCTGTTGGAATCAGAGGCATTTTACGGTTTATTTTTAACCAAAATATAGAACAAAACATGACATTAAAGATAGCATAAACAGGAACTTGATCTAGTGTATTTGCAGTGAACATAAAGCATGGAATAGATACTATGAAACACAAGAACTAAATCAAGAAGTTCGTAAGGGAGTACCCTGAGGCGGGGCCAGTTTCGGAGGAATCAGATGCGCCATTACCCAACATCGTTAGTTGAGCTTGTTCGATATAGTTGATCAAAGGTTGATGCCGTGCAGGAGATCGCAGTGCAGTTGCGCCTTCAGGAAGTAGAGGTGCACAGCGAGTAGTCACGCAGACACGCTCCCCAAAACCTTGATCGCCCTTCTACTGCTCAGGTGTAGAGTCTCTAGCAAAGGGCGCAGCTTCGGAGGCCTACTCTACCAGTGAAAGCGCAGCTTCGGAGGCATGCTTTTCCGGTGAAATCCATGCATACAGATCGCCGAAATGGAGATAGCAAAACCGCAGCACAGCAGTGGAGGAAAGCTCTGGTGGTTTGTGTTTTTCATGCATGAAAGAATGAGAGGTAGTGCCTCTCTTACAGGCACCTTAAGACCCTTGGATGCCAAGGTTAATGCAGCAATCAAATGGTTAGTTTCTGGTAATTGCTAGCCAATAGCAGTCATCATTTACTGGTCTATTGTTATCAACTATTCAATCATCAGCTACTAGTCACTAAATTTGTGTCAGTTACTAGTCATCAACTGTGATAAAAAACTGCAAAACCTGACCAATCCTAGCCCACACATCACGTCCAGTCGCATCGCGTGTCGGCTCGGCACGGCACGGCACGGCTCGGCGAGGCGAGCGAGTGCGCGCGCGTGTGGTTCTTTTTCCCTCCCTCAACTTCTCAACAGGTGCAGCTCAGCTCCACCTTATAAGTTGGTTAGAGACCCTCTCAATTTCCAAGTTGATTTTATTCTATTTGTAACTACCACCACTAATGGGCCTTGGGATTTATTTGATCAATTAAATAATGGGCCAACAACCCAATTATTCTAACAATCCCCACCAAATTCCAAGGCTCATTCAAAAATTTGCTCCACTGCTGTTGCATATACCAGTGTTTTGGTGGAGACCTGAATAAGGTTGAACATCCATCTAGAACATAAGCTACATTTGTCCACAATTAAATAATGGACTATGCCTTGAATTGTTAGTTTTGTGCGAACAAGTTTCACTTAAGTCCTTTACTAATACTGGGCTGCAAAATGCATCTCCTCTGGTTGAAGCATATAAGTCATACTTCTGGGCTTTTCATGAGTCTCTAGAGATTACCCAATCTCATAGACTATGACTAGCAGTCAAACTCATATAGATGTGTTCCTCAAACTCATATAGATGTGTTCCTCAAAAGATGTTTCTATAGGTTAACATCTTTGCTTAAGCCACTCGATCACATTAAGGTGTTTACCAACCTGCCATGCAGATTTAGGAGAGATTGCATCTCCAACGGGGTAGGTTCATACAATAGTACTCTCCTTCTCAGTTAGTCAAATAGCTTGTTTCACCATTCTAGTTCACGGGATCTCTAATCAAATAGAATAGGTTACCACTATGACTTAACTCTCATGTGGGTCTCATTCCCATCTCCCTCGATGCCTCATCTATCACCTTTCGTGAATTGATCTGCCAAATTTTTAGCTGTTTGGACACAATCCAGTGCTATCACTCCGGAGTTTCTCATCTTTCTAAGAGACTTCAACCGCCTCTTCACATGTATTGATGACTTCATATTATCCTTAGAACTGTTCACCTTGGCAATCACTGTTTGATTGTCACAGTTCATTAAAATAGCCAGTATCGGTTCTCAACCACTGGCAAATCCGACAAGAGATCATGAAGCCATTCAGCCTCAACTGTGGCGGTATCCAGTGATATGAGTTCTGCTTCCATTGTTGACCTTGTTAAGATGGTTTGCTTGCAAGACTTCCAAGAAACATCATCACCTCCAAGTGTGAACACATATCCACTTGTGGCTTTTATCTCATCAGCATCTAATATCCAATTTGAGTCACTATAACCTTCCAGTACCCTAGGATACCTAGCATAATGAATTCCATAACTTGTTGTGCCTATTAGATAGCGCATTACTCTCTTAAGAGCATGCCAATGATCATCTCCAGGATTTGAGACAAATTTGTTGAGTTTGCTTACAACAAATGAGATGTTAGGCCTCGTAGCACTAGCTAGATACATTAGCGAGCCAATGATTTGAGAATATCTCAATTGATCCCTTGCGATTCTACGATTTTTCCACAATATCACACTAGAATCATAAGGCATGGGAGCCGGCTTGCAGTCACTATAACCAAAGCAACTCTCCACATAATGGGATTGCAGAAGTACCCTATTATTACCTTCTCCCAATAGCTTTATGTTCAAAATTACATCAGCCACTCCTATATCTTTCATCTCAAAGCTTTGAGACAAAAATCTCTTAACCTCCTCAATCATATTAAGATTACTACCAAAGATCAATATGTCATCAACATACAAACACAAGATCACTTCTTTTCCCCAACCAAAATGGTAGTACACGCACTTGTTGGCTTCGTTCACAACAAAGCTGGCTGACATGAGAGTCTTGTCAAACTTCTCCTGCCATTGCTTAGGAGTTTGTTTCAGTCCATACAAAGATTTTAACAACATGCACACATTTCCTTCAAGACCTTCTACTACATAACCATCAAGCTGATCCATAAAAATTTCCTCATCCAACTTTGCATTAAAGAAAGCTATCTTAACATCCATTTGATGGATGAGAAGACCTTGTGAGCAGCCAAGGATAGTAGTACTCGAATTGTGGTCAATCTGACAACAGGTGAGTAAGTATCAAAGTAATCTTCGCCTTTTTTCTGGGTGTAACCCTTGGCCACAAGTCTCAGCTTGTACTTTTCAATAGTACCATCAGGCCTAAGCTTTTTCTTAAACACCCACTTGCATCCTACAGGTTTGCATGGACAATCAACAACCTCCTGTCGGTGTTTTTGGACCAGCAACCTGCCTAGGGGGTACCCTAGGTGGTGTTTTGTGCGGTGGGTGTCGTCGAGAATCAAGGAGTCGATGGTGACGTAAGGGACACAATTTAGATAAGTTCGGGCCGCTAGATCGCGTAATACCCTACGTCCTGCGTGTAGATTGTATTGAGTTGTACTTTGTTGTTTGGAGAGGGTCCCTGCCCACCCTTATATACTCGGGGGAGCAGGGTTACACGGTGGAGTCCTAGTCGAACACGATTACAGAGTCCTACTCTAACTCGGTAGAGTAATCCCCTTCCTATCCGTGTAACAACCTAGATTTAAATTAGCTGAGTTTAATCTTAAGACAAGTTCCCTGATCTGGTCAACTCAAACTCCTTTAGCTATTATGGCTAAGTCTGGAAAATCAATATGATCTCACACCTTAGGGCGGACTTATCCTTGGTAAGTTGAGCTGAACGTCCAGAAATTTCTTTATGGAAGTTGGAGAATGAAGTCCCTACTACAACTTTGTTAATTGGACCTTGGTCCAATTCATCTACGAAACTTCCCAAATCTACAGTTCAAATCAGCCCCGACCTCTGAAACCCAACAAACCGCTGTTTTCTCTAAGTTCCAAAACCAGTGTTCTTCTGAACTTTGGAGCGTTGGATCCCCAAATAAACTGCATTTTTGGACTCGGTCCAATTACAAGAGTTGGGCCTTGGCCTGAGTTCTACAACTCTTGTTAAAGGAGTCAAAGTGGTGTAGTTCCGAAATCGGGAGATCAAGAGGCTGGAAAATGGACCCAGAAAAAGGATCCCGCGGATCTCTCGGGCCAAGCGCGCCAGAGCGCGCGTGCGCCCTGTTTCAGAGCCCTGCGACCACGTGGCGTGACCTCACCGGCGAGCGCCGCCTCGCCTAGTTGCCGACCGCGACAAGATGGATCAGTGCGCCTCTTCGCAATCGCGCGCAGAAGCGCGCTGCAGACTTTTTGCCCCATCTCATCTCGCCCGAGACCTCGCCGGCCGCGCCAGGCACCCTGCCGCTGCTGCCACCAAAGATTGGCCACTGCCGCACCAGTACCGCCTCGCCTCCAGCGCGTATCGCCTCACTAGGATCCCCAGCCGCGCGCCCCAACGCCTTCCGGCTTTTCCGTCGTACCTCAGTCACACTGCCCGCGCGCGCGCCCCGCGACGATACCGTCTTCGCCAACCACTGCGTAGACAGTGACAACTCCTTTTCCACGCCTCACCAGTAGCGTGCCCCGACAATGCTGCTAGTCCCGTGCATGCTCACATCGCATTGCTCGCCCTGTCACATCACCTGCAGTGCCCCTCCCTCCCTGCTACCGCACACTGGCCGAGCTGCCGCAACCAATCTGGCACCTGACGTGACCAGACGCGCGCTCAACCTCGCCAATCCTTCCGTCCGGCAAAACCGCGCCTGCGTAGCACTATCTTCAGTGCCCAATGCCGCAAGACCCTTTCCACGGAGCTTCGCTTCGCTGGCCAATGGAGACGCCGACCAATCGCCGCCGCGGCAGAGCACTCCATTCTCTCTCGATCTTATCCTTGCGCCGCTCAAACTCCTTTACTTCCGCGCAGCCATAAAAAGGGTATCGAAGCCTCTTACCGGAGTTCCCTTTGCCACCACCGCCCTTGCCGCCCTAGATTGCTCGTTCTTCTCCAGCGCACTCATCACCGCACACTCCTCTGCTTCACGTGCAAGTGCCGCCGCCTGAGCTCTTTGAGGAACTCACCCTCTCTACTCAACACCCACCTTTCCAACCCCACCAGCCACTTGCTTCCTTCACGCTGTGCTAGAGCTTACTTGTTGTCCACAAGAAGCACCGCCGCCGCTAGAACACCACCAGACCTCGCCGCCGCTAGAAACTTAGCACCTTTAGTCGTTCCGCCTGAGCTTGCTTCTTCTCGACCCCAAGTTTTCATTGGTAGGACCAAAGGTGAGCTGCCGACCCCTTTCCGTTTCGCCCAACCCCTTCCAGCTCGCCTGGCCCCTATCTGTTTTGCCCGTCCCTTGTTCGCCTCGCCCGAGGGCTCGGCTGTATCCTTTTCTTTTGACCAAGGCTATCTGTGTAAAATTTTGGGGACTTCTCTGTGTTAAGTCTGAGAACCCCGGTACAGTTATTCCTTAGGTCTAAGGGTCAGATCGTAAGTTTTTCCCGATCGGACTTTTTTATCTTGTTCTAAATCATCAGAAGCTTGGGAAATTCATCTTAAATCAAGGAAAAATCAGAAAAACGTGAAATCACTTGGGTTGGAATCCTCTTTCTAAGTAGAATCCAATAAAAGGGGTTTCACACCTTTCTAGTAGTTTTGCTTAAGTTTCTGGGCTAAATCTTGGAAGTGTTGTTGAAATAACTGTCTAAGTGTCTGACCCTTGCATTTGCATTTCCGTGTAGAGCTAAACCTCGCTGACGGCACGTACGAGCTGCACCCGGTGCCAGATGACGGAGTTGTAGCCGAGCTGCCACCTGCAGGAGTTGAACCTGAGAGCGCCGAAGATCAGTTCGCTCCCATCCCGCTCGAAGGCAAGCCCCGGAGCATAACCCAGTCTTTCTAAACTTGCGCATGCCTTCATTTGTATGTATGTGGATTTATGTTACAGGAATTGTTTGAAACCATAGATGCATGACTTAGTTCCCTTGATCTAAACACTGGTATGATAGGCCGAGTAGTTGCAGCGCTTAATAGGACTTGGTAAAAGTTGAGTGATTCCCTATCACTCATGAGTTATAGGAGTTGCTTGTTCTCCTTTTTGTTATAACTATAAGGACGATGGACGAGGCAGGGCTCTGTGAACTATTTTGGTGGTCGGTGGATTGCCTCATCTGTCTACATGAAATTGGTTAAGGTCAGAAAGTGCTGGTGTTCATGATCAAGTGTTTGAAAGTACTAATCTCATACCTAGTATGGGATGGGGAAGCCTAGTACCTGATTGAACCAGGACGTGAGCGGTTCGATCCACTATCTCTGGAACAGAGTTATCCCTTGCGGCCACTTGTGGTGACAAGTGTGGTCACAGAACGGCAGAGGCCGGGTCTGTGGAGCCTCGTACCAAGAGAAGTGGGCCTGATACGGGTCAGGGGATTGATGGGGACGGCCGACAAGGGAAGCGACCCTCTGTGGTGCATAGATGTCATGAGATTAGGTTCGCCATGCATGGTTAAAAAATTTGAATCGATTTGTCTACCTCTCATAGATTGGGACTGCTTGATCGCTATGTTACACTGAGTAAAGATGGAACATGATGATGATGTGAACCTTGATGCTTGTTCTTTAAATTGTTTGGAAACTATGTTTGTTTAGCATAAGTTGCTAATGTAGACTAGTTAATGAACTTAGAACCTGAGCTAAAATATTGAAAGTAAGGACGTACTGTAGTCTCTTTTGGCAAAACAAACCCCTCAGCCAAAGAGCCTGGCATGTCTAGAAGTTGGTGGAGTAGTTTCCACCGGTCGGTTAAGTCCTGTTGAGCGTAGTCGCTCAGCCTTGTTGTGGCAATTTCTTTTAGGTGATGTTGAAGCTCCTGAGTTGGCTGCTTGTGGCACTTGGCCTCCCCAGCTTCCTCCTGGGTGGATGGTTGAGTGGGATCCCTCCTCGGACGGCGAGGATAGGGATCAGTGATGTCATGATCGGCCTCATCAGTGACATCTGACCCCCGGCGCTAGCTTCCATTGGTTTATCTTTTCCGCTGCTTATGGACTATGTAAGACTCTGATTTTTGAAACAAGTGTTGTAATAACTGGATGAACTTGTTTAAAGTTGAATGATCTATTGTACTCTCTGGAACCACTCACCTTTGTGTGAGCTCTGCTTTCTCGGTCCTAATCAGTGGTTTTATCGGATGAAATCCGACGGACTGCCGACTTAACTTGATTAAAGCATAAGAGCGCATGTCAGGTGATTTAATTGTGCTTTAGCTAAGTTAATTAGGGCGGTTCCGCCACAGCTGGTATCAGAGCATGTTAGCAGAATAGAGAAGATAATAGGTCCTAAACACCTTTTCTAAAAAGTAAAACTTGCAAGAAACGTGTTTGAAAAATCTCGTACGATCGTTAAGGATGGACTTTATACGAGAGGTCCTAGGGAAATTTTGGGGTTATTTCAGGTGGCTACTACGTATTGGTTATTTTGCTAACTTCCAGCACTTCGCCACGTGTATCATACATGTGCCGAGTTACACATCACGAGTATGCGAGGGTTGATAGGGAGTTCTATTCAAAAGGACCTATCATCATAGTTATTTTCGCCCACGTTTATCATACGTGCGCAGGTTCTGTATGTTAACTCATGCAAAGGATGGTATGGTTTGATTCCAACGAACCTATCATCACGGTTGTTTGCCCACATTTATGATATGTGCGCATGACTCCACATCACGAGTATCCGAAGGGTTATATGGTCCAATTCAAAGGGGACCTATTTTCACGGTTGTTGCGCTGTCCATGCAGCGTTAAACGCATGGGTGCCATTTCTACAGCGAACGGTAATGATTGGGGGTGCTTTCGTGAGTGCTGGCACGAAAGGTTCATGTGGTGTGTTTCTCTGCAGGTACACTAACCGTGTTCGTATAAGAGAAATGATATTAGGAACCGACTAGATACTATAGGGAGTGACGTAATTGTTGCCTTGCCACCGACACTAACTACGTAAGTCCAAGGCTTTTGACAGTTATCTTTGGTTGAGAGGACGATGTAGGGCGTGCATGCGTCATTGTGGCGGAACACCTCAGATTAACTTAACTAAAGCATATTTAAGTCGCCTAACACGTGATCATATGCTTTAATCAAGTTAACTCGACTATCCGTCGGATTTCATCCGATAAAACCACTATACAGGACCGAGTTAGCATAGCTCATACAAAGATGAGTGGTTCCAGATAATACAACAGATCATCCACTTAAACAAGTATAAATTTTATTACAACACTAGTTTGAACATCAGAGTTTTGACAAAGTTCAAAAGCAGCAGAAAGATTAACAGAACAGCGGAAGCTAGCGTCGGGTCGGATGTCATTGATGAGGCCGATTAGGACATCAAATATCCCTCTCCTTGCTGTCCAAGGAGGGATCCCACTTGACCGTCCACCTAGGAGGAAACTGGGGCGGCCAAGTGCCAACAGTAGCACTTTCAGGAGCTTCAACTTCACCTGAAAGAGATGCCACAAGCAAGGCTGAGCTACTAAGCTCAACAAGACTTAACCGACCGGTGGGAAAACTACTCTACCAACTTCTAGACATGCAAGGCTCTTTGACTGAGGGGTTTGATTTGCCAAAAGCGACTACAGTAGGTCCTTATTTTCAATATTTTAGCTCCGATTCTAAGTTTGTTAACCAGCCTACATTGGCACTTATGCTAAACAAACATAGTTCCAAACAATATATATATATATATAGCATCAAGTTCATATCATCATCATGTTCCATCTTTACTCAGTGTAGCATAGCGATCAAGCAGTCTCAAACTGTGAGAGGCAGACAAATCGATTCGGGTTTCTTAACCATGCATGGTGAACCTAATCTCACGACATCCGCGCACCACCGAGGGTCACTTCATGTGTCGGCCATCCCCATCAATCCCCTGACCCGTGTCGGGCCCACTTCTCTAGGACTACTCGGACTTATCATGGTAGTGTTCAGATCAAGGGAACTGAGTCATGCATCTATGGTTTCAAACAACTCCTATTACGTAAATGCACATACATACAAAAGAAGGCAGGCGCAAGTTTAGAAAGATTGGGTTATGCTCCGGGGCTTGCCTTCGAGCGAGGAGGAGGCAAACTGGTCTTTTGCGGGTTCTACTTTAGCTCCTGTGGTCGGCGGCTCAGCTACTGTTCCGTCTTCTGGCACCGGATGCAGCTCGTAGGTGCCGTCGGCGAGATTTAGTTCTACACGGGAATGCAAATGCAGGGGTTAAATATTTAGACGGTTATTTCAACAACACTTGCACGCTTTAGCTCAGAAACTTGTAGCAAAGCTACAAGAAAAGGTGTGGAATTCCAAGCTTCAGTTGATAGAGAACAAGACAAAAGGGTTGGATTGGGAGAAACTTATGATCTGACCCTCAGACCTAAGTTATAACTGTACCGAGGTCCTCAGACTTAACACAGAGAAGTCCTAAAATTTTACACAGATACCCTCGGGTCAAAGAAAAAGATACAACCGAGCCCTCGAGCGAGGCGGACAAGGGTCGGCAAAACAGACAGGGTCGGGCGAGACGGAAAAAGGGATCGGGTGAGCCGGAAAGGGGTCGGCAGCTTACCTTTAGGCCTACGGGTGAATTCTTGGGGTTGGGAAGGAACAGACTCAGGTGAAAGGACTTGAGGCACTAAGACTTGGGCGGCGGCGGCGTCCGGCGGTGCTCCAGCGGCGGCGGTGCGTCTTGTGGACAACAAGTAAGCTCTAGCACCGTGCGGAGGGAAACAGGCGGCTGGTGGGTTGGGAAAAGTGGGTGTTGAGCGGAGAGGGGAAGTTCCTCAAGAGCTTATGCGACAGCGCTTGGGTGCAAACAGAGGAAGGTGCGGCGAGGCAATGATGGCGAAGGGAACTCCGGTAGAGGCTCTGGTACTCCCTTTTATAGCTGCGCGGAAGAGAAAGAGTTCGAGCAGCGCAAAGAGGATGGAGTGCTCTGCCGTGGCGGCGATTGGTCGACGCCTCCATTTGCCGGCGAAGCGGAGCTTCGGGGATAGGATCTTTGGTCATTCGGCGAAGCAGTTTTGCCAGGAGGAAGGATTGGCGAGGGCGAGCACGGGTCTGGTTGCGTTAGGCGGCGGATTGGGGCAGTGGCTCGGCTAGCGTGCGGCAGGAAGAAAGGAAGGGGCACTGCAGGCAAGGGCGCTGCAGGCGAGGTGACGGGGCGAGCGGCGACTCGAGCAGGCACAGACCAGCGGCTTTGCCGGGGCACGCTACTGGCGAAGCGGGAAAAGGAGTTGTCACTGCCGGAGCCGTCGTTGGCGAGGACGGTATCGTCGCGGGGCGCGCGCGTGGGCAGCGCAAATGAGGGGGCGACGGAAAAGCAGGAAGGCATCGGGGCGCGCGGCCGGGGATCCGGGTGAGATGATGAGCGTGGGAGGCGAGGTGGTCTTGTGCGGCAGCGGCCAATCCTTGGTCGCGGTGGCGACAGGGTGCCTGGCACGGCCAGCGAGGTTGCGAGCGAGACGAGACGAGGCGGAAGGTCTGCAGGGCGCTTCTGCGCGCAATTGGGAAGGAGGCGCGCTGATCTATCTTGTCGCGGCCGGCGACTGGGTGAGGCGGCGCTCGTCGGGGAGGTTGAGCCACGCGGCGGCGGGACTCTAAAGCAGGGCGCACGCTGGCTTTGGTGTGTCTGACCTGAGAGATCCGTGAGATCTATTCTTGGGTCCACTTTCCAGCCCCTAGTTCTGTTTTCCCAAGATTTGGAAGGCACTGGCTTCGGGACTTAGAGAAAAGCTGCTGTCTGTTGGGTTTCAGGGGTCAGGCTGATAACCGGACTTTAGCGGACATGGCTCGAGAAAAGCTGAGTCAAGTGGATTAGGGAACTGTCTTAAGATTAACTCGGCTGATTTGAACCTAAGTCGTTACAGTCATGAGCTAAAATCTGTAAACCCATAGCGCTAAAACAACCTTGCCCTAGTTTTAAGCTCTTCCTCACTTTAAGGATTTCTAGCTACCTTTTCAGCATGTGCTCTGGTCAGAAATCTGAGTGTTTCACCCTGTCCGACCAATTTTCACTCCACTTCTAGTATTAGACTTGTCGCCAGATATCAGGGGAGAATGTTGGTAGTAAATTGGAAGTCTCGATGTATCGTCGATGAGTTTTGAACTTTTCTAGCCTCCCAGAATCTATTCTCTTTTGGGGTTTCACTCTCACATTTCTTTCAGTTCTTGGTTCCAGATGGCTGCTCCCGGGCATGTGTTTCGTGGCGCCGATGGCACCTCCCACTCCACATGCCTACACTTCGAGGGTTTTCTTGCTATTTTGTGGGACACCTTGAGGTGGTTTGGGTACCAGTCGCCGCCTCTTTACGCGGGACGTGAGTACCAAAAGCACGGAGTATAGCGGTGCAACGTGCAAGTGGTTGTACCTCCACCCCCAGCGCAGCCCGAGTGGCCCCAGCTCGAGGTTTCGACCTATGGTCACACTCTTGGGGATACTTGGGAGTCCGCTGCCTTGCAGGCTCTCACTCAGTTTTGCCGGCTACACCTGTTTGAGGTCCTTTTGGACCCGATTGGCTTGTTCCCCGCCAGGGATCGGATGGACAAAGCTTGGCTTGACTGAATAAATATCATGGAGGTGTTGGCAGCCTCACACCTGCTGGTCACCATTTCCACCGTGACACAGTGCATGACCGCTTTGTACCGACTGGTTGAGCTTCAGGGAAGAGCTATGGCTGTCTTCGCACGGATAGCTGTAGACACCCAGGAGCATTTCAACACCACCAAGAGAGATTTGGTGGAACAGTTGTATCAGCTTATCTAGAAGGGTATACAGGTCTCCGATATGTAGACCCGGATTACCGAGCTAGAGGAAGACGTGACTGACATGGAGCAAGATATGATGCAGCTTGCTGAAGAAAAATTGGAGGTTGATATGAAGCTCACGGTTGCTAATGCGCACTTGGCTGAGCACCACGCTGAGCTCGATGGTATCCATGCCTTGGAGATGCAGCTGGATGAGCCTATGGTTCAGGAGGAGGAGGAAGACCCCGAGGAGGTAGAGGGAGTCTCAAGCATGGACATTGAAGTTGGTGACACCCCTTCTCCGACGCACAGTGTTTCCTCCATAGGCAACCTGGATGACTTTTAGGTTGAGGCTGTAGTGAGTTGGTCCTTGTTGTACTGCTCGGCAACCTATAATTTTGGATGGTGATGTAATAGGTTAGCCTTGAGTTGAGTACTCCTCCTGTGTTAAGAGACCGGTAATGAAATGATCTTGGTATAATCAATTCCTGTTTTTCCTACCTCGCTCTTGAATCCACTTCTACCACTTTTGGACACGCTTGAATGTCAAAGTTGTGTGAAAGTTTGTGCTGCAGCCGCACGCAAGGTTTCCGCTCTTTTGGGGTCTATCAAAACTTGGCCCGACCCAGGGTCATAGGGTCGGATGCGCCTGACCCCTCGCGGCAGGTCTTCGCCTCGCCCGACCCCTTGTTGCAAGGCTTCGCCTCGCCCGACCTGAGCGTTAAGGGTCAGACATACTCAGACCCCCAGGGCAGAGCTTCGCCTTGCCCGAGGACGTGCGCAGACCAGCCGACCAGGACATGGAGCTCGCGGGACCCCATCGATGGCGTTGCTCTCACTATCGGTTAACCAGAATAAAAGTGGAAAATGTTGAAAGCAATACAAGTACAGACTAAGTTGTAAAAGAAGAGTTATGCACCTGCTCGATAAAGGATAATATTGCTAACCTATTGGCAAAATGGATGCTTATGGTTTTGTATATAATGTTGTTCCTTATTATTGAGCAAGTTTCAGATTGAGTGGCTAATGGAAAGTAAACTCCTGTGGATGGTGCGCCTAACCCGATCCGGATCAGCCCTGAGTGGCAGTGGGGATAATCAGGCACCCCCACCCCCACCGCCCCTTCCGCCATCGATCACGGATGTCCTGGCTACCCAAATCAAACTCTTGCAACACTTGGTCCAGGGGCAACATCAGCAGCCGTAGCACCCACAGCAGGGAGGACGAGGTCCCCCGCCCCCTCAGGTCGCACGGTATGAGGACATTCTGGGCACGCAGCCCCCAACCTTTCACAAGACAGAGGACCCGCTCGATACTGACACATGGGTTCATATGATCGAATCAAAATTTGAGCTCCTCACCACTCTGTGCCCCGACCAGAACAAGGCCCAGTTCGTAGCACAGTAACTGTGTGGTTCCGCCCGGCTTTGGTGGGACCACTATCACGCCATGCTGCCAGCCGACCATGTTGTCAACTGGAACGAGTTAAAGACCGCCTTCAGGTGCCATCATATCCTAGAAGGTCTACTGGAGCATAAGCTCAACAAGTTCCTGGCTCTTACCCAGGGAAGCCGCGACATTCTGCACTACGCGCAGACCTTCAACGACCTGTGCCGCTATGTCAGCTATCATGCGGATACTGATGAGAAGAAGAGGGATAGGTTCTGCAGGGGATTGAGCCTGGAGCTCAAGGAGAGGTTGAACCCTATCAAGGTGGATACCTATAATGAGCTGGTGAATCTAGCCATTTCTCAAGAAGACTGTATGCAGGCCCTCAAGGCCGACCTGAAGCGGAAAGGCCCAATGGCATTGCCAAGCCAGCCCGCTCGGAAATTCAGAATGGTTCCCCCTCTGGCGCCCTGTAGGCCACAGCAGTCGGGACGATGGGTTGCTCGCCCTCCACCACCGGCAGCACCTCGTTTCCCCGGTTTCCACCCGCAGGCGCCCCGGCCGACCTTATCGCCGCCGCCGCGCCCTGCGAATGGTAACCGCTGCTTCACCTGCGGCAATGTGGGGCATTTTGCCAAGGACTGCCCTAGAAACAAGAATCAGTGGCCCGGTCAGAGTAATATCGTGGCCAACAAGGGAAAGAAACCCAAGGTGCAGATTTGCCAGGGTCAGCTCAACTACACCAGTCTGATAGAGCTCCCAGAAGGTGCACTAGTGATGACGGGTACATTCCTTGTCTATAATCAAACTGCTCTTATTTTGTTTGATTCAGGAGCATCTCATAGTTTCATTGGGAATAAGACTGGTGAGAGATGTAAGCTGAGTGTTGGTCACACAAAAGGGTCATATATGATCTCCACCCTGGAAGGGAATTTAGCTTTGGACAAGATAGTTAACCTTGTGCCTATCAAGTTAGGCCACACCCTTTTTAGAGAAAATCTCATCATCCTTGATCTAGAAGGGATAGATATCATCTTGGGTATGGATTGGATGACCCGACATCAGGTGATTCTGGACGTGTATGCCTAAGCTGTTCGCATAAACTCACCTCTGCACGGCAACTTTACCCTACACTTGTCCCACCCTGAGTACGCAAATCCTTGTGTGTATCCTGTAGCAGAAGTCCGGATAGAAGACCTTCCTGTTGTCCATGAGTACCCCGATGTATTTCCGGATGACCTGCCTGACAGGATGCCAGATAGGGATATTGAGTTTGCCATTGAACTATAGCCAGGCACCGCCCCGATATCAAAAAGGCCTTATTGGATGCCACCCGCCGAGCTGGCTAAGTTAAAAACCCAATTGCATGACCTGTTGGAAAAGGGTTTTATCCAACCCAGTACTTCACCATGGGGTTGCCCAGCCCTGTTTGTAAAGAAGAAGGATGAGAGTCTATGCATGTGTGTGCACTACTGCCCCCTCAATGCGGTGACTATCAAGAACAAGTATCCTCTTCCCCGCATTGATGTCCTGTTTGATCAGTTAGCTGGAGCTAGAGTGTTTTCCAAGATTGATCTTCGCTCCTGTTATCACCAAATCAAGATTCGACCATGTGACATTCCCAAGACTGCCTTCTCCACAAGATATGGACTCTATGAGTACCTGGTTATGTCTTTTGAACTCACCAATGCACCGGCTTACTTCATGTATCTCATGAATTTGGTGTTTATGCCTGAACTTGATAAGTTCATCGTGGTATTCATCGACGATATCTTGGTGTACTCGAAGAACGAAGAACAACATACCGAGCATCTTCATGTGGTTCTTCAATGATTGAGGGATCATCAGCTTTACGCCAAGTTCTCCAAGTGTGAGTTCTGGTTAGAGAGTGTTAAATTCTTGGGGCACACAATCTCTCGGTATGGCATAGCAGTAGACCCAAGCAAAGTTCAAGAGGTCATGGACTGGAAGCCACCCACCTCAGTCCATCACATCCGCAGTTTTCTTGGTTTAGCAGGCTACTACCGTCGGTTCATCCCCGACTTCTCAAAAATAGCTAAGCCCATGACTGAGCTGCTGAAGAAGGGAGTTAAGTTTGTGTGGAGCAACAAATGTGAAGAAGCTTTCCACACTTTGAAACAATTATTGACTTCTGCCCCAGTCTTAGCACAACTTGACTCTTCTAGGCCGTTTGACGTGTACTATGACGCCTTTGGCACTGGACTTGGATGTGTTCTTATGCAAGACAACCGAGTCATTACCTATGCCTCACGCGCGTTACGGCCTCATGAGCTGAACTACCCGACCCACACACCACCTACACGGCCAAGAAGTATGCCGAGTTGTATCTCGACCGCATTGTTTCCCTGCATGGTGTACCAAGGACGATCATATCTGATCGAGGTGTCCAGTTTGTAGCACATTTTTGGGAACAATTACAAACTTCACTTCGCACCAAGCTAATCCGTAGCTCAACATATCACCCCCAAACCGATGGTCAAACCGAGAGAGTAAATCAGATCCTTGAAGACATGCTACGCACTTGCGCCATACACTTTTGTTGGAGGTATGCCCTAGAGGCAATCATAGAGATGATGATATTCCTTTTGTATCCATGATTTGTATATTGTGTTCATTGAATATCCATTAAAGGCTACTTGAATTGATTTGCAATTATGTGAATTGTATGTGAAACTCTTTACTTGTATGGTTATTCTAAAGTTGTCCCTAGTCGGAGTACATGTGAGGACACACATGAATATTAGACTAGCACATGTATTAGTTGATGACTATGTTTCACAAGTCATGGACATGGAGATGTTGAACTAATAATGTGGACACATGTGGAGACATGTGTTAGGACTGACCCAACACGAGAAGTAGTTCTCTCTTTAAACAACATATACGCTTTGTCCTTAGACCTGATATTGTCGCATGTATTCTAGATGTGGATCGACCTACTTAGGGGCTATCAAACGCTACGCCGTAACAGGGTAGTTATAAAGGTAGCTTTCGGGTTTGTCAAGAAGCATGCTATGAGACATGGTCAATCAAGATGGGATTTTCCCCTCTCTGATTGAGAGTGATATCTCTGGGCCCCTCGAGTGATCGGATCCGAAAATGCATGGCCATGCTACGTACGGTTAAGAGTTAACCTACAAAGGGATTCCGAATCACAGGATCGAGAAAGAGCGGTCGGCTTGAAGCTAGACCAAATATCGTGAGGCAAAGGGAATAGCATGTATATTATGTTGTGATGGTTCGTCTGATATGATCTTCGTGTGCGTATAGGAGTTGGCACGTCTTGCTAGAGGCCGCTACCGACTATTGGGCCGAGTAGGAGTACTCGGGCCATGTCTATACGTATCCGAACCCATAGGGTCACACACTTAAGGGGCTGGAAGCCCAATTCGGATCTGATCCGAGTTGGATTAGGTTTAGGAGTACTAATGGGCCTCGGATCCAGAGGCCCATCAGGAACCTCTATAAATAGAGGGGTGGGGGCGCCCTAGGGTTGACACCTTTTGGCGAAACACACCTGCCGCGCCTCCCACGCCCTCGCCTGTTGCAACTCGCGGATCTAGCAGTCCGGCTTGCGACGCTTCCTCCCTGTACGTGTGGATACCTTGGAGGTGTTGCACCTGCAGCACTTGGACGAGCCATCGACGAGCCGCCGACGAGCCACGACGAGCCGCCGACGAGCCACGACGAGCCGACGACGAGCCGCGGCACCGGAGGCGATCTTGCTGTGCACGTGGACGAGCTGCTGAGGAGCTGCTGGACGTGATCGACTACGTACGACTACGTTGATCGACTACGTACGACTACGTGATCGTCTTTACTGCATCGACGCATATCTACATCTTCCGCACCAGTAGTGCGTCGAGTGGTAATCCCGTGATCCTTATACGGCAGTTCTTCCTGGTTATACGCGGTAGAAATTTTGATTTGCGCTAGTGTAGCCTACCTCGTATCCCAACAACTTTGACAAAAATTGGGATAAATGCTTGCCATTGGTAGAATTCTCCTACAACAACAGTTACCAGGCTAGCTTTAAGATGGCACCATTTGAAGCCTTATATGGTCGGAGGTGTCGGACACCCTTAAATTGGTCCCAAGTTGGGGAAAGACAAACCTATGGTCCTGATCTAGTAATAGAAATCGAAGAGAAAGTTAGGGTGATTCAAGCCAATCTCAAGGTAGCCAAATCTCGACAGAAAAGCTACTCCGACAAGAGGAGGAGACCCCTGCAGTTTGACATTGGTGATCACGTATACCTTCGAGTCTCCCCAACCAAAGGAGTGCAACGGTTTGGAGTAAAGGGGAAATTGGCTCCCCGTTAGATTGGCCCTTATGAGATTGTGGACATCTGCGGACCCGTTGCTTACCGGATCCTGCTACCCGAATAGCTCTCAGCCATTCATGATGTTTTCCATGTCTCTCAACTGAAGAAATGTGTCCAAGTCCCGACTGAGATCTTGGAACAAGAGCAACTTCAAATTGAACCCGACCTGACCTATGCCGAATATCCTGCCAAAGTCCTCGACCGTAAGGAGAGGTACACCTGACGACAAGTTGTGAAAATGTATAAAATTCTGTGGAGTAACCACACGGAAGATGAAGCAACCTGAAAAATAGAGGAATATCTGAATAAGCACTTCAGAGGGTTTTCTTTTCAGTCAAGAAGGTAAGACCCGCAAACCCCCACTGGTTGTCCTTACACCTGAATCTCGGGACGAGATTCTTTTTAAGGAGGGTAGGCTGTAACGACCTAGATTTAAATCAGCCGAGTTTAATCTTAAGACAAGTTCCCTGATCTGGTCAACTCAAACTCCTTTAGCCATTATGGCTAAGTCTGGAAAATCAGTTTGATCTCACGCCTTAGGGCGGACTTATCCTTGGTAAGTTGAGCTGAACGTCCAGAAATTCCTTCATGGAAGTTGGAGAACGAAGTCCTTGCTACAACTTTGTTAATTGGACCTTGGTCCAATTCCTCTATGGAACTCCCCAAATCTGCAGTTCAAATCAGCCCCGACCTCTGAAACCCAACAAACCGTCGTTTTCTCTAAGTTTCAAAACCAGTGTTCTTCTGAACTTTGGAGCTTTGGATCCCCAAATCCACTGCATTTTTGGACTCGGTCTAATTACAAGAGTTGGGCCTTGGCCTGAGTTCTACAACTCTTGTTAATGGAGTCAAAGTGATGTAGTTCAAAAAATGGGAGATCCAGAAAAAGGATCCCAAGGATCTCTCAGGCCAAGCATGCCAGAGTGCGCGTGTGCCCTATTTTAGAGCCTCACCACTGCGTGGCGTGACCTCACCAGCGAGCGCCACCTCGCCCAGTCGCTGGCCATGACAAGATGGATCAGCGCGCCTCTTCCCAATCGCGCGTAGAAGCGCCCTGCAGACTTTTCGCCCCGTCTCGTCTCACCTGAGACCTCGCCGGCCGCGCCAGGCGCCCTACCACTGCTACGACCAAAGATTGGCTGCTGTCGCATCAGTACCGCCTCGCCTCCAGTGTGTATCGCCTCACCAGGATCCCCGGCCGCGCGCCCCAATGCCTTCCGGCTTTTCTATCGTACCTCAGTCGCGCTGCCCGTGCACACGCCCCGCAACGATACCGTCTTTGCCAACCACCGCGTAGGCAGTGACAACTCCTTTCCCCCGCCTCGCCAGTAGCGTGCCCCGACAATGCCGCTAGTCCCATGCATCCTCACATCGCGTTGCTCGCCCTGTCACATCGCCTGCAGTGCCCCTTCCTTCCTCGTGCCGCACACTGGCCGAGCTGCCGCAACCAATCTGGCGCCTGACATGACCAAACGCGCGCTCGACCTCGCCAATCCTTATGTCCGGCAAAACCGCACCTACGTAGCACTGTCTTCAGTGCCCAATGCCATAAGACCCTATCCCCGGAGCTCCGCTTTACCGGCCAATGGAGACGCCGACCAATCGCTACCGCGGCAGAGCACTCCATTCTCTCTCGATCTTATCCTCGTGCCGCTCGAACTCCTTTACTTCCGTGCAGCTATAAAAAGGGTACTGAAGCCTCTTACCGGAGTTCCCTTTGCCACCACGACCCTTGCCACCCATGATTGCTCGTTCTTCTCTAGCACACTCGTTGCCGCACACTCCTCTGATTCACACGCAAGTACTACCGCCTGAGCTCTTTGTGGAACTCCCCCTCTCCGCTCAACACCCGCCTTTCCAATCCCACCAGCCACTTGCTTCCATCGCGCTATGCTAGAGGTTACTTGTTGTCCACAAGAAGCACCGCCGCCGCCAGAACACTGCCAGACCTTGCCGCCACCAGAAACTTAGCGCCTTTAGTCATTCCGCCTGAGCTTGCTTCTTCCCGACCCCAAGTTTTGGTCGGTAGGACCAAAGGTGAGCTGCCGACCCCTTTCCGTTTCACCCGACCCCTTCCAGCTTGCCCGACACCTATCTGTTTCGCCCGACCCTTGTCCGCCTCGCCCGAGGGCTCGGCTGTATCCTTTTTCTTTTGACCAAGGGTATCTTTGTAAAATTTCGAGGACTTCTCTGTGTTAAGTCTGAGGACTCTGGTATAGTTATTCCTTAGGTCTAAGGGTCAGATCGTAAGTTTTTCCCGATCGGACTCTTTTATCTTGTTCTAAATCAACAGAAGCTTGGGAAATTCATCTTAAACCAAGGAAAAATCAAAAAAATGTGAAATCACTTGGGTTGGAATCCTCTTTCTAAGTAGAATCCAATAAAATGGGTTTCACACCTTTCCTGTAGTTTTGCTAAGTTTCTGAGCTAAATCTTGCAAGTGTTGTTGAAATAACCGTCTAAGTGTCTGACCCTTGCATTTGCATTTCCGTGTAGAGCTAAACCTTGCTGACGGCACGTACGAGCTGCACCCGGTGCCAGAAGACAGAGTTGTAGCTGAGCTGCCGCCTGTAGGAGTTGAACCCGAGAGCGCCGAAGATCATTTCACTCCCACCCCGCTCGAAGGCAAGCCCCGGAGCATAACCCAGTCTTTCTAAACTTGCGCATGCTTTTATTTGTATGTATGTGCATTTATGTTACAGGAATTGTTTTAAACCATAGATGCATGACTTAGTTCCCTTGATCTGAACACTAGTATGATAGGTCGAGTAGTTGCAGTGCCTAACAGGACTTTGTAAAAGTCGAGTGATTCCCTGTCACTCGTGAGTTATAGGAGTTGCTTGTTCTCATTTTTGTTATAACTATAAGGACGATGGACGGGGTAGGGCTCTGTGAACTATTTTGGTGGTCGGTGGATTGCCTCGTCTATTTGCATGAAGTTGGGTTAAGGTTAAAAAGTGCTGGTGTTCGTGATCAAGTGTTTGAAAGTACTAATCTCATACCTAGTGTGGGATGAGGAAGCCTAGTACCTGAGTAAACCAGGACGTGAGCGGTTCGATCCACTATCTCTGGAACAGGAACAGAGTTTTCCCTTGCGGCCGCATGTGGTGACAAGTGTGGTCATAGAACGGCAGAGGCTAGGTTTGTGGAGCCTTGTACCAAGAGAAGTGGCTCCGACACGGGTCAGGGGATTGATGGGGATGGCCGACAAGGGAAGCGACCCTCTGTGGTGCGCGGATGTCGTGAGATTAGGTTTGCCATGCATGGTTAAGAAATTCGAATTGATTCATCTGCCTCTCACAGATTGGGACTGCTTGATCACTATGCTACATTGAGTAAAGATGGAACATGATGATGATGTGAACCTTGATGCTTGTTCTTTAAATTGTTTGGAAACTATGTTTGTTTAGCATAAGTTGCTAATGTAGACTGGTTAATGAACATAGAACCTGAGCTAAAATATCGAAAGTAAGGACCTACTGTAGTCGCTTTTGGCAAAACAAACCCCTTAGCCAAAGAGCCTGGCATGTCTAGAAGTTGGTGGAGTAGTTTCCACTGGTCGGTTAAGTC
Organism: Setaria viridis; assembly: GCF_005286985.2. Taxonomy (NCBI): domain Eukaryota; kingdom Viridiplantae; phylum Streptophyta; class Magnoliopsida; order Poales; family Poaceae; genus Setaria; species Setaria viridis. Next base: position 15,408,289 of record NC_048268.2, read on the forward strand.
CTGTTGAGCGTAGTCGCTCAGCCTTGTTGTGGCAATTTCTTTAAGGTGATGTTGAAGCTCCTGAGTTTGCTCTTTGTGGCACTTGGCTTCCCCAGCTTCCTCCTGGGTGGACGGTCGAGTGGGATCCCTCCTCGGACGATGAGGATAGGGATCAGTGATGTCATGATCGGCCTCATCAGTGACATCCGACCCCCAGCGCTAGGTTTCGCTGGTTTATCTTTTCCGCTGCTTATGGACTCTATAAAACTTTGATTTTCGAAACAAGTGTTGTAATAAATTGATGAACTTGTTTAAAGTTGAATGATCTCTTGTACTCTCTAGAACCACTCACCTTTGTGTGAGCTCTGCTTTCTCGGTCCTGATCAGTGGTTTTATCGAATGTAATCCGACGGACTGTCGAGTTAACTTGATTAAAGCATAAGAGCGCATGTCAGGCGACTTAATTGTGCTTTAGCTAAGTTAATTAGGGTGGTTCTTCCACAATCCGACTAGTCTTCGGGGAAACCATGCTACGCGCCCTGTAGAGTAGTCTTCATGTTCGAGTAGGTTTCGGGCACGTCCCCTTTGAGAGGGTCCGTAAAGTCTTCTGGTGGGCCCAGGGGTGCTAGCCGACAAGTCCCCGAGTACTTTGTAGTCGAGAGAAATAGCTCCGAGTACTTGAGGACGTCTCCAAGTTCCTCCTGGTTCTCCTTGTGTACTCCTCGATGCGGCCAACTCTCGAGTACTGGTGCTATCGCGTGACTGGAAGGTCCTCTTAGCAGTCCCTGATGTTTGCTTCGAGTAATCTTTGCTTTAAGACTATATGGTAGTGCGATGACAATCGCACTCCATATGGAGTAGCCCCCAAGCCTCAGGTTGAATCGAAGAATCGGGCTGAGGGTTAAACTTATAATTTGGCTTGAACTTGATCTTTCAGAAAAAGAAAACTTTATCCAATGGGTACAGTGTACGCAACCCCCGAGCACTTGGGTGACTACTTGTAGTCGATGAAGGGGTCAATCGTCAAGTCGGGGTAACCGTTGGATATTGCTGTGGTAAATCTGAGTCGTATCTGACCGTTGCTTAATTACCGGGAGGAAATCCGGAGATATTGCTGATATAATAGGGGGACATATCCGATGATGATGTGGAGGCATTGCTGGGTAAGTTGTTCAAGAACTATCATGGAGTACCAGTACTCCCAGGAGTCCTCCGTCAATTTGATAGTTTGTATTCACTAGCAGAGGTACTTTTGCTTCCCTTTGCGTTTTTTGAGTAGTCGAAGATATAGTAGTGCCTTCCGACTAAAGGTGTTGCCTTTGTGGATTGTAGTCCCGGGTGCTGTTTGGTTTCCTACCCACGACTACGTGGCGCGCCAGCTGTTAGTGTTTTTGGACCAGCAACCCACCTAGGGGGTACCCTAGGTGGTCTTTTGTGCGGTGGGTGTCATCGAGAATCAAGAAGTCGATGGTGATGCAAGGGACACAATTTAGACAGGTTTAGGCCGCTAGATCGCGTAATACCCTACGTCCTATGTGTAGATTGTATTGAGTTGTACTTCGTTGTTTGGAGGGGGTTCCTGCCTACCCTTATATACTCGGGGGAGCAGGGTTACAGGGTGGATTCCTAGTCAAACACGATTACAGAGTCCTACTCTGACTCGGTAGAGTAATCCCCTTCCTATCCGACTAGTCTTCGGGGAAACCATGAAGCCTACGCGCCCTGCAGAGTAGTCTTCATGTCCGAGTAGGTTTCGGGTACGTCCCCTTTGAGAGGGTCCATAAAGTCTTTTGGTGGGCCAAGGGGTGCCTAGCCAACACCTCCCAAGTCCCATTAGACATTATGAAATCCATCTCACTTTTGATTGCTTCCTTCCAATAGTCAGCATCAGGTGATCCATAAGCCTCAGCAATGGTTCTTGGAGTGTCATTTGCAAGGTACATAATGAAGTCATCACAAAAATACTTTGTAGTCCTTCGTCTTTTACTCTTTCGAGTCCCTTCATTGTCATCCTTCTCATGATTATCTTCAAGTGGTTGTTCAAAGTGTACTACTGTATCATTACATTCAGGAGAATTAGCAAATTCATAACTAAAGTTGCTGGATGTTTCTTTCATAGGAAAATTGTTCTCAAAGAATGTGACATCTCTGGACTCCATGATTGTATCAACATGCATGTCTGATACTCCAGATTTAATTATTAAGAATCTATATCCGATACTATGAAAAGCATAGCCTAGAAAGATATCTTGCCTTGGCAGACCAGGGCCAGGTATTCTCCATAATGCTATATGCATAGAGTTAGTTCTGATCATGTGTTTGTATGACCTTTGCTAGTATATATAGATGCCATTAGGTCCTCTTGTATGCCTTGCTCCCACTAACCTAGGGCGTATTCTTTTATTCTTTATTCTTGAGATTGGCTTACATGTGTGTCACATTACCCTCCATTATTTATCATGGCTTACCCCTGTATGAAGTTTGGTGCATTACTTAAGCTTATGATCCTGGATATGTATCTAATAAATCCTTTTACACCAATGCCATCCTTTGGGAAAATATAAATAATGATACCCTGAATACTCTCCGGGTGAAATGCTACAATGGTATATCCATGCGCTTGCGGATTTATTCATAATGTTAAGAAATACCAACAAGCATTCCTACACCGTTGCTAGGGATGGCACTGGTTAAGAGATTTATCACTACATGTTCTTTGTTGTATGATTAAGGAATAGTCATTGCTTATACAGGCTAACTTGTCTTTGTTTTCTCCTAATGGATGAAAACAAGGTAGTGTATGACCGGTTTTGTCTTGCCGACCAACTTCGTTTAGAATCCGGAGACTCTTGTGAGAAGAGTTCGACATCGTGTTGTCCCTCCTTAGATCGCTCTTTCGACAACCAAACTAGTCATCCCAGCACCATCCATTCCTAAGGCTATGGCTGAAAAGACTCTTTGTGAGTTCTCCATCCCCTCCCTCCACCAATAACGTGGCCACTAGCCCCACTGTTGACTTGGAGGACGTAAACTTCGAGCTGAAGACAAACCTCATCAACATGGTGCAGGCTAGCCCCTTCTATGTCAAGCTGAACGAGGACGCAAATACTCATCTCCAACACTTCCTTGGTGTCTGTGACACGGTCACAATGAGAGGAGTTACCCAAGACGCCATCAGACTCCACCTATTTCTGTTGTCCCTCCTTGGGAGGGCGAAACAGTGATTCTTCAAGGACAAGGATGCTATCAACATGTGGGCAAAATGCTCCATGGCATTACTTGTCAAATTCTTCCTGTTGGGCAAAACAAATGCCCTTCATGGAAGAATTTCTAGCTTTCAACAGTCAAGCACGGAAATGATCCTAGAGGCGTGAGAGAGGCTTGCAAAATACACCCTTGCCTGCCCACACCACGGTATGGATGACTGGCTCATCCTCCAAAGCTTCTACAATGGGCTAACCACATTAGCGTGAGCCCATCTTGATGCTACTGCTGGACGAGCCTTCCTCAACCTCACTATTACCATGGCTATAGCTCTAGTTGAGAAGATGGTCTCCAACCAGGGGTGGAGCAAAGAATGACTCCAACCTCGTACGTGGGGCATGCACACTGTCAAGGAGGCGAACATGCTGGCTGCTAAGCTTGATCTTCTACTCAAGCGCATTGATGAAAGGGAGAAGCCTCAAGAACTCAAGCTCAAACCACTTCAAGCCTTGGCCTTGCACCTGAGGTGCGAGGTCTATGGAAATGGAGGACACTCAAGGAACGACTGCCCTGAGACCCGAGAAGATGTCGCCTACATGAACAACAACAACAACAACAAGTACTATCCTGAAGGAGGTCAAGGGTGGAACCAGTCACGCCCAGTCATGCCCACACTACTAGAGAGGAAATAATGGTAATTATAATTCAAATTACAATTCAAACCAACCTTCCTTAAAAGATCTTGTTCTTGGCCAAGCTAAAATCAATGAATCTCTTTCTAAAAAGTTTGCTGCGAATGATAAAACCTTGGAAAGCACAAATGTTAAAATTGAAAGTTTTTCCTCAGCATTTAAAAATCAAGTAAGCTGTAAGAAAATGATAGAATCACAATTAGCTCAAATTGTTGCTGTTGTTCCTATTTTTGAACCTGGGAAAATCCTTGGGCAACCTGAAAATGTAAGTGCGGTCTCCATTAAATGGGGCAATCCATCTCGGAACCCACCTACTACTAACCATGCAGGGAGAGCCAGGCATCAATGAAGAAACTCATGGGAGGAACCAGCAGTCAATAACGAGGAACTGGGGTACCTAGCGATTAGCTGCTCAATGTGGGACTTCCACATTGACCAATTCCTCTATGACCTTGGGGCAAGCATCAACATCATGCCTAAGGCTATTCTTGACAAATTACACAACGCTATCCTTTTCCCTACCATGATTCACTTGCAACTAGCCGATTCGTCGATCCGCTACCTCGAGGGAATACTATACTACATATCGGTAGAGATCAAAGGTTCCTATGCCTTTGTGGACTTTGTGGTCCTTGACATGGCTGGTGACATGGGGATGCCGCTCGTCCTTGGGCCACCATTCCTGCAAGCGGTCAAGGTGAGAATCAATGTCGGGTCTGGAGTAATCCGGCTCCGCATTGGAGGAAAGGACAAGATGTTTAGGTTATAGACCAAGAAAGAGGAATGCTACCTGGTCAACCCCAGCCAACATCTTGGTAGCTAGAAGAAGACAAGAAAGCACAAGGGGAAGGGAAAAGCACAAACCCCAATTCCTGAGAAAGGCACCAGCTACACCTTCAGCCACAACCCCAATGAAAACTCGGAAGGTATAGAGGGTGAAGGACGTACAGTCATCTATGTCTTCTTCTCCTGGATCGGATGCACCATCCACAAGCTAACAAGCCATGGAGGATGTCCATCTCAAAGGGCTTAAAATGGTGAGCCCTTGCCGAAGTTAAATCAATAGTTATCTCATATTTAATATCAAAAATTTTGATTTCCTTTATTTGGTTTTTCCAATTGCATATTTCATTTCCCAAAATTGCATTTGCATGCTGGAATTTATTCTAGCCCTTTTTTCTGAAAGTTTGGAAGCCATGGGCCAAAGCTGGCAGTCAGTGGGGCCCACCAGGGGTCGACCGAACCATTGGTTTGGCTGAACCAGGCCCAATGGCTCCTAGACCCCATCAACTCCAACGGCTCCTAGCTATTGCACTTGGTCGGTTCCCAACGGCCGGCTGCCTTTGCTCTATAAATGGAGGCTGAGAGGTGAGTGTTGAGCATCCATTCAACATTTCACTCACTCACTTCTTCTCCTCTCTTTGACTCTCAGGTTTTCATTGAGTTTTTGCTCAACTCCAAGTGCAAGAAATCTCTCTCTCTCTCAAATCCTTTGCTGCAAGACTGAACAACATTGAAGTTGAACCCCATGGGTAAGAGTTCATTTTGATTTTTCACTAATGTAACCCGTGTGCAAGTTGTGCTTGTTCATCCTCCATCCACCATGAAAGGGATGGGATGGAAGCTCTCTAGTGCATTCAAAAAAGTGACAGGATCGAGCTCAAGCCGCTCCCGCGAAAGCGCAAGCACACACCACTCTGATGACTACACGCCAAGTCTGATGCAGGAGGAGGAGGTGCCGCAAGAAGAGCATTCCAGATTGCAAGCCATGGAGGTGGAAGGACCACCTCTCGACCTACACGGTGACTGGGAGATGCAAGCCTACACACTCATCAAGGACCGAGTCTTTGCCCACATGGAAGCATTTGACTCAGAGCTCCTTGAGAGCACATGTATGGATGTCAACTTTGCTAATGTTTGGCATACAATTGGATTGAATGATTTCATGCCCATTTCTAAGGAAAGTTCCCACCTCCTCACCATCCAATTCCTACACGTTGCAAGGAGCAGATCATGGTATATCCTTTCATTTCTTCGGAAGGGAATACCAATTTTCTTGGATGAACCTTAGTCTGCTTCTTGGTTTTAATATAAAATGCATAGTCAATTTTGACAAAGTTGTTAGCGATTTTAATCATCATTCTTTTTGGACAAGCATTTCTGGTCAAGTCGTTGTTGGCATGTTTTCTCCTCACTGCAATGGGATTCATAATCGTACTTTGTGGTTGATGCATAAGTGGCTTGCTTTATTGCTTTTCCCTAGGGAAGATGTTGGACCTGTTTGTAATGATGAGCTTAAAATTCTCTTTGCCATGGTTAAAAAAATTAGAATTTCTTTTGTTAAGCCTATGATTGCTCAGTGGTTAGAATATTTCAAGATGACTGGTCCTATTGAGTGTACCTCTTTGATTATTCACATTGCTTCCAAAGTTGGGGCATTAGATGGCATTGCAGTTCCTTACATTCAGACGTCTACACTATCATTGATGAAGCATATCTTATTCAAGGTCATATTCATAAGCATGATGCAAACCAGTCACTTGTATTTTTCTTCCCCGGTTATACAAATTAAATCATGCTACCTAACCCAGAGCTTTATTTGTATAAGTGTTGGGAGCTAACCCTTACTCTTATGCCACAAGAGGAAGCTCGTAGGAGTAGTGTTTCTGGCAGGGTAACTGGGAGCAGGTCCAGGAATAAAGCCACTACCTCACAGTACCAACCCCCGCAATCCCAGCACGTCATGCAGCAGATGTACCAGGCAGGGTGCGTTCCAGCTGGGCAGATGCCAGGGTTTGCACCCAGGTATCAGCCAGGTTGGGACCAACCGCCATGGCCACATGAAGCTGGAGGATCGGGCTTGCAAAGTGCAAGCAGCGCGGAGTGGGAACAAGGACCACATGGACACCACACCTCTTCCAGCTCCAGTGGTCCACCCCCACTGTTTGGCGCACGTCGATCCTTCTCAGTAAGAAGACATCGTGACATCATGGACCTCATCCATCAGCTGAACCATCTCAATGTCCAGGCAGCTGAAATCCAAAACACTCCTAACACACATGTCCAAGGTTTCTCCATGTGGCAGCAGCAGGTTGACACATAGTGCAACACCATCAACACCTCGCTGCAACAATGCCGAAATGACCTTCAGGCCTACTTCCACTCCCAGGAGTACAACTCCCATCTAGGCTAGTGAGCAAGGAACAATCTTGGGGAAGGACACCCCCCAAGAGAGGTAACTTGTATCTTGTATCTTTTCATTTCATATTTCTGCATTCAAAAAAAATCTGCATATGATAAAAAGAACAAAAATATTTACTTGCTTTCATATGTGTACTAAGAATGTTTTAGTTCATCCTTGTTGAGATGATGAATAGTTGCTCTACCCTATTTCCTTCATGTGCCTAGTTTACAACTTCGTATTCTTCCAAGTCTTGAGTTTGTTGGCTATCATTTATCCTAGAAGCTTGAAACTTGTGGGTTGCGAGTGCATGATCTAAGTCTAAGTTGTTGCATGATATGTTATGGTACAATAGACTTTGCTATGATATTGTTCCAAGTGAAACATGACATCCAGAGTGTTATTTTTAAATATCATAAAAATGATAAAGTTCCTCAATGATGATGAAATGTCCTACCAAAGCCATATGATGTTACTTTGCACGACCCATAAAGATGCAGCATGCTATCACTTTGAGCATTATCAAATTGTTGTGACCATTGAGAGGTTCTGATGAATGTTTCATCATCAAGATCACGTACACTTCATAAATATTCATGCTGGCTTCTACACTAGAAGTTACGCAAAAACCTGCCTTCCATCCACAAAAATATACTCTATCCCTATGACATGACTCCCCTCTATTCATCATGCAAAAAGATATGGGCTATGTAAAAATAAGAAAAAGAGAAAAAGAAATAAATATCCATGCTCAAAAGCATGAGAGAAAAAAAGAAGAGAAAAATAAAAGAAGGAAAAGAATGAAAATATAGTCGTATCCAAAATGAAAAAAAGAGGGAGTCATGCAAAAAGGAGTTCAAAATAAATTTCCACCAAAAATTTCACACACATGCACTTGTTGATCAGATTGTATGTCTTGCACCTCCTTGGATCTGCTCTTTCACTTTGAAAAATTATGTGATCCAAGTATGCCTCATTTCATATCCTACCCAAAACCCCACGAATAGCCTTTTTAGTAGTAGGATGAAAAGAGGCAAACTTATGCCTTGGTGAGGACCATACACATTGAGCGATCAAGAGCATCATTTGAGGAACTTGTTTTCTTTTCAAAAACTTATCAAAACCTCCAGAATGAAAGTTGAACAAGGAGTACGTCTATGGTTACTAAGCTGAAAAGGGTGGACAATGCCAACTTATTCAATTCAAGGAAGAATCCTTTGTTGTACACGCGGTACATGGAAGAAAGAAGGCATTGTAGCAACTTCTGGTCAACAACCTAAGTCTTATCTTTTGCTCGGGATGAGCAAAGGGCAAGCTTGGGGGAGTTTGTTGATGGTCCTTATGATAGAAATCCGACCGTCATTCTACTCAAAGAATAAAGGAAAACTAACATTCCTTACTCGCATATTTGTTATCAAAAACCTAGTTCCACATGTATTGGCAAATAAGTTATTTCAGAGTTACAAGTCTGTACAAGAGAGGAAATGTGCGCAAACATGGATGAAACACATAGAAGAACACTTGACGCGTACATGATGGTTAAGAGGGCCCACATGCTAGAGCAAATCAACCCAATCCAGCATGGGTCCACAAGGATCAACATCGAGGACCAAAGGATGGCCCACCAGACAAAGGCAGTGGAGAACTAGCCCAACCTAGGCTGAACCTGGATAGGCGGTTCCCACCCTTATCTTCCACGTGGTGGTCACCTGTTGACTCAGGATGGTGGTGGGAGAAGATTCCCTAGAGATACCTCCCGGGAACTGCCCTTAACCACCTATTAAAGGAGGAGGAGACCCCCCTCTCACATATGCCACACTTGAAGCCTCTCTCTCCCTCTCTCTCTCTCTTGATACTCTTGTGATTCTTAGGCTAGTGGATCTTGGCTAGAGCTGAATTCTTGTAGTGCTAAGCTAGACTTCGGGTTGGTCGAGAACGTAACCTCCGCCTCTCAGCATGGCTTTTTACTCGACTTGTAGGCATCCTATATATAAAGAGTATGGTTGTTATGCCATTTTGGTAGTGTAGTATGCTATGTCTTGTGCTTTATTAAGTTATACTCATATGCTTAGGCTGAATCTATGTTACCACATCGCTTCGTTGTGCCTTCGGGCTTGCTCTAGTTCTATGCCTATCCATCATCATGGTCGGGGTACCGGAGGGGCTAGAGTAGTGACCACGTATACGAGCGTGGTGCTTGGGTGCATTGGGATCCATCGAATTTGACTGTGCCCCACGGTTTGAGGGGTAGGTGGCAGGTGGTGACAGCCCTATCCATCCCTTGTAGTCCCTCACGTTCGAATATGGTGTAGGAGTTCTGAAAGATATCTTGCCTTGGCAGACCAAGGCCGAGTATTCTCCCCGAAATGTTGTATGCATAGAGTTAGTTTTCATTATGTATTTGTATGACCTTTGCTAGTATAGATAGATGCCATTAGGACCTCTTGTATGCCTTGCTCCCGCTAACCTAGGGCGTATTCTTTTATTCTTTATTCTTGAGATTGGCTTACGTGTGTGTCACATTACTCTCAATTATTTATCATGGCTTAACCATATATGAACTTTGGTCTATTACTTAAGCTTAGGGTCCCGGATATGTATCTGATAAATCCTTTTACACACCAGTGCTATGCTTTGGGAAAATCTAAATAACGATACCCTGAATACTCTCCAGGTGAAATGCTACAATGGTATATCTGTGCACTTGCGAATTTATTCATAATGTTAAGAAATACCAACACATAGGCATACATCCACAATGGGTACAATGACACACTCTAACTAATGGAGCACAACAACGCATAGGCATACAAGTGGTGCACCGACATACTACTACCATCATGGGCTCATGGCCACCCCACGGCAGCACGGAATTTAGCAAAACAGCCATCTTGGCATAAATACTCTTCTAAAGCACGATGCCTCACCCTAATATCCCACAGCTACGCAAGTAAAATGGCAATGGTATGCGCATGGAATAAGGGGTCATGAATGGTCCATTGCCTATGACCCATGTGGCAAAAAGGTCAGACCCACATAGGACAATGCAAGACGGTTAATTGATGAGTCAAGGCACTGCCTATTTATTGAGCACTACGGCGGGCACACGAGTTCGGTGTGGCAGGCCAAAGTTTCAATGAAAAATGTGAGATCCTCAGAATATATTCAAGCGTAAGCCTGCTATAAATGTAGGTAGGAATCTTCAGTTTTGTACATCAGTAACATGTGTGCATGACGGGTGTCATGGGATAATCCCAACATGTGCAGGTGTACATTTCGCTGGACTATCCTGCATACAACACAAGACGTTCATGCTAGCGGAGCCTATAAAATGTGAACTGGTCGATGCGACTAGGCCTAGGCAGAATATGGTGGACCAAATATTGCCAAAGGGCGAAATCAAAACTGGTAATGGGCATTCATGACTGCCATTGTAGGGACATGTCGATTGAAGACTCATAATAGGCATTCATGACCACCACTTTAGGGACGTGTCGATTCAAGGCTAGTAACGGATGTTCACGAATGGCCATTTTGGAATGACACACTCCCGCCTATAAGAGGCAGTGTATCCACGAGTCGATCATTGTCATTTGCAGTTATGGCATTACACACTACCATGTTCCCTGCATCGTAATGTGACTTCTCAGTCTCAAGCGTGGAAGCAAAAGCAGAAGGAACTATCGGGCAGTAGAAGGAATCTAGTACATTCATGATCGAAGACCATTAATGGAGGATACATTGCTACCCTAAGGGTGTTCATGATCCGTGGTAGGTATCTCATCCTTGTTCTAATGAACAACGCGCAAAAGGTAGGTATCTCATTGCTATGAATACACATGCTCACATATACACTCGAATGGTCAACCCTGTGAATGCTTGCACGTAGGTACGAACCTTGTTCCATGTGGTGGTTGGAGACGCAACAGATTATGATGATATGTTTCGAGTTCAAGATTTAAAGGAACTTGAATTCAGGAATGGGAATCTAGAACATGGCTTTAACTGCCTCGTGGGGCATCATGAGGTTGAGCGTGTGTGGGATCATTCCAGTTGTGTAAACATATCTTGCAATATTACAGTACTGGAGGATGACTACATTGAAGTTCCACCTCCATCAGTAGGCAGAAGCATATGCACAATAATTGCAGCCCAAGCCCCTATGGACATTGTCTTCAACAAAGGCGACCGGGTGATTCAACAAGATAGACTGATGTGGTGGCACTATCTCGTGTGATGGAGGCATTGCTCTATGGCAGCGGAGTGGAGTCAAAGTCAGAAACTGTTTCAATTAAAGACACTAACCCTACTAGCTTCTCGCTGCTAATCAAATATGCCTGTGAAGGATCACTCCTAGAGGAGGCTAATTTATGGGACACCCCTGTCAACGCCTGGCTTGTGTTACTCTCACTCACCGACATGTACTGCATTGAACGGTTGAAGTTGCACTGTGCGTCAAAGATGTGGGACATGGCATGTGAGAAAACTGTGACCATATTTCTACAATGGGCATTTGAGACTAACTGCACCCAATTGCAAAAGTAGTGCATGTTTCCCATAGCGCTAATCTCGCTGAACGGAATTCTCTCAGGTTGAATTTGAAACTTTCTTGGGCTGACCTGTTTGGCCGCACTAGGAATTGGAAAGTGTCATTCCGCAACATTCCGCAGACTGGAATGTTAGCCCAAGTCAGATTCATGGCCAAAAAAAGGAAACCGATTCCGTCGTGCTCATCATCTCCCTCCCAACTCTCCTCCCCACCCTGAGCCATCACCTCTCACCTTCCCATCCCGATCCCTCACCTCTTTCCTCCCTGGATGCCATGGCGACTAGGGTTCCCTAGTGCTGGCACCTCCATCTCCCACGTCCTCCCATCCTGAGCCCTCAATTATCAGGCCACGTCGATTGTGGGGGAAGGTAGCGGGCTCGCAGGTTTTGGGTGCAGTGGCGAGGGGTGAGTAGGTGGCAGTGAGGCAGCGATGGGCACATGGGTGGCTGCGTACGGGGTGGCGACAACGTGCCACAGGTTCCAGGGTAGAGGACGACGCGTAGCCACAGGCGACAGAACCCTAGGCGCTAGCTGCAAGATCTGCCGCCACCACTGGTGAGTTTCCCAGCCGTGGCCCTCTTTCCCTTCCTCCCAAGCCTGTCCGTTGTTGTTGTGTGAAGGATTTGCGTGTGGATTTGATTTGTGTGCCGGTGTTTTTGTTGTAGACAATGAGTTCCTCTTGGATTTCTTCCTATAAAGCGAGATTGAGAACAGCCTGTTGTTGGAGGTCGAGGGAAAGGTACATCCACTCCTCCACTATCCTTTGATTGGATTTGATGTATTGCATATACTGCAGTTGATTGGTCATGTGCTCTTATTGGGCTAACCTTGCTAACCTTATTAACCTTGCCAGTAAGCACTGAAATTGTGCCTTTTGAGGTACTAGTCAAATTTGATGTTCCATGTATTAAGCATAGGAGCATCCAACAACTTAAATATATCTGTAGAATTAGGTAATGCGTTCTGATGGTGCTTTGATGTATTCCTTTCTCATGCAATATCTGCTAAATACTGCAAGAAAATACTCACCTAGGCTCATTATTTAATTGGTTTAATGGGAAGCTTTATTAGGAATACAGAAATTGACACTAGAATCATGGGAAATTTGAGTTGTTTTACTGTTGAAGTGTCTTGCCACTGATCAATGAGCTTATTTGGCTCCACGTTGAGCCAACCTTTGGAAAGCTATCTTTTCAGGATCATCCAAATGCCTAGCTAGAGATATGAATGTAGACTGCTAGAACTGTTTATCATGTAGTGTCAAGGTTTCTTAGCCTGAGATATTTTTGTTTGATATATACACTTGTCACTATTTTAGTAACTTCAGTTTCTTGATCCTGATTTCTTGATGCTAAATTAAGCATTTCCTTTGCATATCTGCTATAGATTCCTGTCGATAATGTAGAATTGGTTAGAACAAGTGTGGGGGAAATGAGAGAGAAGCGTAGGAAGAAGCTACCGGGTACAGGCACAAGACTATCTTGTACTGGGACTCAATTAGCTTGGTAATTGGCAAAGATCATGCCACCGATGAAGGGGCAAAGACCCCAACTCATGGCGCAACAAAGATGAGTAAGGAAGAGGGTACCAACAAAGAGATTATTTCATCGGCAACTTCAGGAAGCTTAAAGAGGCAGTGGTCTAGTGATTCCTTCACCTCCACGATGTCCGAGAAATTGGACAAGTTCACTGAAGCAATCAAGGATGAAGCACCAAAAGGGCCGACGTCGAAAGAAAATTCTCAACTCACTGAACGAGATAGAGGGGTTACATGAAGACACCTTGGTAGCCCTATTTGATATCTTAACCGGTGATGCACGCAAGTACGAATCATTATTGGCACTTCCAGTAATCTTAAGAAAGAGATGGCTGCTGAAACAGGTCAAGAAGTTAATTGAACTGTATTGTATTGATAAATTATGTCAAGTAATTAATCGGTGTTTAATGAACTTGGATATGTTTTGTAAAAAGTGGTGGTACTATATGAAAGCTATATGCATCTGATTGAGTATCTATGTGTGTAAGAAATAGTATCTGGGACTTAGTAGTTAAATCTACTACACAAATCTCTCTCTGTATGCATTGTGGCATTCTACAATTTATTTTCAACCCATGGCACTATACATTGTAGAGAGAAGAGAGATAAGCTCATATATCTATTGTTTAAAGAGAGAAGGTTATTTTGCAAACTGGATATGTGTGTTTATTATGTACGTAAAAAGATTCCATATTTAGCTATCCAAACATGATATGGGATTTGATTCATGGAAAAGAATTCCATCAACACCCAAACAAAAAAATTGAATTGAATCAAATTCTGAGTAATTAATTTCTGGTGGAATCTAATGTCTAGAATATTATTCCTGGAATGAGTTTCAGTTCAAGGGATCCAAACAGGCCCACAGAGGATTTTGTGTTTGTGTGTTACCACCATCGCGAAGTTATCAAGAGGATCCCCATGCTTGCTTTAAAGAACGTCGAGTAGAGATTAGGAGGATGCCGCAAGGGTCCGCTATAGTTTTAGTGTATTATTTCAGTTTATTTTATCATGTAAACAGTTGAAATAGTACATTAATTTGTTGCACTAAACTACATTTGTAATGCAATAGTCGGATCATCCTGCAGACATGAATCTACCAAGGAGGATAATCCGTAGAGTGCTCATCAATGCCATGATGCCACGGACTATCCCAGACTCCATTCTGGAACTGCTCATCTATGTAAGGTCACTGAAGCTTGGGTCCGAGTCCCAAGCAGTCCAACATGCTAGTGACCTAGGTCTCGTGGTGGTTTCAAAGAGTTTCGTCTCCCGCTACCGAGCACAAAGCTGGGATTTGAAATTTTGAATTCCCCGCTCCTCCTCCGGGTCCTCCCCCATTATATATAAATAAAAGAGGGGAGCCAAGCCTCCCACATCCCACCTTGTAATTCCAAAATCAGTCCCCTCTCCTCTTCCTGTCGAATAGCCTAAGTAGATCTGCGGTGGCGGCAGCAAACGCGACCTCGGCAGCACTATCAAGCTGGACTGGCAGTAGGCTACCTCAGCTATGAGCAGCAAGCTTCCTTAGCAATGGGCTTGAAGCTACGAGATGGTTCGAGGCTGTCACTCTGTCGGCTTCCCTGAAGCTGCCATCAGCGGCTGCTGTGCTCGACTACGTGTGAAGAAGACCGAGGAAGCGACGCATGCTCGGGCAGCTCCATCAAGGCGGCATTTGGCACCTCCTTCTCTTCATGTTCATCAGGCCAGTGGTGTCCTCCCCATATTGCCAAATTCAATTATTAGATTGCTTGCCCATGCTCTTTGGCTTTCAATACTGTAGTTGCATGCTTTGGTGAATGTGGATATGTTGTACCCTATTGCGAGAGTTGGTGAAAAATTACTGCTCCACCAGATCCCCTTTATCTTTCACCTTTTCCAATAATTATTTTTATGCCAAGTCAAATTATTTATGTGATTTGTAGAACTTAATAGATGAAATTATTAGATTGCTTTCCTAGGCTCTTTGGCTTTCACTATTCTAGTTAGATTGGGGAATGTGGATCTGTTGTACCCTATTGGTAGAGTTGGTGAAAAATTACTCCTCCAGCAGATCCCCTTTATCTTTCACCTTTTCTTGTAATTATTTCTGTAGAACTTAATAGTTGAAATTATTTTAGTTTGCAGATGATCTCAACCATTCCCTTATGTTTGACTATCTCGTGTTTCAGCTGGCCAAAGTGTCAAAATCTGTAGTCGCTCCTGTTTAGTCCAGCTTCACGGTAACAAACTAAACACATGATGATTATTGATATTCATTCTTTCCTAAGTTTAAATCAATTACAACATCACAATCTGATTTCGGATCCACTGTTACTAGATGGAAGTTCTCAAATTAATGCTTCTTCTTGCTAAAAAACCCCGATAAGGTAGCGGAGTACTCAAGAAGCTCTACTAAATCCTTCTGCAGCAGTGTTGATGGGGAGCAAGTTTACGATGACAAACCAAATGGGGTACAACTTCGACAACAGTTTGTTGCTCATCAGGAAGAGTTAGCTACCTTGAAGAAGAAGACAGAAGAATCAGAATCAACACTCAAAATGTAATCAACCGAGATTGAGAACTTGAAGAAGGTAACACAAGATAGTGAAGCACTCATTCGCCGACTGCTAACCTATACAAGACTTTAAGATCAATGCTCTACTTTGTCTCTTAAGGTTATGACCTGGATGCATCTATTTTAATCTCTTCTTTGTGAGACAGTTATCTTGTAATAGTTTGTGATATGTGATGAACAATATGGTAGTGGTTGTCTTCATGGGGAACAATAATTTATTTTCTTGTATACATAAATATGTGTGTTCTGTTTATTATTTTGCCAACTGCATCAAAATTTAAATGAAATCAATTATTTGTTAGGTACGATTGGTTAAATTTATGTTCGCCTTAAGTGGGCTTAGCCCACATATAATTGGGCCAAAAGTCAATTTCATTCATAAATCAGGACTAAAAGGGACGCAAACAATTTGCTCAACTTTTGGGCTCAACCTAACAACAAATGGGCCTACCAGAATTAGTTTTGGGCTATCTGAACAACATTGGATTGTGGGAATAAATTTGGGCTCGACTCATTAACAAATGGGCCTACCTGAATCAATTTTGGTCTATCTGAACAACATTGTCCTGCGGGAACAATTTTGGACTCAACCCGACAACAAATGGGCCAAATTCATTTTATGATGAAACAATTTATCACAATTGTCATGCCACATTGGATGCCACATCAGATTCTATCCAGCGTGGCAAAATAGTAGGAACCAATTTATGATGTTTTTGTTTGATGATTCGTAGGCACCATAATCTTTGTGAAGCAATGAAATAAGAAACATCACTAGTGACAGTTTATCATGCTCAACTAATGATGAAGGCTTTTCGTCACTCCCGCTTCATAAATCATAGTTTATGGCGCAAAAAACATGTTTATGACACTTTTTGATTTGTCATAGGTCGGAAGATTTCTTGTAGTGCAACCGCCTTTGCCTGGTAGTCTAACATGTGGGTCCAGAAGGTGGTGCTCAGAGTTGACGTGGTGTTAAGGTGGTCTGAGGCAGATTGTGGGCCCTTCAATCCATGTGCTACCCATGTAGCGATCTCTCATTGGTTGGAGTTGTGTTTCTTCACCACGGGAGTGTGTTTTAACCATTGTTTTGTGTTTGTTCACTTGCAACTAAATATTCTCCAAGTACATGTGGAACTACATTATTCTTAACTAAATATATGTGTAAGAATTGCCAATCCTCATTTATTCTTGAGCATATTGATGGTCATATTTGGTACTTAATTACCATCAACAACTCCCCCTAGCAAGCCCTTTGCTCGTCTCGAGCAAATGCTAAGATTTAGGTTGGTTTATTAGGAGTTGCTACTATGTTGTATTCCTAATAGGCTTATATGTGGAGTTGCAAGTGGGGAAGAATGAAGGCATACCTTTTTTCTCATGTATTGCTAAGTCTAAGACCAGATCCTTTGGAGAAGCAAGTCACACAACCTGATCAAGATGTGCATGTGTGTGGATGGTGGATATGGTGGATGGTGTGAGGACTCCTTTTTGTATGATCCATCTCTTTCCTATGCGTTTTCTTTTGGGGACACGGGCTATCTTTTTTTTCTCTTTCTTTTTTTTTCATCATGCTTTCATGAGCATGTCTTTTTATCTCTTTTTGCATAGCCCATGTCTATTTTGTAAGGATAAGTTTGGAGAGAGAGGTCATAGAACAACATGGAGCTTTATTTTTTGGATGGATGTATGGATGGTATAATTGCTAACTTCCAGTGTAGAAGTTTAGCATATGGTGGTGGCATGTACATGATCTTGATCATGGGAGTATGCAAAGCATCTCACTAAGGGTCACAACAATTTGACAAAGCTCAATGAGAAAATGCATATGTGGAGGCTATTCAATAGGATCAACATATGGCCTTGGATAGGAATTTCTCATCATTGAGGAACTTACAATTTTTTTCATTTTCAAAATATAAACTCCAGATATCAAGCATCATGTAGAACAAGATCACAGCAACTCTATTCTACGATATCATATCTCACCACAACCTAGACATGGATCATGCTTTTTGCTACCCACAAATTTCAAGCTAAGGTTTCATCATGCAAGCCAACAAACTCAAAACTAAGTAGGATACTAAGTTGTAACTAGACATATGAGAGGAAATAAATAGAGAAACTATCTATCATTTCAACCATGAGGAATTAAAGCATTCTTACTGCACATAGGAAAATAGTAAATATTTTTGGTCTTTTTAGTTTTTCAGATTTTTATTTGTTTTTAGCATGCATATTCTGAAAGCGGTAAAGATACAAGCTAGCTTCAGGCTCACTATCCCTGGTTGGGGTTGTACCCCGCCCAACGAAAGTGAACTTTCCACTCCTCCTCTTGCTACTGCTACAGTGCACTTTGACAAGCTGGATACCCAAACTTGCAACAAAAGTGTGACAACATGGGGCAGCATCCATGTGGGCAAATGAACTTTCCCCAAGTTGTTGCTTTCACTGAGTTCAAACCCATGGAATAGAGCAAATAGAGGAAGAGAGTTTCCTTGCTTCTTTCTCCTAAGTGAAATCTATCAAAAGAACCTAAGAGCCAATTCAGGGGAGGAGTGAATACCATGGATGGGCAAGACTCCTCTCCCATTCACCCCTTGTAGAGTTTAGGAGAACAAATGGTCGGATGACGACTGGGAGTGACAACTTAGAAGTTGTTGAGGCAAGTGAGACCTAAAAATGATGGACTTGGTCGAATTGGAGATTCTATCGACACATAGTAGGTTTCCATTGCTGCCCCTCCCCCCTCCCCCCCGGTACAAACTTCCTTGCAATCATGTGAGATCATGCAAGAGAAGCTTCGGCCAAGTTTGTTCTGGAAAAGGACTCAAAAGATTTTTCAAACAAAATCAACTCAGGTATTTCAGAACTTTTTGTGACAAGGGAAAAAAGGCCAGAGAAATTCCAGCAAGCAAATGCGGGTTGAGAAAAGTCAAACATGCAAGTACAAATGTCAAGGAAATCCAAATTTTGGAAAGAAAATATGCAATGGGAAAATCAAATATGGGATAACTATCGATTTACCTGTTGGCAAGTGTTGACGCACATTATTGATACACTTTAAGTGTTATTTAGCTTGTGTTTTCATGCTTATTTCTATACTAACCTGCCACTTGGCACTCGAAATAATCCCATTATTGCATATGTGTTGTATTTTGGAGCATATTTTATTTTGGCAGGAAATATAACATAATCAAGGGGGTTTTCATAAATAGCATAATCGATATTTGGACATGGGTCGTCGAGGGAAGCCAACACGGGGAAGGAGAGGACCAGAAGGGCTAGAAAGGGCCTAGGCCGATCGGCCTGGCCCATTCTAGGGCCCAGTTGAACCCCCATTTCTTCAGCATGAAGCCTATGACCTTGTCTAAGGTTTTTTCACTAAAATCGACCCAGATCCACTGCCTATGAAAGACTATAAATATCCCCTCATGGATATCAAGGAAGGGGAGATGGAGAATAGAGGAGAACACGCAAACACCATCCACTGCCACCACAAGATCAGAAAATGGAAAGAAGATTGGATCTACAGGAGGCCACACGAAGAGGAGCACTAGGGGAGGCAAAAAAACCCCCAAGACGATCGGCTTGGAGGTGCCTAGGCCGTTCAGCATGGGGCTTTCCTGCCCCTGTTCGTTGTTAGTCCAGTTGATCTATAGGGCATCCTTTACCCCCTTTTGCACCAACAAGTGTAAGATCATGGGTTAATACCTCTGTTTGTCCTCGGGGTTGTATGGAGATCTTGATTTGTAATTGCAAGCCTTTGGTTAAGATCTATTTTGTATCATTCATATGTTGATGATGCTCTTTCATGTGAAGGCTGGCTAGCGCTACTTTGGGTTGCTTTATTGCCTACCCAGAACGATCATCATGCTGTGTTCTTATATTTCAATAATTGAGCACCCCTGTGTAGTGACAGTATTGCGGGAGGGAAAGTGTTGGGCACGGTTCACATCCACTCATGATAACACCTAGATCTAGTTCTTTCATGCATGGCAATTGCATCTGCAAGTGATCCTAGATCCCTAACACAAGCATTTAATCTATCTTGTTCACCCCCTCTATTCTCTATCTGCTTGATCTTGACTGCTTAGTTCTTTTATTAGCATAATCATATCTTATACAAAGAGCTCTTAAAACTAGTGCTTAGTTCTAGCCAAAGGCGGTTGCCAAAGGTGATCACTAGGGGTCGGCCGAACCCCTGGTTCGACTGAACCCATGGTAAGCCCGCTCACCTCTAGCCACCACGTGTCGCCAGATACCGACCCTGCAATGGTGATTAGGGAAGATTCCCCAAATATTCCCCTCAGGAACAAACCCCCAAGTGCCTATAAATAAGATGGCTTCACCATGATGTCATGTATCATCGCTAGATTATTGTTTCTTTCCACTGCACTTGAACATTGAACCACTTGATGAATTGAACTCAGTTTGTAATAAATAAATATGGACCTCTATGGTGTTTTCATCTAGATTGTTCTAATCTCTGGGCTCGTCTTCATATGAGTATTTGTATGCTTGTTTCAATCTCAAATATGTGGTTGTATCGGGTGAAACCCGACAGACTGCCATCTTGATCCGATTTAAGTGTCTGATCACATTTAAGGCGATGTTGAGCTCACTTAAGCCAGATTAATTTGGGTGGTTCTGTCACACTCATCATCCTCCCCTTCTTGCATTTGAGTCATCCAAGACTCAAGCTCAGCTTGTTGTCCCAAATACGGCTTTAAGTCTGCAATGTTAAAGGTGGGACTAGCTCCAAAGTCTGCAGGCAGACCTGGCCTATATGCATTGTCTTTAATTTTCTCTAGAACTTTAAATAGTCAATAGCCCAAGGCAGCAATTTTGATTTTCGCAATTCAAGAAACCTTTCCTTTCTCAAATGCAACCAAACTAAATCTCCAAGTTCAAACTTTAGTTCCTTTCTACCTTTATCACCAACAAACTTATATTTAGCATTCATAGGCTCTATATTTTCTTTAGTTGTTTCATGCAGTTTTAACATCAATTCAGCACGCTTAGTAGCATCAAAATTTAGTTTTTTAGAAGATGGCAAAGGCATTAAATCAATAGGAGCACGAGGCAACAAACCATAAACAATCTTAAACAAGAACATCTTTGTAGTAGAATGCAGCGAGCGATTATAAGAAAATTCAATATGAGGCAAACAATCTTCCCACATCTTCATGTTCTTTAAAACAGCCCTTAACATAGTAGACAAAGTTCTATTCACAACTTCAATTTGACCATCAGTTTGGGGATGACATGTAGTAGAAAACAAAAGCTTAGTCCCCAATTTGTCTTGTAAAGTCTTCCAAAAATGACTAAGAAATTTAGCATCACGATTACAAACAATTGTGTTGGGCACACCATGCAAATGAACAAGTTCTCGAAAGAAAACATTAGCAATATGAGTAGCATCATCAGTTTTATGACATGGTATGAAATGTACCATATTAGAAAATCTATCCATAACCACAACCACACTATCACGTCCCTTCCTAGTCCATGGCAATCTCAACACAAAATCCATAGAAATATCTTCCCAAGGAGCACTAGGAACATGAAGAGGCAAATACAAACCATGTGGATTTAACCGTGACTTAGCCTTTTGACATATCATGCAATGAGCAACAAATCTCTCCACATCTCTTCTCATCTATGGCCAAAAGAAATGACTAGCAAGTATGTCCTCCATTTTCTTTTCACCAAAAAGCCCCAACAAGCCACCTCCATGCGCTTCCTGTAGCAACAACAAACAAACCGAGCTAGCTGGAATGCATAGCTTGATAGCTCTAAACACAAACCGTAACTAACGATGAATTTGTTCCATCCTTTCCGATCTTTACAAGGCAACAACACATCTTTAAAATCGGCATCATGAACATATTGGTCTTTAATTGTTAATAATCCAAAGATTTTCTAATCAAGTTGATTCAACAAGGTATATCTCCTAGACAAAGCATCAGCAATGATATTCTCTTTCCCTTTCTTGTGCTTAATAACATAAGGAAAAGATTCAATAAATTCAACCCACTTGGCATGTCTACGTTTCAATTTTCCTTGACTATGAATATGCTTCAAAGATTCATGATTAGAATGGATAAAAAACTCTTTGGGCCACAAGTAATGCTGCCATGTTTCTAATGTGCGAACAAGAGCATACAATTCCATATCATAAGTAGAATAATTCAGAATAGGCCTACTCAACTTTTCACTAAAATATGCAACAGTTTTGCCTTCATGTAACAAAACACCACAAATCCAATTACACTAGCATCACATTCAAGCTCAAAAGTCTTATTAAAATCAGGAAGTTGGAGAAGGGGTGCATGTGTCAACTTATCTTTCAACATGTTGAAGGAGTTCTCTTGTACTTTGCTCCAACTAAAAGGCACTCCCTTCTTTGTAAGCTCATTCGAAGGTGCAGCAATGGTGCTGAAGTCCTTCTCAAAATGGCGATAGAAACCAGCAAGTCCTAGGAAACTCCACACCTGTGTGATAGTCTTTGGTACAGGCCATCCCTAAATAGCTTCTACCTTGGCTTGATCAACCCCAATTCCCTGTGGAGTCACAACATAGCCAAGAAAAGACACTCGATCGGTGCAAAAGGTGCACTTCTCAAGGTTACCAAATAAACGTGCATCTCGTAAAGCATTAAAAACAGCACGTAAGTGATCAAGATTTTCATCCATATATTTGCTGTAAATCAATATATCATCAAAGTAGACTAGAACAAATTTTCCAATGAAAGGACACAAAACCTCATTCATTAATATCATGAAATTACTATGTGCATAAACCGAAGTTAGTTTTGAAAGCTGTTTTTCATTCATCTCCCAATTTCATATGAATCTGGTGGTACCCACTACATAAATCAACCTTGGAAAACACAACAGCACCACTCAATTCATCAAGCATATCATCTAAACGTGGAATAGGGTGTCGATATCGAATGGTGATATTATTCATAGCTCTACAATCAACACACATACGCCATGTTCCATCTTTATTAGAACTAAAATAACTGGAACAACACAAGGACTAAGAAACTCACGTACATAACTTTTGTCGAGTAGTTCTTGCACTTGTCACTGAAATTTTTTTGTTTCTTCCATATTTATTTTGTATGGTGCACAGTTTGGCAAAGATGCACCAAGAATAAGATCAATTTGGTGCTCAATCCCTCATATTGGTGGCAGCCCCATTGGTATCTCACTTGGAAAAGTATTAGAATAATCCTGCAAAATGTTAGCAATAACAGGGGGCAATGAATGTTGCATATCATGAACAGAAATCAAAGCATCCTTGCATACCAAAGCATAGGTAACAGAACTGGAAGCAACCAATTCATTAATATCAGATTTAGTAGCAAGCAAGCAATGTCCTTTCAATCTTATCTCATCTTTCTTACTACCAACAGATTTGGTATTTTTATTGCTCTCAGTTTTGGCTTTTGTAGCTTTAACAACATCATCACACATAATAGCTTCAGGAGACATAGGAAGCAGAACAATTTTCTTATCATGGTGTATGAGGAAATACTGATTTGATCTACCATGATGCATACAATCCGTATCAAATTGCCATGGTCTACCTAGCAGAATATTACAAGCTTCTACAGGCACAACATCACATTCAACAACATCACGATACGAGCCAACAACAAAATTAACTTGTACCAGCTTGGTTACCTTTACCTTGCCACTATTTGTCAGCCATCGAATATGATATGGATGTGGGTACGGTTTGGTTGTAAGTGCAAGCTTCTCCACCATATCGCTGCTAGCCAAGTTGTTGCAGCTACCTCTATCATTGATCAAATGGCACGAACGCTAAAATGACACACTTTGTTTGAAACAGTGTATGTCGCTGATTCTGCTTCACCTTCTCCATTTGTGCACTAAGCACACGCTGCACACTGAGGCTCTCATAATGCTCTGCATCCTCTACACCAGTCTGCTCTCTGCATCCTCTGCACCAGTCTGCTCTACTGGTTATTCCTCACTACCTGCATGGTCAGCACCAGTGTATCTTCATCAAAATCACTAACAGAGGAATACCCCCCATCCTCTTTGACTACAAAAACATGCTTGCTAGGACAGTCACGCTACATGTGTCCATAGCCCTTGCAACGATGGCACTGAACATCTCTTATTCTACCCGTGGATGCAACTGAAGAGGTGCTAGTGGCTGGTCTTTGGATAGACTTGGTTGCTAAATTTGTGGGAGAACCGTATGGTCGCTGGAGGGAGGCAGTGGTGCTGGTCGACTCGGCGGGGGAGTGGGTGGAGGTGCACGTTTGGTCAGGGAAGTAGTCATGTGTGGCTGCCATGATGTAGATTTTCCTGCAGAAATGTTAGACTTTGCACTAGTACATCATCCCTGTACTTCCCTTTCAACTTTACAAGCAAGATGAAACAAACAAGTTACGTTATTATAATCTTTATAAGTAAGGATGTCATAAATTTCTCTATTTAACCCGCCCAAATATCTGGCCATACTAGGTTTGTCACCCTCCTCTAAATTACAATGTAACATACCCATTTATAATTCTTGATAATACTCCTCTGCACTTTTAGTACCCTGTCTCAATTGTTGCAACTTATTTAACACATCATGTGCATAGTAAGAAGGAACAAATCTAGCCCGCATGACCCGTTTCAAAGCATCCCAAGTTTGTGGCATGTTATTAGGATTTTTCTTGCCATGTTCTATCCACCAAACAGAAGAAAAATTAGTGAACTCACTAGTAGCAGCCCTAATACGTGTATTCTTAGGAAATTCATGACATGCAAACTTTTGATCAACAGCAATCTCCCAAGTAACATATGCATCAGGATCATATTTACCATCAAAAGGAGGTATCTTAAATTTTATCTTACTAAAAGCATCATCATTATTATGTACCTCACATCGCCGGTAACCACTCATACCTCTACGATTAGTACGTAGCCATCGGCGATCATGAGCATCTTGGTCATCTTGTTCAGTATCAGCAATATAGTCATCCCAATTTTCCTTGACACGCTCATCCTTTTTGTTATCTTGATCATGCCCATCAATAGTTTTAGCATGCATCATCAAAATGACTCAAAAGAGCAGCAAGACTCTTGTCAATACAAGCAACCGATGCCTCCAACCCTTTAAGCTTTGTGTTGGTATCGATCTGTGTGGCATCCAATTGCCCAATCTTGTCATTCGTTACCTGCTAATCATTATCAAGTCCTTCTGTGTGCCCCTTCACTAGCTTTTCAAAATGTTGTATGATGCCCTTGGTGTGGGGAGAATGTGGCATATTCTCACCATCCTCTGATCCTGTCATGGTTAGATGAACAAAGGCAATAAGAAAATATGTGAAGAAATAAAAACCCTACAACTATTAGAATGTAGCTACTGCAAGGCGCTCACTCTCCACCTGTTACACAAGCTCTTTTTACCTTGCTCCACGGGAGGGGACAACAACCAAATAGTCTGCAACCATGGAATGAAGTGTATTGGTGCCACAACAACAAGACCTATCAAGCTATAGTCGAATATGTGGAGCTGTAGGTGGGCTAAAGCAAGGAAGTACTAGCACCACGTTAGACACAAAAGCAAGTTGAGTAAATGTTCAATGGAGGTATTGTGCTGGTCCTAGGTGAAACCATGCTAGAGACGTGAGCGTAGGCACAAAGGTAGTCATTAAAAAAGAGCAACTAGCACAACATGAATAAAAACAACAGATTCAAAGAATCAACCCCTTCTTTCATCTCCTTCTCGTGTTTGTTTTTTGCTTTTTTTTCCTTCTTTTTCTTTTTTTTTGTTTTTTTGCAGGGGCCTAAATCTTTTGTTTGGTACTATGACAACCCAAGTAATAAGGCTATTGCACACAGCCCTTTTGAATTCAGATTTAACAACTCTTGTTAATACAGCAGATGTGGAAATTTTGCTGCAAGGTCAGATCCGTTGGAAAGAAGACAACTTCAACTTTCCATATTGTATTTAAACTCCAAAATCAGACACCATATGGATCCGAGGTGGCAAAATGGCAGCAAAGATGTATATGGTGGTGGATCTCTTGGTGACCAAAACGTGATAGAACTCAAAACTCTAAAAGAATAAACACTAAGACTAGCAGTTGAATACAACCGATACAACCGAAGACTCAACAAGCCCTAATTAAGTATCACTATTAAAAGGTTCAAAGGGTGTTTAGGAATAAGGTAAATGAATCTACTAATTTTTTTGGGCTTTTTATGGGCTATAGGAAATTAAAAACAGCAAAGAACTGGAAGTCTCTCACCGATCAACCTTGCTCTAAGTACCAACTGATGTGAACCCGTTGGGTTGAATCCCGACCTTTCGATGAGAGGGGAGGGGATAACTCAATTGGTGGATGGAGATGACATTCATGGATCGACTACAGCCTTCCAAGGACGCCGCACCTTAGCAACTCATACACCACCTCCAATGGTTGCAACGATCTTGTGGAGCGCAACACCCCGGCCACTAGGGCACTCGTCCAGCAAGCAATCGAAGAACTATCAAGAACAAGTATTGAATTACTAGATGTAAATGAAGGTTTCAAACTCAATCTCCAATATAGTGGGGTTTCGAACACAAGAAGATGGGCGGTTGATCCAGCACGCGCTCTTACAATCAAGTAACAAAAGCTAAACTTAATCTAAACAAAACCCGAGTGTTCCTGGAGGTGGCTAAAGGGTACAAGAACATGTGACAATGACCACAAGGGTGTTGAGGTCGTGCTCTAACCCTAGGACGCATCCCTAATAGACCCAATTTGATACACGGCCCATTGGGTCAAAATAAGGCAACGCAGCACCTTGGACAGAAAAACCTCTTGGTAGTAATTTAATCATTGCGGCTGCCTCATAACAGATATGGAAAAGAGTCTGGATCCATGTGAAAATAGACTTCATAAGAATTCCATGAAGTACTTGAACACCCCAATCCGAGTCCATATGCATCCGTGGTGACGGTCACAATTTGGTGTTGTTCTGCAGTCCGAATTCAGCTTGCGCGAACACTTTTCCCTTTCGGTCTTCTTCTTGGTTCCTAAGTAAAACAAGATTGCACGTGTCTCCATGGTCTAAATATGATGGACATGAACTCAAGAGTGTACTCACCTAATGGTTGAGTTGATCAGCACGACCGCGAGTAATGGGACCAGAAATTGGTACTTGTGTCGGTGTGGATGTATCGTTGGTGTTGATGTCCTCATCATTGAACACAACCCAATATTCAGAAATCTGTTCCATTTCTGATCGTGGAATATGAAAAATTATGGAAGATACTGTATATGGAAGCCACACCAGAAAGAAGAGCAAAAAAAGGAGGGTAGAGGAGGCTAGGCCGATCAGCCTGGCACCCTATAGGCCGACCGGCCTGGGGTTTGCCTCGGTTCGTGTGTGCAAAATTCCTAGAAGGTTTCTGGAGCATCCTAAAGCTAACTTTTATGAGGTGCTATTCAGAGGAGGTTTGGAGAAGGGATGAAAAATAAAAATAAAGAAAGAAAGAAAGAAAGAGAAAACGTATTGAGAAAAGAAAACGAAAGTAAAGAAAAGAAAGAAATAAATAAGCGGAGTTTTACTATCAAGGAGATCAAGAAAAGTGCAAAGAAGGATGACCTTGTTTATGGAACGAATTTTCTTTTCCAACCATGTGCAATCCGACGACAAGGACGTCGCTTGGGCCTCAGAGTCATTAGTTTATTTGCCTTTGCACATGTCCACTATTCTATATCTTCTCATCCTTGAAAACCTCACATTATATGGTTATTCTTATGATCATTGACTTGAAAGGTAAGCGACCATTAAAGAGCTTTCTCAATTCAATAATATAAGTGTTGATTCCTGCTAAGCCTTGTCCAAGCTCCACCATATAATGAGTGACTTTTTGAGAGTTCAGAGATTGCAAACTAAATAGGATAGCCACATTTAATTTGAGTGACATGATAATACCTGGAAGAGAATCTTGATTTTAGTTCTTGTTGTAGGGAGAATGCTTTATGACAGAAGAAAAAACCCTCCAAGGCGAACTAGAAAGTGAGCGTGATTAAATCTTGAAGTAACTTAGTTCTAATGAAAGTTATGGAGTATATTTTGCTTTGATAAGTCTTTGAACACCCATACTTTTATTATCTTTGCTGCTCCACTGATCTTTGGTTTGAAAGGCTAGGTACTTGACTCACTTGCTTAGGTTTGGTTCAAGATCCTTCTTTAACCCGTTGGAGGAGTTTATAGTTTCCTGACTTGCTCGAGGATGAGCAAGAGCTAAGCATGGGAGGATTGTTGACGCTCCTTATTGACACACTTTTAGTGTTATTTAGCTTGTGTTTTCATACTTATTCTTATACTAACCCACCACTTGGCACTCAAAATAACCCCATCATTGCATATGTGTTGTATTTTGGAGCATATTGTATTTTGGCTGGAAATACGACATAACCAAGGGGGTTTTCATAAAGATTTTAATGGATATTTGGACATGGGTCGCAAGGGAAGCCAACACAAGGAAGGAGAGGACCAGAAGGGCCAGAAAGGGCCCAGGCCGGTTGGCCTAGCCCATTCCAGGGCCCGATCGACCTCCCATTTCTTCAGCGTGAAGTCTACGATGTTGTCTAGAGTTTTTTCACCAACATCGACCCAGAGCCGCCACCTATGAAAGACTATAAATATCATCTCATCGATATCAAGGAAGGGGAGTTAGAGAATAGAGGAGAACACAACGTAAACAGCATCCACCACTGCCACAAGATCAGAAAATGGAGAGAAGATTGGATCTGTAGGAGGCCACCTGAAGAGGAGCCCCAGGGGAGGCGAAAACCCCCAAGCCGATCGGCTTGGAGGTGCCCAGGACGATCAGCCTAGGGCTTTCCTACTCCCATTCGTCATCGTCTTCAGTCCAATTGATCTACAGGGTACCCTTTACCCCTTTTTACATCAAGATGTGTAAGATTGTAACAACTCTACGTAAACTAAACTTGGTTAAGCTGGAATAGGAGGCTTAGACACTAATATAACAGGTGAAAAGTCCTTTTTGCCCTTAAAAGCTTAAAATCAGGTTTAACTCAAAACTTAAAAATTTATAGAAACTTAAAGTTTTGCCAAACTAAAAGTTGTAGGGTTTTACATTTCTAACAACTTTCCTTATTAGCACTTTTGCTAGTTTGGAGTGAAAGAGGTTCAGAAACTAGAATCAAAATCAGTAGCTTTTGAAACTCACTTCAAAAACTCGAAGTGCTAAAAACAGTGAAATTCCCCAACTTTGCAGCCCTTCTCCTCCTAAATTTCTAATGTAAGCTCAAGTCAGACCTTATATAAAAGTTTTAGTGCTACAAGTCTTTGACAACTTTGATTTTTTTAGTTAGGCCAAAATATGCACAAAAGCTTTTCAAAAGTAAGGTCAAAGTCGACCAAAACAGTCAACCCAACCAAACCTGCAAAATATGCTAAGTCTGAGAACAGTTCAAAGTATGTACTTTGGCAAGCAAGTTACTCACAAAACTTACACTGAACTTAAGAAAAACCCTTCATAAGAGTTTTAGTACCCAGTCTGTAAAACAACTTTGTCAATAACACTTTGGTCTATTTCAATCGGAAAACTGTTCAAAATTCGGGTCAAAAATTGCTAAAACCCTAAAAATCAGCAAACTTGGAAATCTGCCTAAGTCTGGATGACCGGCGTTCTAACAAACTTTGGAACTTCATAACTTCAAATCTGTTCCGTTTTGGAAGTGACACCTTTTGTAAATTGTAAACTTTGACTTAAGGGATACAAATCTTAGAAAGGCAAAAGTTAAAGTTTAGTTCAAAAATCTCGCTTAAGCTCAGCCTAAACCTCGGCCCTTTGGCCTACCTCGCGAACGCCTAGTGCCAGAGTGCGCCCAGCATGTTCGCCCGTGCGCCGCCTGCCATGTCGGCTAGGCACCCCTGGGCCCGCCAGAAGACTTACGGACCCACTCCCAAAACCTACTCAGATATGAAGACTACTTTGTAGGGCGCGTAGGCTTCACGGTTTCCCCGAAGACTAGTTTGGTAGGAAGGAGATTACTCTACCGAGTTAGAGTAGGACTCTACAACGTGCTCAACTAGGACTTATACACAATCCGTCCTATAACCCTGCTCCCATGACTATATAAGGGCAGGCTGGGACCTCCAAGAACAAGAGAACACAACTCAATCAACATCATCAACACACAGGACCTAGGGTATTACACGATCTAGCGGCCCTAACCTGTATAAATCGTGTTCCTTACATCACCACGGCTCCTTGATTCTCGATGACACCTACCGCACAAAAGACCACCTAGGGTACTCCCTAGGCGGGTTGCAGGTCTAAAACACCGACAGTTGGCACGCCAGGTAAGAGAAGTCGCCAAGTTTCTCCGCGCGAGATCGATGGCACCAGTCATCATCAAGCCCGTTTTCTCCTTTGAAGCGGGTGAAACCTTCATCTTCGACTCCTAGCTTTGCGTCACTGATGGTATAGGATCCTTTCAATGCTGCATCATCAGCGACCAGGAAAAGAAGCGCCTCGATGAGAATTTTCTTCAAGAAACAGAGAATCCCACTGAGAAAATCCAAAATTTCTACATCTACGACAATGAGATCGACTATGGTTTGGACTCGTTCTTGACTCGGACTGGTCCACTCAGACTGACGTCCAAGTTATCCCGCAAGCAAATTTCAACTCAAAGTCGATTCCCACAAAGACTCCGCAACACAGTTGTGGCCCACCAAGGTTTCCTCACTCGAACCCAATCAGAACTCGAGTCAGTCAAGGACTGCGACTTTGACTCGGACTACGTCCAAGAGATCCCTTTATTAGGCCTAGCCCAAGGCTTGGTAATTACTTCAACTCCACAGGAAAGATTCGTTTATTGGCCTGGAATGAAGCCATCTTTCCTGGCTCAAGATTACGAGTCACGCCTTGTCGCTCACATAGACAACCTCCCGTATCAAGAAGGCATTCCGCTCACTTCAACCTACAAAGAAGGAAGGACCACAGAGATTGCAACGTCAAGCTCTAGAAGCTATTACCTGGACAGGGAAATCTTTGTCATCACATCACAAAATAATGACGCGGGTGCCAACCTCCAGAGAACTCCTCGACGGGTTACACAACCTGATGATATTTCAGAAGATGAATCATCAGCTAATGCCCCACAAGATGAAACTTCTGAACAAAGAAATCAAAGAAGAGCATGCAATGCCGCCCGAGCGGATCGTCGTCGACTATTAGCTACAAACATCCCTATCGTGAACCTTGAAATCAAAGAAGAGCACGCAATTGCCTCAATCAATCTCATATCAACTCTCATACCCCATGACAGAGACAACAAGTTAACAGCACAACTCGCAAAGCGAGGCAACGAGTTAATCGCACAACTCGCAGAGCAAGCTTTCAAACTACTCAACAAAGAATCTCCAATCCCATCTATTCCTCACAACTCGGCCCATCAACACGGCAGCAGAGACATCGCGGTCCACGGTGGCCATCGCGAGGCTCAAAGAAAAAGCAATGAAGTAGTCAACCAGCCAAGGCAACATAGCCACGAGGCTCAAAGAAAAAGCAATGAAGTAGTCAAGCAGTCAAGGCAACATAGCCAGAGGCAAAATAGAGATGAACGCGAGGCCCTAAGACAAAATAAGGATGCTGGAGATGCCAGCTGCACCAATTCTGCAAAAAGCCCTCGCCATCGCAGAACGGATCGTGAAGCATCAATTTTCAGTGATCTAAGAGAGGTAATCAATAGCAACCATCGTAGTGAACGCAAACGCGAAGTCGATAACTATAACCATTTCTCCACCTTCACCGCACAGGTAATGAGGACTAGACTACCCGAGAAGTTCAAACCAACAGGGATCATCAAGTACGATGGCAAGCAAGATCCAGTTCAATGGCTACGGTGCTACTCACTAGCAGTTCAAGCAGCTGGAGGCAACAATAATACAAAGGTCATTCACTTCCCCATATGCATGGAACCCGCGCCGTTAACATGGCTTGAGTCACTTAAACTCAGATCGATCAACTCTTGGGAAGATTTGACAAAGGCTTTTACCAATAATTACACTGGCTCCATGTCTCGCCTAGGCAATAAAATTGATTTAAGCCAAGTTAAACAGAAAGAAAGCGAGACACTCCGTGACTATCTACACTGTTTCTTCGAAAAGAAGGCTACAATAGTTGACATATCAGAAACAAACATCATCGAGTGCTTTCAAAATGGACTCTATGATCGTTGAACATACCAAGACTTTGGTAGACGTCGTCCAGCCATAGTCAAAGATATCAAAATCATGGTACAACAATGGGCAGACGAAGAAGATAAAGAATGTGAGAGATTTGGCTCTACGCGCAACCACGGTCATGACAACAATAACAACAATCATGAACAAGATAGAAACCAAAACACTGATACTCGAAACAACTACTTGGGTAATCAGAACCGCAAGCGCAAACCTGACAACACTGTCGCTACTATGACCAACTCAGGGAAGAAAGGGTCACACAAAAGCAATGACGATCCCACCTTCACCGAGTTACTCAAGAAACAATGCCCATGGCATCCAAACAACAAACTCTTGGCGATAGACTGCTACAGCATGCGTCGAGTAATGCAAGAACTACCCGCACCAACCCCTCTCGAAGACTTTGGTCAGAAGAAAGACAAGGGTCAAGGCAAAATTAGTAAAGATGATGAAGGCAAAGGCGAATTCCAGACTGCCTCTAAAACGGTTAACGTTATTTTTTGTGGAATCACGGGTACCGCATCCAAGCGGTCCAACAAGGTAGTACTCAGAGAGATCATGGCTATCGAGCCAGCAGCTCCCACACCACTCAAATGGTCTGAGCTACTCATAACATTCAGCAGAAAGGACCAATGGATGAGTTTCTCAGAACCAGGCCGATTTCCTCTAGTACTCGACCCTGTCGTTGCAGGCTCAAGACTGACCAAAGTACTCATCGATGGGGGAAGCGAACTTAACGTCATTTTTGCCAAGACACTAAGGAAAATGTGCCTCGACATCACAGACATGCTCACTCCAATGGACTCACCATTTTATGGGATTGTCCCAGGAAATGGAGTCATACCGCTAGGACAAGTCATCCTACCAGTAACTTTCGGCACCAAGGAACATTATCAAACCGAGTACATCAGGTTCGAGGTTGCCGACTTGGGAGGCCAGCCCTGGCCAAGTTTATGGCAATACCACACTACGTTTACCTAGTACTTAAGATGCCAAGACCTAAGGGCAAGTTGACACTACAGGGAGACCTAATGCAATCATACGAGTGCGACACTGAAGCTGTAGAAATCGCAGCAACTTCTCAAGCACCCAGTCCCATGCAACAAGTCTTCTCGGCTTCAAAGAAACTCAACCCCACGGAACTCGAGATCCCTGAAAACAAGTCAGGATCATCAAAAGTAAAACCGGCAAGCGAGAAAGACTTCAAAACCATCGATCTCCAGACTGGTGACTCATCCAATACAGCCCTGATTGGAACAGGGCTAGACCCTAAATCGGAAAACACGCTTGTCAGCTTTCTTCGGGCTAACCATGACATCTTTGCTTGGAAGCCAGCTGACATACCCTGTGTGCCCAAGGAGCTGATCGAGCATTCCCTAAAAGTCGACCCCAAAGCCACACCGAAAAGATGACGACTACGAAGATTTGCCCAGGACAGAAGAGATTCAATCAAAAAAGAGCTAGCCAAACTACTCACGACAGGGTTTATCAAAGAGGTTTTCCATCCTGATTGGCTAGCTAACCTTGTACTCATTTGCAACAAGAATAATGAATGGAGGATGTGCGTTGATTACACAGACCTCAACAAGCATTGCCCAAAGGACCCTTTTGGACTACCCAGGATTGACCAAGTAGTCGACTCTACAACTGGGTGTGCTTTGCTCTGTTTTCTCGACTACTACTCAGGCTATCACCAAATAGCCCTCAAAGAAGAAGATCAAGCCAAAACAGCTTTCATCACCCCATTTGGTGCATTTTGCTACAAAACAATGTCTTTTGGGCTAAAAAATGCACGGGCGACCTATCAACGCGCCATGCAGATGTGTTTCGATAAACAACTACACTGCAACATAGAGGCTTACGTAAACGACGTAGTCGTCAAAACAAGAAACCCGGATGATCTAGTCACAGATTTAGAAGAAACCTTCGCAAGTCTACAAGCATTCCGGTGGAAACTCAACCCTACCAAATGCGTTTTTGGTGTACCTTTTGGAAAATTACTCAGATTCATCATTAGCCATCGTGGCATTGAGGCCAACCTAGAAAAAATATCTGCCATCACAAATATGCAAGCTCCAGCTGGCATCAAGGATGTGCAGAAGCTTACAGGCTGCATGGCAGCCCTTAATCGATTCATCTCAAGACTTGGAGAACGCGAATTACCCTTCTTCAAGGACTTCTTGTCAAAACCACCAATCCTCACAACTCCATCTCCAGACGAAGACTTGCTCCTATACATAGCTGCTACTACTCATATCGTCAGCACAACAATAGTAGTCGAAAGGTCTGAACCAAGCCACATCTACAAAGTCTAGAGGCCCGTCTACTTCGTCAGTGAAGTACTCTCGGACTCCAAAACTCGGTACCCACCAGTGCAGAAACTACTCTATGTAATCCTGCTTACCTCATGGAAGCTGCAACATTATTTTCAAGAACACACCATTTCCGTCATCGCCGACTTACCGCTTGGTGAAATCCTTCACAATAGGGACGCAACGGGTAGAATCTCCAAATGGGCGGTAGAACTTGGAGCTCTATCTCCAGACTTCAAACCCAGAATAGCCATCAAATCCCAAGCTTTGGTGGCCTTCACGGCAGAATGGAGAGAAAACCAAGTACCAACACCAGTCAAAAGACCGGAACATTGGGTTATGTACTTTGACGGTTCCCTCAAGCTTGAAGGCGCCGGCGCAGGAGTTCTTCTGATTTCTCCAAAGGGTAAACAACTCAAATATGTTCTCCAGATCTTTTGGGAAGTTTCAAACAATGAAGCAGAGTATGAAGCACTGCTATACGGGCTTCGTCTCGCAATCTCACTTGGAATCAAATGACTACTGGTGTACGGTGACTCACTAGTCGTCATTAACCAAGTCAATGATGATTGGGATTGCAATAAGGAAAACATGGATGCCTACTGTAAGGAAGTCCACAAGCTAGAAAATAAGTTCTCAGGCCTAGAATTCCACCATGTCTTCCACGACAACAATGTAGCTGCTGATGTGTTATAAAAAATGGGCTCAACGCGTGTAGAAGTTCTAGCAGGGATTTTCGTACACGATCTTCGCAAGCCCTCCATACCAGAACAAGTTACTCCAGTGACTACCAATACCAAACCTCCAGATCCCAACCGAGAGGTCATGATGATCAAAGTCGACTGGAGATCTCCATTCATCAACTACATCAGAGAACAAAAGCTACCATCTCACAAAAACCAAGCTGAACAAGTCTCATGATGAGGAAAGAACTATGTTCTAGTCGAAGACAAGCTTTACAGAAGGAGCGCATCTTTAGGGATACTCATGAAATGTGTCACCTGAGAAGAAGGTCAAGAAATCTTGGAAGAAATACACAAAGGAATCTGTGGTAATCAAGCCTCTTCACGAACAATCATGGGTAAAGCTTTCAGAGCAAGTTTTTATTGACCCATGGCACTGGCCGATGCAAAACAACTAGTCCGCAGATGTCAAGGCTATCAATTCTTCTCTAAGCAACAACATGTCCCCACCTAAAATCTTATCACAATACCACCAACATGGCCTTTTGCATGCTGGGGGCTTCATATGATAGGACCACTCCCAACTACGTCAGGAGGGTTCAATCGAGTACTCCTAGCCATCGAAAAATTAACCAAGTGGATTGAAATCAAACCCATCACTTGCCCCAAGGCAGACCGAGTCCTCGACTTCCTGGATGAAATTGTAATTCGGTACGGCTTCCCTAATAGGATCATCACTGACCTAGGATCCAACTTCAACAATCATGACTTCTAGGAATACTGCGAGAATAGCGGAATTGACGTACGATATGTCTCTATTGCTCACTCAAGGGCCAATGGCCAAGTCGAGCGTGCCAACAGCATGTTACTCGAGGCTCTCAAGAAAAGGTTGCACGACATCGGCAACACAAAAGGAGGCAAATGGCTCAAAGAACTACCCAAGGTTTTGTGGGGACTATGTACCCAACCATGCAAGCCTACTGGGCACCCTCTGTACTTCCACATATATGGTTCAGAGGGCATCCTCCCTGCAGAAGTCATATCGTAGTCTCCTGCAGTTGAGCACTATGACGAAGGAGTATCAGAGGAAACAAGACACCTAGACCTTGATAGTTTGGAAGAAACAAGATATGTAGCACTAGTTCAGTCAA
The DNA here is from genome assembly GCF_005286985.2 of Setaria viridis. Classification (NCBI taxonomy): domain Eukaryota; kingdom Viridiplantae; phylum Streptophyta; class Magnoliopsida; order Poales; family Poaceae; genus Setaria; species Setaria viridis. The sequence continues at coordinate 15,444,393 of NC_048268.2, forward strand.
CCGGATATCTCAACGGACTATGATGCTACCACAACCGCCATGTCAAAGAGCATTCCTTCAACATGGGTGACATGGTCCTTAAACGGATCCAAGACACATCAAGGCTGCACAAACTCAACTCACCATGGGAATGTCCCTACGTCATATCTAAGGTCACAGGGTCTGGATCGTACCGACTACAGGATCTCTCAGGAGAAGAAATACCAAACTGTTGGAATATAGAACATCTGTGTCGCTATTACCCATAGCAGACACATACACGGGCTTTCATGCCAGTTTATTAAATAACAAAGTTCTTTGGCAAACACCATCTTTGCCTTTGTTTGGCTATTCACAGCCACTTGAGCTCTACAGCTCTTCGAGCCCTAGCGCTCTGTTTGACTTGATTCCATCAAGTCTCGAGTTATCACAACTCGTCACCTATTCACAGCTACTTGAACTCTCTAGCTCTCCGAGCCCCAGCGCTCCATTTGACTTGATTCCATCAAGTCTCTTCGAGTTATCACAACTCGTCGGCTATTCACAACCACTTGAGCTCTTCAATTCTCTGAGCCCCAACACTCCGATTGACTTGATTCCATCAAGTCTCTTCGAGTTATCACAACTCATCGGCTACTCACAGCCACTCAAGCTTCTCAGCTCAAGAATTCCAAAATTTTCACCAACTCATCTCTACAAGATTAGGCGGCCTCACAAAGCCATGACTCAAGTCATTTCACTTACTAGGCTACAACATTTATGACAAGAAGCCACGACTACAGCATTGTCATTTGCTCAAAAGCACGACTCGCAATCATCAGACAAGGAGTACTCAAGATTACATTCTTTGCATTAATGAAGCTCCATAGAAATACATCCAACTATTCAATGAAGTCAGGGTATACAAGATACAACACAATGACACAACAATGACTCCAAGCAACTACCGACTGGTAGTCTGAACAGAAGTCCCAGGCTTTTCCTATATCACAAGGATACACAGGCCTGGTGACTACTAGATTACCAAGGTAAAAGTAGTGTCAAAAGGCAGGACCTGCACACGAGGAAGCTGCGCAATATGCAGCCATATCCTGGTCCTCTTCCCTGACAACACCATGAACTCGTTCACCGCCTCTCCCTCGACGGTGACAAAGATGAATCCCCAATGCAGGATCAGGAAGAAAATGTTGGAGGTATGCCCTAGAGGCAATCATAGAGATGATGATATTCCATTTGTATCCATGGTTTATGTTGTGTTCCTTGAATATCCATTAAAGGCTACTTGAATTGATTTGCAATTATGTGAATTGTGTGTGAAACTCTTTACTTGTATGGTTATTCTAAAGTTGTCCCTAGTCGGAGTTCATGTGAGGGCACACATGAATATTAGACTAGCACATGTATTAGTTGATGACTATGTTTCACAAGTCATGGACATGGAGATGTTGAACTAATAATGTGGACACATGTGGAGACATGTGCTAGGACTGACCCAACACGAGAAGTAGTTCTCTCTTTAAACAACATATACGCTTTGTCCTTAGACCTGAGATTGTTGCATGTATTCAAGATGTGGATCGACTTACTTATGGGCTATCAAATGCTACACCGTAACAGGGTAGTTCTAAAGGTAGCTTTCGGGTTTGTCAAGCAGCATGCTATGAGATATGGTCAATCAAGATGGGATTTGCCCCTCTTTGATTGAGAGTGATATCTCTGGGCCCCTCGAGTGGTCGGATCCAAAAATTCATGGCCATGCTACGTACAGTTAAGAGTTGACCTACAAAGGGATTCCGAATCACAGGATCGAGAAAGAGCGGTCGGCTTGAAGCTAGTCCAAATATCGTGAGGCAATGGAAATAGCATATATATAATGTTGTGATGGTTCGTCTGATATGATCTTCATGTGCACATAGGAGTTGGCACATCTTGCTAGAGGCCACTACCAACTATTGGGCCGAGTAGGAGTACTCGGGCCATGTCTATATGTATCCGAACCCATAGGGTCATAGACTTAAGGGGCTGGAAGCCCAATTCGGATGTGATCCGAGTTGGATTAGGTTTAGAAGTATTAATGGGCCTTGGACCCAGAGGCCCGTTAGGAACCTCTATAAATAGAGGGGTGGGGGTGCCCTAGGGTTTACACCTCTTGGCGAAACACATCTGCCGTGCCTCCCACGCCCTCGCCTATTGCAACTCATGGATATAGCAGTCCGGCTTGCGACGCTTCCTCCCTGCACGTGTGGATACCTTGGAGGTGTTGCGCCTGCAGCACTTGGACGAGCCGCTGACGAGCCACGACGAGTTGCCGACGAGCCACGACGAGCCGCCGACGAGCCACGACAAGCCGACGATGAGCCGCGGCACGAGTTCGATCTTGCTGCACGTGGACGAGCTGCTGAGGAGCTGCTGGACGTCGACGTGATCGACTACGTACGACTACGTTGATCAACTTCGCTGCATCGACGCGAATCTACATCTTCCGCACCAGTAGTGCGTCGAGTGGTAATCCCGTGATCCTTATACGGCAGTTTTCTTAGTTTACGTGGTAGAAATTTTTTGATTTACGCTAGTGTAGCCTACCTCATATCCCAACAGTGGTATCAGAGTCGTAGCTATTTAGTTTTGGATTCGGGATGTATGCATATGGAGATATGCGAGTTTTCAATTTGATCTATGTCCTGGTTTCGTGTTCTTGCTGCAATGGTAGTGTAACGACATACTCCTACCGGTCCGGTTTCCACCATCGGAGTTAAGTGATACATGTAATTCCAGTTGTAGTGAGCGAAGATCAATATGATTGGTCGCATCGAAATCCAGGTTCATACTCCAGGTGCATGAGATGTGCAATAGTAGATGGGATCTACTGCCGGGGTTGGGATTTTGCCGTGTGCGTATGCTTTGGTAAATCAGCCGTAACTTTTCAGTATGATCTCGGATCGGGGCGAATTTTATATGAAAATTGATCTACAAAAAAAGTTACACATGAAATTAGATTTCCCAAATTCGGCTTGGCAGATAGAGTTTCGGGCCTCCGAAGATATGGTGAACAGGTTCTATGGAGGTGGAGATCACCATAAGAAAACAGGCCATACTGTGTCACAACTGTGTGAATGCTATTCTGTTTATGTTTTACTTTCTGCATGCTATGATGTTAGAAGTAGAACGATCCCTCACAAAAGTTTAAGTTAGTATGCCCTCCCAACTAAAACTTGCACCGTCCCATATCTTGTACAATTAGTGGTGGGTCTATGAAATTAGGGTGCCACTAGTTTTCCTTGATTAGACGGGTTTGTGTCGGACACTTACACGCATAAGGGTTGGTTTTCTTAACAAGGTTATCTTAACGGTTAAGGACCTTGGGGCATAAAGGTTGGGCACCGAGACATGGAGATGTCACCCAACAACAGGAGTCATATGTGATATGATTAGCAAAAGTTGCTTACCGATCTACCTTGTTTGCTAGCGGTGATGCTAAAGCTCACTAGTAGACTTGTTAGTTGTGGATCCTGAATCACTAAGTATCAATAGAGGGATATTGATTTTAGTGGGAGTAGATTCTGTTAAAATAGTTTAATGTGATTTTCTCTGTCATGGATACGTTTGTCTTAGTGTATTTTGCATTAATTTTGTTGTAGATTAAATGGCACCTAACAGCACTACACCGTTTGCTTGGCGTTCGGTCCTTGAGAAAGACAAGTTGAATGGAACAAATTACTTGGATTGGATCCGTAACCTGAGAATTGTTCTCAGGGCTGAGAAAAAAGAAGATGTTCTAGACAACCCACTACCAGAAGAACCTGCTGATGATGCACCTGCTGCTGCTAAGAATGCTTACAAGAAAGCATGTGATGCTAACCTCGAAGTAAGCTGCCTTATGCTTGCTTGCATGGAACCCGAGCTGCAGATGCAGTTCGAAACAAACCATGAGGTGTACGATATGATCGTGGCACTTAGAGACATGTTCCAAACATAGGCCAGGACTGAAAGGTTCAATGTGTCTAAGGCCTTTGTGGAGAGCAAGCTAGCAGAAGGCGCAGCAGTAGGACCACACGTAATCAAGATGGTTGGTTACACTCAACGGTTGGAGAAGCTGGGCTTCTCCTTGGGCCAAAAGTTGGCCACTGATTTCATTCTTTCATCTCTTCCGCCTAGCTATGGGAACTTCATCTCGAACTACCATATGTATGGGACGGAGAAGGGTCTGAATGAGCTGTGTGGCATGCTTAAAACAGCAGAGGCTGACATCAAGAAAAGTGCTAGTAGCAGCCACGTGATGGCTATACAGAACAAGCCTAGCTTTAAGAAAAAGGGCAATTCTTGGAAGAAGAAGAGCAAGGCTGGAACGTCCAAGCCAAACCCAGCGCCCAAGGTTAAAGCTGGACCTGAACCTGCTCCAGACAAAGAGTGCTTTTACTGTCATGAACTTGGTCACTGGAAGAGAAATTGCAAGCAGTACCTAGCCTCATTGAAGAATGGTGGAGGTATGAGTACTTCCACCTCAGGTACGCTTGTCATTAATGTTATAGACAACATATTTCTCGCTGATACAATTATTAATTCTTGGGTATTTGATACCGGATCGGTTGCTCATATTTGCAATTCGATGCAGGGACTGATAAGAAGTAGAAGCGTGGAAAGAGGAGAAGTTGATTTCCGCATGGGCAATAATGCAAGAGTTGCTGCGTTGACCGTCGGGACGATGCAACTCCACCTCCCGTCAGGATTTATTATGGAGTTGAATAATTGTTATTTCATTCCTAGTTTAAGTAGAAACATTTTGTCTCCTTCATGCTTGATGAAAGATGGTTATTCATTTGCGAGTGAAAACAATGGTTGTGTGATCTCTAAGAATGATATGTTTATGGCTTTTGCACCCATTTTGAATGGATTATTTGTTTTAAATCCTGATGGTTCACCTGTCTGTAACGTAAGTGCTAAAAGGCCTCGGCCTAATGATTTGAGTCCTACCTACTTGTGGCATTTTCGTTTGGGTCATATAAGTGAAAAACGCATGAAGAAGCTCCATTCTGATAGACTTCTAGCTTCGTTTGATTTTGAATCATACGAGACATGTGAGGCTTGCTTGCTAGGCAAGATGACCAAGACGCCTTTCACAGGATTTCCTGAGAGAGCAGTAGACTTGTTGGAACTCGTATATAGCGATGTATGCAAACCAATGAGCACGACGGCTAGAGGAGGATTCCAATACTTCATAACTTTCACTGATGATTTTAGTAGATATGGCTATGTCTACTTGATGAGGCACAAGTCTGAAACCTTTGAAAAGTTCAAGGAATTTCAGAATGAAGTTGAAAATCAGTGTGGCAAGAAAATTAAGGCCTTACAATCTGATCGTGGAGGCGAGTATTTGAGCCACGAGTTTAGCAATCATCTAAAGAGTTGTAGAATTATTCCACAACTTACGCCGCCTAGAACACCTCAGAGAAACGATGTATCCGAGTGACGTAATTGAACTTTGTTAGACATGGTTCGATCAATGATGAGCCAGTCGGACCTACCGTTGTCATTTTGGGGATACGCTCTAGAAACAGCAGCTTTCACACTTAATAGGGTACCATCTAAATTCGTAGTTAAGACACCATATGAGATGTGGACTGGAAAGGTTCCCAGTTTGTCTGTTCTAAAGATTTGGGGATGTGAAGTGTTTGTCAAGCGACTTCAATCGGACAAGATCACACCCAAGTCGGATAAGTGCATTTTCATGGGATATCCAAAGGAAACTTTGGGATATTATTTCTACAACCGGTCAGAGGGCAAAGTGTTTGTCGCTCGGAACGGGGTTTTCCTAGACAATGCATCGTGAAGAAGTTCAAGATGAGCCGATTGGGCAAGAATCAATGAGTGATGCTAACGTAGCAGAACAAGTTGGGATACCCATGGCAAGAGAAGCACCACCACAACCATGAAGGTCGGCAAGGCTCCACGAAATGCGGGAAATATTATTGTTGGACAATGATGAGCCTGCGACATATGCAGAAGCAATGATGGACCTAGACTCCGAAAAATGGCAGAGTGCCATGCAATCCGAAATAGAGTCCATGGGAGACAATCAAGTTTGGAACTTGGTTGACCCGCCTGATGGTGTTAAAGCCATAGAGTGCAAGTGGATCTATAAGAAGAAAAAGGACATGGATGGAAATGTTCACATGTATAAAGCACGACTTGTCGCAAAAGGTTTTCGACAAGTTCAAGGAGTTGACTACGATGAAACTTTCTCACCCATAGTGATGCTTAAGTCCATTTGGATTATTCTAGCTATAGCTGCATATTTCGATTATGAGATATGGCAAATGGATGTCAAGACAGCTTTCCTGAATGGAAACCTAGTTGAGGACGTGTATATGATACAGCCTGAGGGTTTTGTCGATCCGAAAAATGCTGGAAAGGTATGCAAGCTTCAAAGATCCATTTATGGATTGAAGCAAGCATCTAGGAGTTGGAACATTCATTTTGATGAAGTGGTCAAAGGGTTTGACTTCACCAAGAACGAAGAAGAGTCTTGTGTTTACAAGAAGGTTAGTGGGAGCTCTGTAGTATTTCTAATCTTATATGTGGATGACATATTGCTGATTGGAAATAACATTCCTATGCTTGAGTCTGTAAAGACTTCACTGAAAAATAGTTTTTCGATGAAGGACTTAGGGGAAGCGGCATATATTCTGGGCATTAAGATCTATAGAGATAGATCAAGAAGGCTTATAGGATTAAGCCAAGATACTTACATTGACAAAGTGTTGAAGCGGTTCAGCATGGAAGAGGCAAAGAAAGGGTTCTTGCCTATGTCACATGGCATACATCTCAGCAAGACTCAGTGTCCTTCGACTGCTGATGAGCGGGATCGCATGAGTAGAGTGCCATATGCCTCGGCTATTGGATCTATCATGTATGCAATGATAAGTACTTGCCCAGATGTTTCATATGTGCTAAGTATGACAAGCAGACACCAGTCTGATCCAGGTGAGAGTCACTGGACAGCGGTGAAAAACATTCTTAAGTACTTGAGAAGGACTAAAGATATGTTCCTCGTCTATGGAGGTGAGGAGGAGCTCGTTGTAACAGGTTACACTGATGCTAGTTTCCAAACCGATAGAGATGATTCAAAGTCACAATTAGGATTTGTGTTCACGCTAAATGGTGGTGCTGTTAGTTGGAAGAGTTCCAAGCAGGAGATGGTGGCCGATTCTACGACAGAAGCCAAGTACATCGTGGCTTCGGAAGCGGTGAAGGAGGGTGTTTGGATAAGGAATTTCCTCATTGAGCTTTGTGTGTTCCCAAATGCGTCCAGCCCATTGAATCTCTACTGTGATAACAATGGGGCAATTGCGCAAGCAAAGGAGCCAAGGAACCACCAGAAGAACAAACACGTAATGCGGCGATTTCATCTCATTCGAGACTTCATTAACCGGGGTGAGATCAAGATATGCAAAATACACACGGATCTGAACATTTCTGATCCGTTGACAAAACCACTCCCGCAGGCTAAGCATGATGCGCATGTAAGAGCTATGGGTATTAGGTACCTTCTAGATTGACTCTAGTGCAAGTGGAAGACTGTTGGAGGTATGCCCTAGAGGCAATCATAGAGATGATGATATTCCATTTGTATCGATGATTTATGTTCTGTTCCTTGAATATCCATTAAAGGCTACTTGAATTGATTTGCAATTATGTGAATTGTGCGTGAAACTCTTTACTTGTATGGTTATTCTAAAGTTGTCCCTAGTCGGAGTTCATATGAGGACACACATGAATATTAGACTAGCACATGTATTAGTTGATGACTATGTTTCACAAGTCATGGACATGGAGATTTTGAATTAATAATGTGGGCACATGTGGAGATATGTGCTAGGACTGACCCAACACGAGAAGTAGTTCTCTATTTAAACAACATATATGCTTTGTCCTTAGACCTGAGATTGTCGCATGTATTCAAGATGTGGATCGACTTACTTAGGGGCTATCAAACGCTACACCATAACAGGGTAGTTATAAAGGTAGCTTTCGGGTTTGTCAAGAAGCATGCTATGAGACATGGTCAATCAAGATGGGATTTTCCCCACTTTGATTGAGAGTGATATCTCTGGGGCCCTTGAGTGATCAGATCCGAAAATGCATGGCCATGCTACAAAGGGATTCCGAATCACAGGATCGAGAAAGAGCGGTCGGCTTGAAGCTAGACCAAATATCATGAGGCAAAGGGAATAGCATGTATATAATGTTGTGATGGTTCGTCTGATATGATCTTTATGTGCATATAGGAGTTGGCACATCTTGCTAGAGGCCGCTACCGACTATTGGGCCGAGTAGGAGTACTCGGGCCATGTCTATATGTATCCAAACCCATAGGGTCACAGACTTAAGGGGCTGGAAGCCCAATTCGGATGTGATCCGAGTTGGATTAGGTTTAGAAGTACTAATGGGCCTCAGACCCAGAGGCCTGTTAGGAACCTCTATAAATAGAGGGGTGGGGGCGCCCTAAGGTTTACACCTCTTGGTGAAACACATCTGCCACGCCTCTCACGCCCTCGCCTGTTGCAACTCACGGATCTAGCAGTCCGGCTTGCGACGCTTCCTCCCTGCACGTGTGGATACCTTGGAGGTGTTGCGCCTGCAGCACTTGGACGAGCCGCCGACGAGCCACGACGAGCCGACGAAGCCGCGGCACGAGGGCGATCTTGCTGCACGTGGACGAGCTGCTGAGGAGCTGCTGGACATCGACGTGATCGACTACGTACGACTATGTTGATCGACTTCGCTGCATCGACACGAATCTACATCTTTTGCACTAGTAGTGCGTCGAGTGGTAATCCCGTGATCCGTATACGGCAGTTTTCCTGGTTTACGCGGTAGAAATTTTTTGATTTACGCTAGTGTAGCCTACCTCGTATCCCAATAGAAAAATACCAAGAAGATGTAGCGCACTACCCAAGCTGCTCCCTGGACAGCTTCAGTGCACAGATCCACACTGCATGCCACACCTCCACCTCTGATCAGAGAGCCGAATAAAGACTGTGGTGCTCATCACACATCACTCGCAAGTTTCAGTGTGGACTTAGCCAGATCACGAGCTGCAAGATAAGGCACGCGGCAAACCCTCCTACGAGGATTCTTCTAGCATGGCGGCTATCCCTACGAGCACAAAAGTCTGTGGAGGGAAGGTGGCTCTCATCTACGAGGAATCTTCTAGCACCGAGGCGCTCATTGGAAGCTCTCTACTATCAAACAACAGCAACCTAAAGCAAGCCATCGCTATACTGAAGAGCATGACCTTGGTCGAGTACCCAGGGGCCTATTTATAGCCGAAGGGCCACAACCACCAACTACTCCAAGTTACTGCTTGCTCGTGACGATCAGCCTGAGATGCTGACAAGGGTCAGACAGGCGTTTTTGACACCACGCACGTGACGGCACTCAAGCACAACGGACAAAAGTGAACAATTCACCCGTGCATCCTCTCAAAGTACAAGGCAATAATGGTTACAGTACCCTCAACAGCAACACCAATAATTAGAGACCACACCGGATACTATGACTACTCGATCACTCAAATATATCTTTTTTGACTATAAAGTCAATCAAACAAAGACCATCGATCGCAATCAGAATTCAGACTTCGCAAAAAAAAGATTTACAAAGAGAATTGTTTGATTACACCCACGAGTACTCGATAAAAATACAACTCGAGATCAAGGGACTATTGCTCCTCCAAAGATACAAACTCAGACATCTTTGAAGCAATCGGCTCAGCCTCCTCAAGATACTGCACATAGGCATCCTCTGTGCAATCCGGGGCAACTCCATCACCAGCCGCCGACAAGTCTGCCCTCAGGTAGTACGACTTGACCACTACAAGGACTTATTTGCAGACAGTCTTACACAGTCCAACAACTCTACCCGGGGTAGCTCTTAGCCTCTCGACTAGCGAGCGAGGCTCAGCGTCATCTTCGAGGGGAGCAACGGCGTTGACTACCTCCTAAGCAGCACTGGTCAACTCTTGGAGATCACCTTTCAGTCTCTCTATAGTTCTACCATAGCTTCTACAGTCCACCATAGCCATAGCCAGCATCACGCCATTCTAATTCTTCCTGTTCCTCTCTCTCTCATAAGCTGCCTGAGTTTCAGCCAGAGCTGCCCTAAGACGGGCAGCCTCTTCGGCTACCCGGTCATGAGCATTTATCTAATCAAGCACGTGGCTACTCGCAGCGGCCTCTTTGCTCTTGAGCTCTGTGCCAAACACCAAACATAACAGAATTATGACTACAATCAAAACATACTCAAGAAACAATGAGTACTCACCTTGATATCTCTGGTTCAAAGATTTATAGCGACTCTCCAATCGCTCCTAGAGGACTTCATGATCATTTCTTTCAATTGTGAAAGATTTTTGCAGCCTCCTCGTGCACTCTCAAGGAATCTGTAAGATAGTGACACTCTTGCTCCAGTTGTGCTACCTGTTGGGCAGCTTCGCCGTGCTCCTGAAGAGCCCGAGTACTTCTCTGAGCCTTGTCATACAGATCCTTCAACAAAACAAAACAGGCCGTCAAGACTTGTCAGAACACAATAGAACAGAAAAAGAGTTATGATGTACTTGAAAGCTTTGGATAGCTCTCCTAATCTTTGATTGTGGTGGCAGTTGAGTACCGGACCACCAGTACTCTTGGAAACTTCAGGCTCTGCCTCCTTACCAACAACAGACCCTGAAGACAAACCATGATCAGCTACTAGATACAAAGGAGTATTCTTTCCAACAAACATCTACACTCAAAAGAAACATACCTGTTGCGCTGACTTCACCCATCTCTATTGAAACAACTAGTGCCAAGGTTTTAGCACCAGTCGTACTCACAGTTGGTGCAACCTCAGCCGTTGAAAGCGGCACGTCTGAGGAATTCCCGGGGACCGACGGGCCCTCTATTGAGCGGATGACCTCCTGAAGCATGGATATAGTCGCACCTAGATGACCTGTGTCATCAATCTCAGGTGCATCATCCATAGTCAAATCAACTATGGGCCAAGAGAGTATAGATGATGGGTTAGCCTCTGACCCCGCCTCCACAGGAATAATGTCGTCTGCATCCCGGATCAACACGGTCGCAAGATCATAATATGACTACAGAGTACAAAATAATCAAAAGGATATGTTACAACAAACCCTTACTAGGATGATCGCAGCAGCAAACAAACACGTTTCTCTCAGGTACCACCGGCTAGATACTCGGCACCATAGGGGCCGCGGGAGGAAGGTTGTAACGACCGACCCCTAATCTTTCCCAGTTAGGCTTGATCTCAGCCCTTAACCTCAGTCAGTGCTCTGTTGACCGCACTTGAGTGCTTAGTCTTCCGCCAGTTCCGACCCCTGAGATCCGACCCCTACCGTTCGTTCCTTTTTCCCGACCCTGGCGAGTTCAGCCCTCCGTCGGATCCTGCTAATCTTCATCGACCGTCCGATCTTTTCCCCGGTGGACCCGTGAGATCTTTTCCAGATCCCCCGCACCAGCCGCACTCGAGTTGCATGGCCGCCTCAGAGCTTTCCTGCCGCGTGGCTCGTCTTCTCCGACGCCACCGCTCAGTTTTGTCTCTGGCAAGCGACCAAGTGGGTTCCCGCGCCCTTTTCCCCAATAGCAGCGGAAGCCCTCTGCACCCCTTTCTGCAGATCCTCGCTCCCCGCGCCCATCATCACGATACCAGATCTCGGCCCCGGAGACCGATGTCGCCCATCTTTTCCGTCCTTTCGAGCAACAGTTGCGCCGCCCGGTCGTCGCTACACGACGATTCCCCAACCGCCAACCCCGACCGCGGCCGCGACAGTCCCTTTCCCCGCTCTATCAGAAGCCGCCCGACAATCTGTTGTTCCGCGCTCTCCCCCGCGCCGCGTCCGCTTGTTCTCCCACCTGTGCGCCCTTGATCCTAGCGCCGTTTAACCGGTCTTTTCTATCACCTCTTCCGCACGACGACGCCTGCTCTCCGCCAAATCCCAACCACCGGTCTACCCGCGCCTACGCCGCCCTAACGGAGTAGCGCAATGATCGCTGGCGTCACCCCCGGAGTTCTGCAGCACCGCCAGGTTTGCTCAATCGCCGCCACGGCAGAGCACTCCATTGCTTCTCCCCGGCCTCCGCGCCGCTCCCCTTCTCTCTCTCCGCGACGTTTCCGTTCCTCTGCTCCAGCAGCTATAAAAGGAAGGCCCCTGTCGCCGGAGTTCCCTCCGCCTTTGTTGCCCTTAGTTTCCTCTAGCTCCCTGCTCAAGCTCCTAGCGCCACCCACCCAGTTCTTGAAAGGTTCATCTCCTAGTTCCTTCTCAGTTCATCCAAGTCACCAGTAGCGTGCTCCTTGTGCTGCGTAGAGCTCTCTTGTGATCCGCAAGAAGCAGCACCGCCGCCGGGGTATCGCAAACCTTAGTCCTTGCTCAAAGCTTTAGTTTTGCGCCCAAGTCTGCCTCTTCCCGACCCCAAGCTTTCCTTTCAGGAAGAAGGTGAGTGCCGACCCTAAGTCCGCCTCGACCGACCCCTCCTATCCGCCCGACCCCAGTTCCGTCTCGTCCGACCCTGTCTGTTCGCCGACCCTTGTCCGCCTCGCCCGAGGGCTTGGCTGTGATCTCTTTCTTTAACTTGAGGGTGTAAGTGTAAAACGTGGGAACCCTTCAGCGCTTCCGTCTGAGGATCCCCGTTATCACATCCTCTAGTTCAAGGATTAGACCACTAGTCTCCTTCCTATCCTCACCTTTTGATCATCATCAGCTCTCTCAAACAGCCTCCACCTCCTGCTCTTTGTCGCAAGTTTCTGGGCTCAGGAGAGCCAGTGTTGCTGTCAAATCAAAACGTTTAAGCTAACTCTTGCATTGCATTCGTGTAGAGCTGCATCTCGCTGACGGCTTCTACGAGCTGCACCCGACGCCCGATGAAGAAGCTGTAGCCGAGATCCTGCTCGCGGAAGTCGAAGCCGCCCCCGAAGTCGAGCAGTTCCAGCCTTCTTTGCTTGCAGGCAAGCCCCGGTTGCATGAAAGTCCCATGTGTTTTACCAGACTTGCACATGCCTTCCAAATAGCATGTTGTGCATTTACGTTTAGGAGTTGTGTGAAACCCTAGATGCATGACTTAGTAACCCTTGATATGAGCACTAGCTGTTGGACCGAGTAGCTGTACTGCTTAAATAGGAGACGGTAAAAGTCGAGTGATCTCCTGTCACTCGCGAGTTGTAGGAGTTGCATGCTCTCCTGTTACAACTATAAGGACGATGGACGGGGCAGGGTTTGGTAACACTTTGGTGGTCGGATGGTCGCCCCGTCTGTCTATGAAAACTTGCTAAGGCCCGACAGTGGTGGTGTTCATGATCAAGTGTTTGAAAGTACTAGCCTCATACTTAGTATGGGATGAGGAAGCCTAGTACCTGATTGAACCTAGACGTGAGCGGTCGCCCCATTGTTCTTGGAACGGAGTTTCCCCTGCTGGTTGTCGCACGTGGTGGCAAAGCGTGGTCACAGGACGGCAGAGGCCGGGTCTGTGGAACCTTGCACCAAAGGAAATAGGCCCGACACGGGTTAGGGGATTGATGGGGAAGGCCGACACGTGAAGCGACCTCCGGGTGCGCGGATGTCGTGGGGCTAGGTTCACCATGCATGGTTAAAGAACTCGAATCGATTCGTCTGCCTCTCACAGTTTGAGATTACTTGACCGCTATGTCACCCTGCGTAAATGAGGAATCTGATGATGGCAATGTTGTTGTTTTTATCTACACACTTGTTTGGGCTTGATGTTTGCTTAGAATAGGTTGCACAATCTAGACTGGTAAGTAAATCTAGAACCGGAGCTAAAACTTGAAAATAGGTTACTTAGTGCTTTTGGCAAAACAAACCCCTCAGCCAAGAAGCCTTGCATGTCTAGTTGGGGAGTAGATGGCTCCTCCCCGGTTAAGTCTTGTTGAGCTTAGTAGCTCAGCCTTGTTGTGGCTCCTATTTTTCAGGTGAAGTTGCAGTTCCCGACCCCTCCCTTGTTGGTGCTTGGCCGCCCCAGCTCCCGCCAGGCTGGACGGTCGAGTGGGACCCCTCCTCGGACGGCGAGGAGAGGACTCAGTGATGTTCTGGCTGGCCTCGCCCGGACGTCCGACCCCGACAAAGTCTTCCGCTAGTGTTTTCTCTGTTGTCTTTTGTTATAAAACTCTAATGTTAAAATTTTATGACCGAACTATTGAGTAAGACGGTTTAACTCAGTGAACTTGTTGTATTCTCTGTAACCGCTCACCTTCGTGTGGGTTTGCTGAACTCGATCCTGTTTAAGTGGTTAAATCGGATGAAGTCCGACGGCGCTTCGTGTTAGCTCGAGTTAATCAGGAGTGTCGCATGTTAGGCGGCTAAACTGTGATTAATCAAGCTAATCCGAGGTGGTTCCGCCACAAAGGTCCTCCACTCTGCCGCCAAGTCCTGACAGAATGAAGGTTGAGACTACGTACGCACGACCACCAGAATAAATTGCATCCTCACCACCGGCAACATCCTTAGACAACAAGCCGTCAGCAGCCACCACCGATGTCTTCAGAGCATCTACCATCTTAGATGTCGCACCAATTATCCTCCGATGTTGCACCACCTCCTTGTTTCTCCCGAGTGCGTCTCGCTTGCTCCTCTTTCAGCAGCATGTACGCTGAACGCATAGAGTACATACCTCCCTTCTCATGCGCCCATGCCACCACATCTTCATTCATAGTCCAGATGGGTTGAATTTTCAGGATTACGTCGACATCAATCCCAATGAAGCGAAAGATATATTTCACTCCGAAACTGAGGGGCATGTGTTGGCACCATTTTTTGACATGTGTCAAAACTGGCATCAAAAGGAAGCAGAGATGCTGATGCATGAGAGAATGGCAACGGCTAGTGAAAATGGCCGATAGAGTCACAAAAGGTCCGCCGATGAAAGGTGACGGAGACCCAGCCGATGAGGACAGGAGGTGTCAGCCGATGAAGGGTGACGGGGACCCAGCCGATGCGAGCAAGAGGATTCCAGCCGATCGGAGATATTGGGGTTCGACCGTTAAAAGGCAAGAGAGTCTTGATCGGTGAAGATATTGCGAGACAATGGATGTAGAGTTGGTCGAGGGAGGCCAAATTCGTTTCCGACTCTTGTACAAGTTGTTTTATTTAGAAAAGTTTGTTTCTTTAGTTACAGATATTGTATTGTGTCGTAATCGACTAGGACTAGGAGTCTTGAGTTTAGGTTATAAATAGAAACCCTGCGAGATCTGAAAAACATGTACACACAAACAAGTCTACTTTATTCGTAATTTACTTTCAAGTTAGCGATTTTGCCAAAGTTCTCTTTTTCTTCACGAGTTCTTCCAAGCTAGCAGGGCTACATCATCTTGATCTCCGACTGGATTGTAAGTTCCACATTTATCGAGTAATTTCTAGGCTTTAACTTCTAGTGCATCACTATTGTTTCATCTAGATTTATTCATCAAGTTATTGATATTTGCTAGATCTGCAAGTTTATTTGTTTCAATCTTGTTGCTTTAGCTTTTATCACCACTATCCAGCTTGGCATAGACTCGGATCGGCTTCTTATCCTATTTTTTCAATCAAGAAATGTTCTATAGCCGATTAGATCTGTTTCAAGTGTTGCTCGCGTAGCATTGTTTAGGTTGCATTTCAACAGTTCCTTTGCATTGATTACGCATACATCGGCTGACCTAGCCGATCATCTTTTTCTGTATCGGCTATCTGGCCGTTACGATCTCCTGGAGCTAATCGGAATATCAGCCCATTCGCTCTCGAATTTAACATCTTCTTTGCCTTTGTCAATTAGCTGGTCAAATTGATTGGCACGCCTTGGATCAAGAGGGTTACAACCTGTACATGAGCGAAGTAGATCTCTCAGGTTTCGTGTGTTAGTACGCGAAGGTCATCACCTGATTTTTGCGTTAACCCACTTTTGGCACACCTGGTGGGACTACGAGCAGATTTCAACATGTCTATTTTGGAACCTTCTGATCTCTCAAATCAAAACATCATGGAGGTTACAGAGGATGATCTTAAGGAGGATCAGAAATGTGATCTGGCGAGAGCTATGGAGGAATATAAATCGATGTGCTTGAGATCTTATAGACTTACCAAGAGGGGAGAAGCTATTAAAAAGCATGATTTTCCAACCCCTCATCATATCACTATCGATGAGAATCCAGGGAAGATGCAAGAGATGGTCAACCAAGCTGTTCATCAAGCATTGATCAATCAATCTTCAGTGATGACCAACACCGTTCACAACGCTGTCGTCAACACTTTACTCGGGGGAGCTTCTCAAGGTTATCGAGGTCCGACCTATGAGGCCCCTAGTAGGGTGAATAGTGCCCTAATCGGAAACATCATGCCAGCGCCTGGTATGACTCATTCGGTTTCTCAGCTGATGCAGTCAAGAGGAGGTTACAATGTTATGCCACCACTGACGCCCAATGCTACACTACCTCCACCGACGCAGATGGGGACTCAGACTTTCCTAGTATATTCTACTCCATATCCATTGACTTCATCATCGGCGCAATAGGGAGCGGCAGGAACACCAATCAGATGGAACCTGATCAATGGGTTTGGAATGCCTCCAAGGTTGTTCACCCTGTCAATAGGGTCTCATATATAGATACCATAGGAGTTGACTCCTCAACTGATGACTCAACATCAATAGCAAGATACTTTAGAAGTCAATGGGGGAACCGGCACTTTGATGCCTCATCAAGACGGGTCAACAATGGTTTTGTATAATGAGGAGGCAGGCACACTACAACATTATCGTTGTCAAGATTAGCGGATCAAGACTTAGACTAGTAAATTTATGTTATGCGCGTAAGACTTCGGATGCTGGCATGGGAGACACGGGGTTTAGACTGGTTTGGGCAAGGAAGAGCCCTACGTCCAGTTTCGGGAGCTGCTCGTGTTGCCCACGCGGGTTCTGTAGTAGGGGTTATAGGAGGGCGAGAGAGGGAGCTGATCCCAGGTCTCTTGGGTGTGCACTAATGTTCTAAGGAGAGTACGAGTGTGTCCTGTTGGTTCGAGAGAGTCCGAGTCCCCCCATCTCAGGGCCCCTGGTTCTCCCTTTATAGTGCAAGGAGGCCACCGGCGTTACAAGTGAGACCAGGTGTGAGGAGAAGTGAAAGAGATAAGCTAAGTCAAGTGAGTTACAACACAAGGGGAGGGACCAAGTCCCTAGGTCGCCAGCGTCCTCTCCGGCCTTCGGCTCCTGCCGGCGCGTCCGCCGGGAGAGGGCGGCCGCCGTCGAGTCCTGTCGACGGTCTCCTCGGTGGCTGTCGCCGCCAGGCGTGATGATGGCGTTTCGTCATGGCATCTGTGTCCGTTGGGGAAGGCGGCTGATCGTGCCATCTTGTTGACGGCCCGTGGAAGGCAGACGTCGCGTCCCTGTTGCCGGACGTGCGGGGCGCGAGAACGGGCGCAGCTTCCTCCTACTCCGGGCGGCGCAAGCCATGAGTGCCCTGTAGCGAATCGGAGGAAGCCGCAGCTACTATAGCTTGTACTATGCGGCCGCGCATGGGTACTTGTGGTGGGTTGCATCGGGGGCACGGGCGCCTTTCTGCATGTCAGAACTGTGGCGCATTTATGGCGACATTGACAGGGGGACCCACGAGACCCGCGCCCAAGGTGGATACTTGTCTGGTGGGCCCGGGTGAGTCTGACCCCTTGTGCCCTAGATCGGGCGAGGCGGGGCCTTGCGGCGGGGGGTCGGGCTCTCCGAACCCCAAGCCCGCAGGTTGGGCGAGGCAGAGTTTGGTCTTCAAGGGGTTGGGGACGTCCGACCCCGGGACGCTTGGTCAGGTGAGGCGGAGCGTGGCTCTCTCCTCCCGTGTTGGGCCGACGGCAGTCTTTATCGCCCTAGGCGGGCTTGGGCCTTTATGACTTGTTGTTTTCATGGGCTTTAAAAGGTCGTTAATATTTCCCCCAAACAAGCATGTTAACCTTCCTCAGCTGCAAGCATCGGCTTCTCAGCCAATAGTTCAGCCGCAGCCTCAGCAACAAGCATCGGCTGCTCAGCCGATAGTTTTGCCACAATTGCAGCAACAAGCATCGGCTTTTCAGCCGATGATTCAGCCGGTCATGCCGCAACAGCCAAAAACTGCACACCAGGAGATAGATTGGGCTACAAAGATAGCTGAAGTAATGCAAGATTAGTTTGGGTTAAAACCTAAGTAGCAGACTTACATGTACAGAATGCCGTATCCACCTGCTTATGATCTACTTCCTTTTTCCCCTACGGTATAAAGTACATAACTTTACCAAGTTCTCTGGACAAGGTGATACTTCTACGGTGGAGCACATCAACCGATTCATTATTCAATGTGGATAAGCAGCTACGCAGGATGCGTTGAGGGTTCGGCTATTCTCATCGTCTTTGTCTGGATCAGCCTTTGCGTGGTTCACGTCACTTCCAGCGAATTCTATTATTTTCTGGGCCGATCTAGAGAAGCAGTTTCATAAATACTTCTTTGCCAGAGTTCATGAGATGAAGCTCACGGATCTGTGGTGAGTTAGTAGCTAGCTTTATACAAAGATTCAGAGAAGTCAGAAACAAATGGTATAGTTTGGTCCTAAGTGATAGCCAGCTAGCTAAAGTAGCCTTTCAAGGACTCTTGCTGCACATCAAAGAAAAATACGCATCGCAAGAGTTTGAAAGTCTAAGTCTGCTTGTGCATCGGATGTCAAACTAGTAAGTGCACCATTGTGAGCAGAAGAGGAACTTCCAGAAGAGGGTTGCATATGTGGAGTACTCCGATTCGAATGAAGAGATGGAAATCAGCTTGGCTGAATGGGTCACAAAAAAGAAGCCAGTTTCATGTCCATTTGGCAAGAAAGAACCTGAAAAGTTTGGGTTCGATAGTACCAAAGCTGATAAATCTTTGATTTGTTGTTGCAAGAGGGGCAGATCAAGTTGTCGCCCTATCATACTATCCTGTCGGCTGAGGAGCTCAAAAACATCAAATACTGCAAGTGGCATAATGCTACGTCTCATGATACCAATGAGTGCAAAGTTTTTCGTTAGCAGATCCAATCGGCTATTGAGCAGGGAAGACTTAAGTTTGAAGTCCCTACAAAGCTAGCAAAGTCGATGAAAATCGACCAGCACCCTTTTCCGACTAATATGGTGGAAGTTGGTGGTAAGGGTGCAATCCAAACCAAAGTGTTGACTTAAGAATCGGCCAAGAAGAGTGGAGCTGTAGATCCTAATGTTCAGATATCGGCCGATGACATCAAGGGGAAAGGTCGATTAGAAGAACGAGAAAGTTCAAAGGGACCTCGTAGGCTGATTACTTCTCAAGAATTGCCCAACAAATTCCAAAGGTAGCAAGAGAAAGCAAGGCACAGGGAAGAGAAGATACGTCACCATGAAGATCATTGGAGCTGCCCGTTCTTCGTATACTGCTGGGAAGAAGGGATCAAACTACCATCGGCTGATAACTGCCTTGAGTGCAATAGGTTGTGTCAAGATAACCGATCGTTCAAGAGGCCATGCTTTGATGATAGAAATCGCAAGCCGATCATCAAAAATAGATCTGATTATGGTGACAGACGTATTCCAGTGCATGATCGGCTAGGGGGCAAGGTCAATGTGCATGATCGGCTGGGGGGGAAAATTGGTGTACCTAATTGGCTGGAAGAAAGGGACAATGAAAGAGTCCCTGATGAGGAGCCGATGTGTCACGAACCAGAGTGGCAGCATGCATCACAACATGGTGGTGTGAAGCACCCTAGGTGGTGCCCAGAAGGTTTGATCAAGTCCCAGAAGAGAAGAGTTCAGCGTTTGCGTTAGTGGGAATAGCAAGAAGAACAAGAAAAATGTGCCTTAGAGAGGAAAGGAGTCAAATCCCAAGTATGGTGCATCAAAATGAAAGTCGATAATGTGGATGATAACCATAAATTGGCTACAGATATTAACATGGTCTTCATTCTGCTGATGGAATTTATGGCTCCAGCTGATCATAGTGACACATTAGAAGCAGAGCGAGGGATGGCACAGTTAATGTGGCGGAACCACCTCGGATTAGCTTGATTAAGCAAGGTTAGGCCGCCTAACATGCGACACTCCTGCCTAACTCGAGCTAACACGAAGCGCCGTCGGACTTCATCCGATTTAACCACTTAAAACAGGATCGAGTTCAGCAAAACTCACACAGGGTGAGCAGTTACAGAGAATACAACGAGTCCACTGAGTTAAACAAGTTTTACTCATTTTAGTTCAACCATAAAGTCCGACATTAGGGTTTACAAAACAAAGATCAACAGAGAAAAGCTAGCGGAAGACTTCGTCGGGGTCGGACGTCCGGGCGAGGCCAGCCAGAACATCACTGAGTCCTCTCCTCGCCGTCCGAGGAAGGATCCCACTCGACCGTCCAGCCTGGCGGAAGCTGGGGCGGCCAAGCACCAACAAGGGAGGGGTCGGAAACTGCAACTTCACCTAAAAAACAGGAGCCACAACAAGGCTGAGCTACTAAGCTCAACAAGACTTAACCTGGGAGGAGCCAACTACTCTCCCAACTAGACATGCAAGGCTTCTTGGCATAGGGGTTTGTTTTGCCAAAAGCACTAAGTAACCTATTTTCAAGTTTTAGCTCCGGTTCTAGATTTACTTACCATTCTAGGTTGTGCAACCTATTCTAAGCAAACATCGAGCCAACCAAGTGTGTAGATAGAAACAACAACATTGCCATCATCAGATTCCTCATTTACTCAGGGTGACATAGCGATCAAGTAATCTCAAATTGTGAGAGGCAGACGAATCGATTCGAGTTCTTTAACCATGCATGGTGAACCTAGCCCCACGACATCCGCGCACCCGGAGGTCGCTTCCTGTGTCGGCCTTCCCCATCGATCCCCTAACCCGTGTCGGGCCCATTTCCTTTGGTGCAAGGTTCCACAGACCCGGCCTCTGCCGTCCTGTGACCACTCATTGCCACCACGTGCGACAACCAGCAGGGGAAACTCCGTTCCAAGAACAATGGGGCGACCGCTCACGTCTAGGTTCAATCAGGTACTAGGCTTCCTCATCCCATACTAAGTATGAGGCTAGTACTTTCAAACACTTGATCACGAACACCACCACTGTCGGGCCTTAGCAAGTTTTCATAGACAGACGGGGTGACCATCCGACCACCAAAATGTTACCAACCCTGCCCCGTCCACCGTCCTTATAGTTGTAACAGGAGAGTAAACACACAACTCCTACAACTCGCAAGTGACAGGGGATCACTCGGCTTTTACCGTCTCCTATTTAAGCAATGCAGCTACTCGGTCCAATAGCTAGTGTTCAGATCATGGGGATAATTAAGTCATGCATCTAGGGTTTCACACAACTCCTATACGTAAATGCACAAGCTTGCTACAGAAGGCATGCGCGAGTCTGGCAAAACACGTAGGATTGTTCATGCAACCGGGGCTTGCCTGCAAACAAAGAGGGCGGAAACTGCTCGACTTCGGGGGCGGCTTCGACTTCCGCGGGCAGGAACTCGGCTACAGCTTCTTCTTCGGGCGCCGGGTGCAGCTCGTAGAAGCCGTCAGCGAGATGCAACTCTACACGAATGCAATGCAGGGGTTAGCTTAAACGTTTAAGTCGACAGCAACACTGGCTCTCCTAAGCCCAGAAACTCGCGACAAAGAACAGGAGGTTGAGGCTGGTTGAGAGAGCTGAAGATGATCATTGGTAAGGGTAGGAAGGGAACTAGTGGTCTGATCCTTGAACTAGAGGATGTGATAACTGGGATCCTCAGACGTAGGCGCTGAAGGGTTCCCACGTTTTACACTTACACCCTCGAGTTGAAGAAAAAGATCACAGCCAAGCCCTCGGACGAGGCGGACAAGGGTCGGCAAATGGACAGGGTCGGACGAGACGGAACTGGGGTCGGGCGGATAGGAGGGGTCGGGCGAGGCGGACTTAGGGTCGGCACTCACCTTCTTCCTGAAAGGAAAGCTTGGGATCGGGAAGAGGCAGACTTGGGCGCGGAACTAAAGCTTCGAGCAGGGACTAAGATTGGCGATACTCCGGCGGTGGCGCTGCTTCTTGCGGATCACAAGAGAGCTCTACGCAGCACAAGGGAGCACGCTGCTGGTGACTTGGATGAACTGAGAAGGAACTGGGAGATGAACTTCTCAAGAACGTGGTGGGTGGCGCTAGAAGCTTGAGCAGGGAGCTAGAGGAAGCTAAGGGCAACAAAGACGGAGGGAACTCCGGCGATGGGGGCATTCCTTTTATAGCTGCTGGAGCAGGGGAACGGAAACATCGCGGAGAGAGAGAAGGGGAGCGGCGCGAAGGCCGGGGAGAAGCAATGGAGTGCTCTGCCGTGGCGGCGATTGAGCAAACCGGGCGGTGCTGCAGAACTCCGGGGGTGATGCCAGCGATCATTGCGCTACTCCGTCAGGGCGGCGTAGGCGCGGGTAGACCGGTGGTTGGAATTTGGCGGAGAGCAGGCGTCGTCGTGCGGAAGAGGTGATAGAAAAGACCGGTTAAACGGCGCTAGGATCAAGGGCGCATAGGTGGGAGAACAAGCGGACGCGGCGCGGGGGAGAGCGCGGAACAACAGATTGTCGGGCGGCTCTGACAGAGCGGGGAAAGGGACTGTTGCGGCCGCGGTCGGGGTTGGCGGTTGGGGAATCGTCGTGTAGCGACGACCGGGCGGCGCAACTGTTGCTGGAAGGGACGGAAAAGACGGGTGACATCGGTCTCCGGGGCCGGGATCTGGTATCGTGATGATGGGCGCGGGAGACGAGGGTCTGCAGAAAGGGGTGCAGAGGGCTTCCGCTGCCATTGGGGAAAAAGGGCGCAGGAACCAACTCTGTTCCTTGCCAGAGACAAAGCTGAGCGGTGGCGTCGGAGAAGACGAGCCATGTGGCAGGAAGGCTCTAAGGCGGCCATGCAACTCGAGTGCGGCTGACGCGGGGGATCTGGAAAAGGATCTCACGGGTCCACCGGAGGAAAAAGATCGGACGGGTGAGAAAGATCAGTCGGATCCGACGGAGGGCTGAACTCGCCAGGGTCGGGAAAGGAACGAAGCGGTAGGGGTCGGATCTCAGGGGTCGGAACTGGTGGAAGACTGAGCACTTAGGTGCGGTCAACAGAGCAACTGATGGAGGTCAAGGGCTGAGATCAAACCTAACTGGGAAAGATTAGGGGTCGGTCGCTACAGCCTACCCCTCTTAAAAAGAATCTCGTCCCGAGATTCAAGACCAAGGGTGTGCTGTTCTTACCTCCTCGATGAGATTGAAAACCTGGAAAACGCTTGTTCAGATATTCCTCCGTCTCCCATGTTGCTTCATCTTCGGTGTGGTTTCTCCAGAGGATCTTGTACATCTTTACCACTTGGCGTCGAGTGTGCCTTTCCTTCTGGTCAAGAACTCGATCTGGGTACTCGGCGTAGGTCAGGTCAGGTTTTACTTGAAGCTGTTCTTGTTCTAGGATCTCTGCTGGAACTCGGACACATTTCTTCAACTGAGACACATGAAAAACATCATGTATGGCTGATAGCTGTTCTGGGAGTTGGATCCGGTAAGCAACAGGCCCACATTTCTCCACAATCTCGTAAGGGCCAACATAGCGTGGAGCTAACTTGCCTTTTATTCCAAACCGTTGCACTCCTTTGGTTGGGGAGACTCGAAGGTACGCATGATCACCAAGATTGAACTGCAGGGGTCTCCTTCGCTGGTCAGAGTAACTCTTCTGTCGCGATTGGGCAGCCTTGAGATTTGCCTGAATTACCTTCACTTGCTCCTCGGCTTCTGCCACTAAGTCAGGGCCATAAACCTGTCTCTCTCCTGGTTGGGACCAGTTTAAGGGTGTTCGGCATCTTCGGCCGTACAGGGCCTCAAATGGTGCCATCTTCAAACTGGCCTGATAGCTGTTATTGTAGGAGAACTCTGCTAAGGGCAGGCACTTGTCCCAGTTTTTGTCATAGTGGATGACACAAGCTCTTAACATGTCTTCGAGGATTTGATTGACTCTCTCGGTTTGTCCATCGGTTTGGGGATGATATGTTGAGCTTCGGATGAGCTTTGTGCCCATGGATGTTTGTAATTGCTCCCAGAAACGTGCCACAAACTGAACTCCTCTGTCTGAGACTATAGTCTTGGGTACACCATGTAGGGAAACGATACGGTCGAGGTACAACTCTGCGTACTGCCTGACAGTGTAGGTGGTACGAACAGGAAAGAAATGTGCCGTCTTGGTCAGACGGTCCACTATAACCCAGATAGAATCATACCGTTGAGTTGTAAGGGGTAACCCGACTATGAAGTCCATGCTGATGTCTTCCCATTTCCAAGAGGGAATAGGTAGCGGCTGCAAGGTTCCTGCTACCTTCAAGTGACTGGCCTTGACACGTTGACAAGTGTCGCATTCTGAAACATAACGAGCTATCTCCGGTTTCATCCCACTCCACCAAAAGGTCTGACGAAGATCATGGTACATCTTGTTGCTGCCAGGGTGGATGGAGAACTTGGAAAGATGAGCTTCATCTAGGATCTGCCTTCTCAACTCGGGGTCGGCGGGCACTACTAGTCGGTTTCTATAGTACACCTCCCGTTTGGTCCTGCCGGAAAAGCTTATATCCCTCGTCTTTTACCGAGACCTTACTGATGATCCATTTTACTTCTTCATCCTTAGCTTGTGCTGACCGAATCCGGTCCTCTAAAACTGAGTCAAGGATGATGTGATCAAGGGTTCCATGGGGAACAAGCTCTAGACTTAGTTTTCCCATCTCGTGACATAAAGTGTTGGTGAAGGCGGTTGACAGCAAGCAGTTGCACTGGGGTTTGCGACTGAGGGCGTCGGCCACCACATTGGCCTTGCCAGGATGATAGTGCACTTCCAAGTCATAATCCTTTATCAACTCCAGCCATCTTCTCTGACGCATGTTGAGGTCGGCTTGCGTGAAGATGTACTTGAGGCTCTTGTGGTCGGTATAGATGTTGCAGTGAGCTCCCATTAAGTAGTGCCTCCATATCTTCAAGGCGTGTACCACTGCTGCCAACTCAAGGTCATGTGTCGGGTAGTTCAGCTCATGAGGTCGCAACGCACGTGAGGCATAGGCAATGACTCGGCTGTCTTGCATAAGAACACACCCGAGTCCAGTGCCCGAGGCGTCACAGTATACGTCATACGGCCTAGAGGGGTCGGGCTGAGCCAAAACTGGGGCGGTGGTTAACAAGTGCTTCAGGGTTTTGAAAGCTTCTTCGCACTTGGTGTCCCACACAAACTTGGCCTCTTTCTTCAACAACTCGGTCATCGGCTTAGCTATCTTGGAGAAATCCGGTATAAAACGCCGATAGTAACCTGCTAGTCCGAGGAAACTCCGGATCTGGTGTACCGAGACAGGAGACTTCCATTCCATGACCTCTTGCACCTTGCTGGGATCCATGGCAATACCGTCCTTGGAGATAGTGTGTCCCAAAAACTTGACACTATCCAACCAAAACTCACACTTGGAGAACTTTGCATAAAGCTGGTGATCTCTCAGTCGCTGAAGAACTATATGAAGATGGTTGGCATGCTCTTCCTTGTCCTTTGAGTACACTAGGATATCATCAATGAACACCACTACAAACTTGTCCAGCTCGGGCATAAACACCGAGTTCATAAGGTACATGAAGTAAGCGGGTGCATTGGTGAGTCCAAAGGACATGACTAGGTACTCATACAGTCCATATCTGGTAGAGAAAGCTGTCTTGGGTACGTCGCAAGGTCGAATCTTGATTTGGTGATAACCAGAACGAAGATCGATCTTGGAGAACACCTTTGCTCCGGCTAACTGGTCGAACAAGACATCAATGCGGGGCAGTGGGTACTTGTTCTTAACTGTTACCGCATTGAGGGGTCGGTAATCCACACACATCCGTAAACTGCCGTCTTTCTTCTTCACAAACAGGGCGGGGCAACCCCAAGATGACGTACTGGGTCGAATGAAGCCCTTTTCCAACAGATCATGCAACTGGGTCTTCAACTCTGCTAACTCAGCGGGTGGCATCCGATAGGGTCTCTTAGATATCGGGGCTGTGCCGGGAACCAACTCTATAGAAAACTCCACTTCTCTGTCAGGTGGCATGCCTGGCAAGTCTTCTGGAAACACATCTGGGTACTCACAGATAACAGGGAGGTCTTCTAAACGGGATCCCAAGAGAGGATAGGCACAGGGAGTCAAAGACTCAGGATGGGTCAAGGATAGGGTAGAACTGCCATGAGAGGGCGAGCTGATGAAAAGAGATCGGGCTGAGGTATCTAAAACAACACAGTGCCGGGCGATCCAATCCATGCCAAGGATGACGTCTAGGCCTTCGAGATCAAGGAGGATAAGGTTTTCCTTGAAGAGGGTGGGGCCTAGCTGGAGAGGTACAAGAATAACGACCTGATCCGACGTTATCCTTCCTCCAGGAGTGGCGATCACATAGGGTTCCTTAGTGTGACCTACACTTAGCCCACATCTTTCCCTTGCCTTACTCCCGATAAAGCTATGAGAGGCTCCCGAATCAAACAACACCATAACAGCTTGATTTAAAACAAGAAAAGTACCCGTCATTACTGACGCACCTTCGGGAAGTTCGGTGAAGCTGGTGTAGTTGAGTCGGCCTTGTCGGACTTGCACCTTGGGCCTTCTTCCTCTGGCTGCCATGGGGTTCTGGCCTTGCTGCTGAGTCTTGCTCCTGGGGCAGTCCCTTGCAAAATGCCCCTCATTGCCGCAGGTAAAACATCTGTTACTGGCTGCCGGTCGAGGTGGTGTTGGCAAGGTCGGCCGGGGTACTTGCGGTTGGAAGCCTGGAGAACTAGGCATTGTTGCCGGCGGGGGTCGGGCGATCCATTTCTCTGACTGTTGGGGTCGGCCAGGGGCTTGTGGAGGGATCATCCGAAACCTTCGGGCTGGCGGGCTCGGAAGAGCCACAGAGGCTTTCCTCTTCTGGTCGGCCTTGAGAGCTTGCATGCAGTCCTCCTAAGAGATGGCCAGATTGACCAACTCGTTATAGGTATCCACTCTGATGGGGTTCAGCCTCTCCCTGAGCTCCAAGCTCAGTCCTCGGCGGAATCTATCCCGCTTCTTCTCATCCGTGTCCGCGTGATATCCCGCATAACGGCATAGGTCATTGAACGCCTGGGCGTAGTGCAGCACATCCCGAGTTCCCTGGGTCAGGGCCAGAAACTCGTTGAGCTTGCGCTCCAGGAGACCTTCAGGAATGTGATGCGCTTTAAACGCCGTCTTAAACTCGTTCCAACTGACTATGTGGTCAGCAGGTAGCATGGCATGGTAGTGGTCCCACCAAAGCCGTGCGGAACCACGCAGCTGCTGAGCCGCGAACCGCGCCTTGTTGTTGTCAGGGCATGGAGCGGTGAGGAGCTCGAACTTGGATTCGATCGTACGAACCCATGCATCAGCGTCGAGCGGTTCTTGGGTTTTTTGGAACAACGGGGGCTGCGTCCCCAGAAAGTCCTCATATCTTGCGATATGCTGCTGCTGCTGTGCTCTACCACCATGTGGCTGCTGTTGTCCTTGCACCAGATGCCTGAGCAGCTCGGTTTGAGTTGCTAGGATTGCCTCCAATGGCGATGGTGGCGGGGGTGGGGGAAGATCCTGTCGCTGATCACTACCACTGGGCATAGTTCCAGACCTTGTGCGGTGCGCCATCTGCAAGAGTTAATGCCCCATCAGTCTCATAACCTTAGGTGTACTCCAGCAATTGGGAACGTATGAATTAAATCCTTCAATGCGACTCTTGCCAATGGTGCATCACACGTCCTTACAGAGGAAGCACATTCCTCCCATTTTCATCACCGATAGCCCCTACTTGCCCTGGTACTCCACCTCAGGTAACCACACCACATACAGACTCCTAGGGTCGGGTCCACTCGAACCAAGGGGTCGGATACGGTCCGTACTCACAGAGGGTCGGACAAGGCGATAACTGCCTTAAGGGTCGGCGCACTCTGGCTCGCAAACTAGGGTCGGCCAACTGAACAGGCTCCCCAAAAACAACACAGGGTTACGGCACCACTCACTCAACCTTAGCATCCACACCATACGAGAAGGATAAAACTATGCACTGCACTGGGTTGACTTTATACAAACGACATTCTAGCACAGGGAGTACTCAACTCAAGGCTAACCTATTACAACTTTCCAAAACTAGGCTGCCGAGGAGTACAACAAAAGAAAGAAGGTTCCATGAGAACCCTTAAGCTACCACTGGACACTATGAGTCGGAGAAGGGGCGCCATCTTCTTCTATGTCCATGCTGGACGCTCCCTCGTCTTCCTCAGGGTCCTCCTGAGCTTCAAGCTACATGTTGAGGGCATGCATATCTTCAAGCTCAGCTTGGTGCTCCTCTAGGTGGGCATTGGCAACGGCCAACTCCATTTCCACCTCCATTTTCTCCTCCGAGAGCTCGATCATGCCGTCCACGAGGTCGGCAACTTCTCCTTCCAGCTCGGAGATCCGGTCTTGCATGTCGTGGATCTGGATTCCACGTTGGATCAGCTGGTAGGTTTGTCCTACCAGGTCTCTTCTAGCTGCCTGGAGGTACCCGTGGGTGTCTGCAGCAGTCCGGGCAAAGAGAGTCATGGCCCTTCCTTGGAGCTCGATCAGCCGGTAAAAAGCAGCCATGCAACGGACGTTGGTGGAGATGGTGAGCGTGGCACAGGTAGCGGCCAACACCTCGAGGTTTCCGATGCGGTCCAGCCAGGCCGGGTCCAACCGACTCCTGACGGGAAAAAGACCGATCGGGTCCAGGGTGATCTCCACAGGGTGGAACTGACAGAACTGCGTGAGCAACTGGAGAGCGGCGGATTCCCACGTATCTTCCGGAGAAAGACCGTAGGCTATGATGCCCAGAGAGGGCCAGTCGAGCCGCGCAAAAGGGGGTGGCACCAGTGCTTGCACCTGGCACGTCTGGATGCCCTGCTCCACATACAGCCGCCCAGAATACAGGGGTGGGGACTGATACCCAAACCATCTCAACGTATCCCACAAGATCGCGGGAAACCCCTCAAAATGTAGGCATGTTGATTGGAAGGTACCGTCCGCTCCAAACACCACATGCCCGGGAGCAGCCATCTGGAACCAAGAAAACCGAAGCCACGTGAGATAACTCCGAAGACCAGGGGTCGGATAGAGAAGCAGAAGGGCTTAACCGAAA
This sequence comes from Setaria viridis, assembly GCF_005286985.2. NCBI lineage: Eukaryota > Viridiplantae > Streptophyta > Magnoliopsida > Poales > Poaceae > Setaria > Setaria viridis. The sequence continues at coordinate 15,473,554 of NC_048268.2, forward strand.
GCAACTAAGAGGAACTAGAAATCCTTAGATCCAAAAGAGCTATGTCGGACAGGGTTGCTGTTGAGAAGAGAACATTACAGATTTTTGGTATGACGCATGCACGGCCTACCGTACTCTTAACCAAAAACAACTGCCCAAACCTTGGGTCTTACGCGGTCAGCGCCGGTGACAAGGCAACAATACGTCTCTCCCTATATTAACTAGTCAGTTCTAGGAACGTCTTAACGAACGTGGTTAGCAACCTGCAGAAAACACACACACGAACCTCTCGTGCCAGCACCCACGAAAGCGTTCCCAAACATTACCGTTCACTATAGGAACGGCACCCATGCGTTTAAGGCTGCATGGACAGCACTCAACCGTGGAAATAGGTTCCTTCCGAATAGAACCACATAACCCTTCGCATACTCGTGATGCGGCATCGGCACACGTATGACAGACGTGGCGAAACAACCGTGCCAATAGGTTCGTTGGAATCGAACCCTATCAACCTTCGTATGGATCACATACGGAATCTGCGCACGTATAATAAACGTGGGCGAAAAAAACCGCGAAGATAGGGTCCCTTGAATGGAACTCCCTATCAACCCTCGCATACTCGTGATGCGGAACTTGGCACACGTATGACAGACGTGGCGAAGTGCTGGAAGAGTTAGCAACATAACCAGATACTTATTAGTCACCTGGAACAACCCCAAAATCCCCTAGGGCCTCTCGCACTAAGTCATCCTTAACGTTTGTACGAGATTTTCGAAAGGTTCTTGCAACTTTTATATTTCCAAAGAAGTGTTTAGGGCTCATTGGGTTCTCTGCTATGCTAAACTCGGCTCTGGTACCAAGCTGTGGCGGAACCACCTCGGATTAGCTTGATTAAGCAAGGTTAGGCCGCCTAACATGCGACACTCCTGCCTAACTCGAGCTAACACGAAGCGCCGTCGGACTTCATCTGATTTAACCACTTAAAACAGGATCGAGTTCAGCAAAACTCACACAGGGTGAGCGGTTACAGAGAATACAACGAGTCCACTGAGTTAAACAAGTTTTACTCATTTTAGTTCAACCATAAAGTCCGACATTAGGGTTTACAAAACAAAGATCAACAGAGAAAAGCTAGCGGAAGACTTCGTCGGGGTCGGACGTCCGGGCGAGGCCAGCTAGAACATCACTGAGTCCTCTCCTCGTCATCCGAGGAAGGATCCCACTCGACCGTCCAGCCTGGCAGAAGCTGGGGCGGCCAAGCGCCAACAAGGGAAGGGTCGGAAACTGCAACTTCACCTGAAAAACAGGAGCCACAACAAGGCTGAGCTACTAAGCTCAACAAGACTTAACCGGGGAGGAGCCAACTACTCTCCCAACTAGACATGCAAGGCTTCTTGGCTGAGGGGTTTGTTTTGCCAAAAGCACTAAGTAACCTATTTTCAAGTTTTAGCTCCGGTTCTAGATTTACTTACCATTCTAGGTTGTGCAACCTATTCTAAGCAAACATCGAGCCAACCAAGTGTGTAGATAGAAACAACAACATTGCCATCATCAGATTCCTCATTTACTCAGGGTGACATAGCGATCAAGTAATCTCAAACTATGAGAGGCAGACGAATCGATTCGAGTTCTTTAACCATGCATGGTGAACCTAGCCCCACGACATCCGCGCACCCGGAGGTCGCTTCCTGTGTCGGCCTTCCCCATCGATCCCCTAACCCGTGTCGGGCCCATTTCCTTTGGTGCAAGGTTCCACAGACCCGGCCTCTGCCGTCCTGTGACCACTCATTGCCACCACGTGCGACAACCAGCAGGGGAAACTCCGTTCCAAGAACAATGGGGCGACCGCTCACGTCTAGGTTCAATCAGGTACTAGGCTTCCTCATCCCATACTAAGTATGAGGCTAGTACTTTCAAACACTTGATCACGAACACCACCACTGTCGGGCCTTAGCAAGTTTTCATAGACAGATGGGGCGACCATCCGACCACCAAAATGTTACCAACCCTGCCCCGTCCACCGTCCTTATAGTTGTAACAGGAGAGTAAACACACAACTCCTACAACTCGCAAGTGACAGGGGATCACTCGGCTTTTACCGTCTCCTTTTTAAGCAATGCAGCTACTCGGTCCAACAGCTAGTGTTCAGATCATGGGGATAATTAAGTCATGCATCTAGGGTTTCACACAACTCCTATACGTAAATGCACAAGCTTGCTACAGAAGGCATGCGCGAGTCTGGCAAAACACGTAGGATTGTTCATGCAACCGGGGCTTGCCTGCAAACAAAGAGGGCGGAAACTGCTCGACTTCGGGGGCGGCTTCGACTTCCGCGGGCAGGAACTCGGCTACAGCTTCTTCTTCGGGCGCCGGGTGCAGCTCGTAGAAGCCGTCAGCGAGATGCAACTCTACACGAATGCAATGCAGGGGTTAGCTTAAACGTTTAAGTCGACAGCAACACTGGCTCTCCTGAGCCCAGAAACTCGCGACAAAGAACAGGAGGTTGAGGCTGGTTGAGAGAGCTGATGATGATCATTGGTAAGGGTAGGAAGGGAACTAGTGGTCTGATCCTTGAACTAGAGGATGTGATAACTGGGATCCTCAGACGTAGGCGCTGAAGGGTTCCCACGTTTTACACTTACACCCTCGAGTTGAAGAAAAAGATCACAGCCAAGCCCTCGGACGAGGCGGACAAGGGTCGGCAAACGGACAGGGTCGGACGAGACGGAACTGGGGTCGGGCGAATAGGAGGGGTCGGGCGAGGCGGACTTAGGGTCGGCACTCACCTTCTTCCTGAAAGGAAAGCTTGGGATCGGGAAGAGGCAGACTTGGGCGCGGAACTAAAGCTTCGAGCAGGGACTAAGATTGGCGATACTCCGGCGGTGGCGCTGCTTCTTGCGGATCACAAGAGAGCTCTACGCAGCACAAGGGAGCACGCTGCTGGTGACTTGGATGAACTGAGAAGGAACTGGGAGATGAACTTCTCAAGAACTGGGTGGGTAGCGCTAGAAGCTTGAGCAGGGAGCTAGAGGAAGCTAAGGGCAACAAAGATGGAGGGAACTCCGGCGACGGGGGCATTCCTTTTATAGCTGCTGGAGCAGGGGAACGGAAACGTCGCGGAGAGAGAGAAGGGGAGCGGCGCGAAGGCCGGGGAGAAGCAATGGAGTGCTCTGCCGTGGCGGTGATTGAGCAAACCGGGCGGTGCTGCAGAACTCCGGGGGTGACGCCAGCGATCATTGCGCTACTCCGTCAGGGCGGCGTAGGCGCGGGTAGACCGGTGGTTGGAATTTGGCGGAGAGCAGGCGTCGTCGTGCGGAAGAGGTGATAGAAAAGACCGGTTAAACGGCGCTAGGATCAAGGGCGCACAGGTGGGAGAACAAGCGGACGTGGCACGGGGGAGAGCGCGGAACAACAGATTGTCGGGCGGCTCTGACAGAGCGGGGAAAGGGACTGTCGCGGCCGCGGTCGGGGTTGGCGGTTGGGGAATCGTCGTGTAGCGACGACCGGGCGGTGCAACTGTTGCTGGAAGGGACGGAAAAGACGGGCGACATCGGTCTCCGGGGCCGGGATCTGGTATCGTGATGATGGGCGCGGGAGACGAGGGTCTGCAGAAAGGGGTGCAGAGGGCTTCCGCTACCATTGGGGAAAAAGGGCGCGGGAACCAACTCTGTTCCTCGCCAGAGACAAAGCTGAGCGGTGGCGTCGGAGAAGACGAGCCACGCGGCAGGAAGGCTCTGAGGCGGCCATGCAACTCGAGTGCGGCTGACGCGGGGGATCTGGAAAAGGATCTCACGGGTCCACCGGAGGAAAAAGATCGGACGGGTGAGAAAGATCAGCCGGATCCAACGGAGGGCTGAACTCGCCAGGGTCGGGAAAGGAACGAAGCGGTACGGGTCAGATCTCAGGGGTCGGAACTGGCGGAAGACTGAGCACTTAGGTGCGGTCAACAGAGCAACTGACGGAGGTCAAGGGCTGAGATCAAACCTAACTAGGAAAGATTAGGGGTCGGTCGCTACAGCTAACCTTAGAGCCAATGCTGGCTACTTTTGAGAAGCCTGAGGATGAAAAGCGTCAGCACTTAAAATCTTTATTCCTCAAAGAACAGGTTAATGGGAGGCTAGTTACCAAGCTGCTAGTGGATGGAGGTGCGGCGATAAATATCATGCCATATGCCATGTTTCGCAAGCTTGGAAAGGGTGAAGAAGACTTGACGAAAATGGATATGATGCTGAAAGACTTTGAAGGAAACATCTCACTAGCTCGAGGGGCACTCTGGGTTGATTTGATGGTTGGAAGTAATACATTACCTACCACATTTTTCGTCATTAATGGTAAAGGGTCATATAACATGCTCTTAGGTCGAGATTGGATTAGTGCCAATTGCTGTATCCCGTCTACTGTTGGGATACGAGGTAGGCTACACTAGCGCAAATCAAAATTTCTACCGCGTATAACCAGGAAGAACTGCCGTATAAGGATCACGGGATTACCACTCGACGCACTACTGGTGCGGAAGATGTAGATATGCGTCGATGCAGTGAAGACAATCATGTAGTCGTACGTAGTCGATCAACATAGTCGTACGTAGTCGATCACGTCCAGCAGCTCCTCAGCAGCTCGTCCACGTGCAGCAAGATCGCCTCCGGTACCGCGGCTCGTCGTCGGCTCGTCGTGGCTCGTCGGCGGCTCGTCCAAGTGCTGCAGGCGCAACACCTCCAAGGTATCCACACGTGCAGGGAGGAAGCGTCGCAAGCCGGACTGCTAGATCCGCGAGTTGCAACAGGCGAGGGCGTGGGAGGCGCGGCAGGTGTGTTTCGCCAAAAGGTGTAAACCCTAGGGCGCCCCCACCCCTCTATTTATAGAGGTTCCTGACGGGCCTCTGGATCCGAGGCCCATTAGTACTTCTAAACCTAATCCAACTCGGATCAGATCCGAATTGGGCTTTCAGCCCCTTAAGTGTGTGACCCTATGGGTTCGGATACGTATAGACATGGCCCGAGTACTCCTACTCGGCCCAATAGTCGGTAGCGGCCTCTAGCAAGACGTGCCAACTCCTATACGCACACGAAGATCATATCATACGAACCATCACAACATAATATACATGCTATTCCCTTTGCCTCACGATATTTGGTCTAGCTTTAAGCCGACCGCTCTTTCTCGATCTTGTGATTCGGAATCCCTTTGTAGGTTAACTCTTAACCGTACGTAGCATGGCCATGCATTTTTGGATCCGATCACTCGAGGGGCCCAGAGATATCACTCTCAATCAGAGAGGGGCAAATCCTATCTTGATTGACCATGTCTCATAGCATGCTTCTTGACAAACCCGAAAGCTACCTTTATAACTACCCTGTTACAGCGTAGCGTTTGATAGCCCCTAAGTAGGTCAATCCACATCTAGAATACATGCAACAATCTCAGGTCTAAGGACAAAGCATATATGTTGTTTAAAGAGAGAACTACTTCTCGTGTTGGGTCAGTCCTAGCACATGTCTCCACATGTGTCCACATTATTAGTTCAACATCTCCATGTCCATGACTTGTGAAACATAGTCATCAACTAATACATGTGCTAGTCTAATATTCATGTGTGTCCTCACATGAACTCCGACTAGGGACAACTTTAGAATAACCATGCAAGTAAAGAGTTTCACATACAATTCACATAATTGCAAATCAATTCAAGTAGCCTTCAATGGATATTCAATGAACACAATATACAAATCATGGATACAAATGGAATATCATCATCTCTATGATTGCCTCTAGGGCATACCTCCAACATCTACAATGCATCAATACCTCATCCAGTGGATCAGCGATTCAGTGGAAGTTGTCCCTATCGATTCCTCTTTCAGTATTGCCGCAGCCGATGCCTAGCAGTGGAGCTGTGAACAAGTAAGTTCTATATCTTGCAAAGCCTGGGATACAGACTTCTTGATGGTGTCTGATTTTGGACTACAGCCAATACAAGCAGTCAGCTCAGAAGAATCATCTTGATGGTTGAGCTCGTTGAAGATGATGGGAAGCTTGGGCACGGGTTTACATCGGCCGATGAATTAGAGCAGGTAGATCTTGGAGATGGTAGCAAGCCAAGGCCGACATACATTAGTGCTAAGTTAGAATTGATTAAGTTACTTAGGGAGTTTAAAGACTGTTTTGCTTGGGAATATTATGAAATGCCTGGTTTAGACTGATCTATTATTGAACATCAGTTGCCTATAAAGCCAGGGTATCGACCATATCAGCAGCCTGCGCAGCGTTGTAATCCAAAAGTGTTGCCTGATATTAAAGTCGAGATTACAAGATTAATTGAAGGTAACTTCATCAGGTAGTGTCATTATGCTGAATGGATTTCTAATGTTGTCCCTGTATACAAGAAGAATGGAAAGCTATGAGTTTGTATTGATTTCAAGGATCGCAACAAAGCCATGCCGATGGATGGTTATCCAATGCCAGTAGTCGATGTGCTGGTAGATGCTACTGCAGGGCACAGAGTTATTAGTTCATGGATGGTAATGTTGGGTATAACCAGATATTTATGGCTGAAGAAAATATTTCCAAAATGGCCTTTAGGTTTCCTGGGCACGTCGGCTTGTTTGAGTGGATCGTCATGACTTTTGGATTGAAGAATGCTGGGGCTACATATCAACGGGCCATGAATTATATTTTCCATGAAATCATCGGCATGATAGTGAAGATTTACATAGATGATATCGTGGTTGAATCAAAAGGATACCAAGAGCATTTGACCAATTTACGTAGGGTTCTAGAGTGCACAAGGAAGCATGGACTGAAGATGAATCCAAATAAGTGTGCTTTTGGCATATTGGCTGGACAGTTCTTGGGTTTCATGGTATTGAGGTTAGTCAAAGGATCATTGGTGCCATTAACAAGGTTGTTGCTCCGGAAAATAAAACTGAGCTTTAGTCATTGATCGGCTAGATTAATTTCATTCGAAGGATCATATCAAACTTGTGTGGAAGAATTCAGTTGTTCAATTCATTGTTAAAATTAAAGGCCGATCAAGAATTTGTTTGGGGAGTGGAACAACAAAAGGCATTAGATGATATCAAGCGGTACTTAGTGTCACCTCCAGTGTTGGTACCACCCTAGGAACATAAACCGTTCAAGTTGTACTTATTGGTTGATGACCATGCCATCAGATTGGCCCTTGTTCAGAAGTTTGAGGGTAAGGAATGGGTAATTTATTATGTGAGCAGGAGCGTCTTGGATGCGGAGACCAGGTATTCTTCGAACGAAAGGCTGTGCTTATGCTTGTATTTCTCCTACACTAAACATTATCTATTATCGGCTGAATGTGTCATCGTATGTGATGAGGACATCGCCATGCTGGACACACATGAGTCATGGTCTTCCCCAAGTTACAAGTCGTCAGCAACTCGGTCGTCACGTTCAGTTCGGATTCAGCCAACACTCCTGCACGGTTTCAGCCATATCTCCCTCATACGACATCGAAACGAGGCGTTCTTTGATGCATTGGAATGGGAACGACGACACTGTTCTTTTGGTTCTAGTTCTAGCTTCAGAAGGTTTGTGGATCATTCTGTGTGACCACGACAGTTGCTGCATTACCAGTTTTTGGGCCAACTTGGCCTTGTATCGTGTCAAGCCTTAAGCCCAAGTTGTTGGCACCCCCTTTCTAGTCGCCCCCAACCCTAGTTCACCCCTTTTGATATAAACTCAGTAGCCACTGCCTTAGAAACTTGGGTTTTGTTTAGTTCTAGTTTTCCTTTGAGAAACTGAGATTGATTTGTTGTAACTGTGGCGACAAGTCCTTTTACAGTGATCCAGGGCCCCTGTTCTTATTCTCCTCGGCTATGTTGATTAGTCCTTTCGAATTGAGAGCTTGAACCCTTCTTTACTTCATCCATATTTGCAATTTCAGATTGTGTGTTTATACCTTCTTGCTTGTGTCCTTCGATTTGCTTGCAGGGAAAGCCTTCTCGGCGAGGTCAATCAAGTTGTGCTTGGTTGATAACCAACAGAGCAGCAGTGTAGCGGTTGTAGGGATTCGAATCATGTCTGATTAGAAGCCCAGATCATCAACGTCGAGTCTCCACCAATCAAATTTATCATTACCTTTCGAAAGATCAAGCCAGTGCTACATCAAGTGGTATCAGGATTCCAGGTTACCCGTGAGGTATACTATCATGTTTCTCCTTTAGATTCAGTTCGAGTCATCACCTATAGTCCACAAAAAGCCCAAAAATATTTACACTTTCTGCTGTCCTATCACCTTTTTAGCCTTTGCAATATTTGTTTCAGATTTGCTTTGTTGAGTTTCTGTCCATAGTCGAGTCTTGTTGCTGGTTTAGTGTGTTCGTGGTTGTAGTTTCAACCGCCCGTCGTTGTTTGTTTGTTTCCACCGCTATCCCATCCACCATTACCCAAACAACAAGTCGAGCCACCACATTACTTAACTTGCCCTGCTAGCCGTCTTGTGTGAACTCTCACCGCGCAAACCCTAGATAGGTTGCAAGCTGCATTGTGTTGCCTTTGCATCGCAGCCCTAGATGATGTTGTCAAATATATGTTGTCGTTGTTGATTTTTAATGGAAGAATCGGAAAATGGATTTTTGCTCTGTCAGAATTTGACCTAAAGTATGAATCGGCTAAAGCTGTTAAAGAACAAGTCATGGCCAATTTTGTTTGTTCAGCACTGTGGTCCGGAGGTTGGTGTCGTGGAACCAGTTCCATGGACTTTATTCTTTGATGGATCTTCATGTGGAATCGGCTTAGGGATCGTCATAGTGCTTGTGTCTCCACAGGGGGCAAACTATGAGTTTTCGTTGCCGATTGATGCTACTGCTACCAATAATCAGGCCGAATATCAAGTTGTTTTAAAGGGCATCAAGCTGTTGAGAGAGATTAAAGCTAATGCTGTTGAAATATTTGGGGATTCTATGCTGGTCTTCAATCAATTAACTGGAGAATATGAATGCAGGGATGACATTTTGAGGGTCTACCATGAAGAGTGCCTCCAGTTACTTAAGGAATTCAAGAGCGTGACTATTGAGGATATTCCCAAATCATATAATGAAGAGGCTAACAGACTCGCTCAAAGTGCTTCCGGGTATTGGCCGATTTGTGGTGCTATGGCCTTAGAGCTGATGGTTGATGATTGGAGGAAAGAAATAGCCGATTATTTAAAGGATCCATCCAAAAAGGTTGACAGACGAGTACGTCTTTAGGCCATAAAATATGTGTTACTAGGGGATGATTTATATTATCGAACGATTGATGGGGTCTTGCTCAAGTGCCTTGTTGTGGGGCTCGCCTTTAAAATGAAATGGATGATCAGAAATAATGGTTACTACTGGCCGACTATCCTTGAAGATTGCTTCAAGTATTACAAGGGTTGTCAAGATTGCCAGAAGTTTGGCAACATACAGAGAGCTCCCGCATCGGCTATGAATCCTATAATTAAGCCGTGGCCATTTAGGGGTTGGAGAATTGACTTGATCGGCCAGATCTATCCATCATCAAGTGAGGGAGTTTGTGGGGCTCATCAAACGGCCTTTAAAATTAAATGGATGATTATAAATAATGGGTACTACTGGCTGACTATCCTTGAAGATTGCTTCAAGTATTACAAGGGTTGTCAAGATTGCCAGAAGTTTGGCAACTTACAAAGAGCTCCCACATTGGCTATGAATCCTATAATTAAGCCGTGGCCGTTCAGGGGTTGGAGAATTGACTTGATCAGCTAGATCTATCCATCATCAAGTAAGGGCCACGAGTTCATATTAGTAGCAACAAATTATTTTACAAAGTGGGTTGAAGCGATTCCTTTGAAGAATGTGACATTGGCAAACATGATCGACTTTGTTAAAGACCACATTATCTATCGGTTCGGTATCCCTCAGACTATTACAACTGATTAGGGGACTATGTTCACCTCAGGGGAATTTGATAAATTTGCTAACAATATGGGAATTAAATTATTGAATCTTCTCCTTATTATGCTCAAGCAAATGGTCAGGTTGAAGCATCCAACAAAGGGATTATCAAGTTAATCAAGAGGAAGATTGAGAAAAAAACGAAGACATTGGCATGTTACGCTAAATGAATCTTTGTGGGCATATCGGTTGGCCTGTCATGGTGCTACAAAACTATCCCCTTATCAGTTGGTTTATGGGCATGAAGCGATTTTGCCTTAGGAATTAAAGACAAAATCAAGACATATATCGTTACAGGATCAATTGATAGCTGATGATTACTCAATCCTGATGAAAGGTGAGTTGGAGGATCTAGCAAGTCATCGGCTAAGTGCTTTGATCAGTATTGAAGAAAATAAAAAGAGAGTGGCCAGATGGTATGATAAGAAGGTCAAAGTCAAAGAGTTTTCCTAGGAACATTTAGTCTGGAAATTAGTGTTGCCGATAGGGTCTAAAGATCCTAAATACGAAAAATGGTCAGCCACGTGGGAAGGACCATATCGAGTAAATCGGTGTGCTCCAAGCAACGCATATATCCTAGAGACACTTGAAGGGGAAGAATTCGTTAGAGCCTTAAACGGGAAATACTTAAAGAAATACTACCTAGTATATGGGTAGATGCATAGCCGATGGCTTAAAGCTTCGGACTGTTATAGCTGATACTAAGAGTATCGCCTTCAGTACAAAAAGAAGGAAAGCAAACATGCTGATAGCCGATGAGATACAAGTAAGCCGATTTCAACTCGGTACATCGGCTGATACATGGCCAACGCAATGTGCGTCACCCTTAGAACAAATAATATCTACGATCTCTAAGTTATCAAGGTACAACAAGACATTACATTGAACCCAAGAAATCTTGGATTGATTTTATCGCACACAGGTGAGCTTGATTGTCTTCATCTTGAAGATTGGCGATTACTTGTTCCCTTTGGTGAATCAACACTAGATGGTGTCCCAGTTGAGTTGTGGTTATGTTAATCTCACTGGTGATCTGGCTCAGTTCTTGCAAAAGCTGATCCCTTCTAGCTTCCAGAGTAGTCAATTTACTTTCGAGAATTGAAGAAGAAAGCTGAAGGCCTCGTGCTTGATGGCCGATTGTTGCACCTGCTGACCTGAACTTGCAGAGTTGATTGCAGATAAAACCAGCTTGACATCCGAGGGAATGTAATCTCTGATTTGATCAAGGTTGGTCTGGATCAGATCTTTGTTCGCTTGAGAGAGCTTCTCGTTGGATTGGAGGATTTGGATGATCGCCTCGAGTTGGCTGTTCACCGAGTTCATCTGCGGAAAGGGAGAACAAAGAGTATAAATTGCATATGAGAATTGATTTAGAACAATCGATTTAGAACAAGATTGCAGAGTGATACTTGATTGACTGATGAAAAAGAAGCCATCCTGGTTGCTTGGATTTGGTCTAGTTTGAGAGTTTGTAGAGAGAAAGAGCTTGTGCAATTTTTTTTGAATGCTATCAAGGGAAGCATGGGTATTCGTATTTATAAGGCAGTGTTGAAGAAATTTGAACGCTCAACGATCCATCAAAAGAGGCGCTTTGAATGGAGTAGCCGTTGGTGAGTCAAAAAGAGCACTAAAGGATCAGTCAGTTTGCCATTCAAGTCGACTTGAGTACGAGCATTAGAGAATTTGTATTACAAAATAGATAAAAATTTTAAGTTTGTTACAATGGTCCCAAGAGGGCATGGATGGCATCTATCGCGCGTAGGCAAATTTGATCATGGAAATAGCTACCCAGATAGGTTTTAACTCTACAGAGGGTGTACACTTTACCCACAAGTAGGGTACCACATCACGATCACCTTAGTGTTGGTGCAGATCCTATCGAAGCCATTACCCACATTAGCAAAGACTGACTAGCCAACATGGAAGCAACCAAGGGGTTAACGACCTTCCAATGAGGTCTTAACCAAGATCTAAGTTCACATAGTTTTTAGACCTTCTCCATGGTCTCCTATTGCTCACCAGCTCTCCTGATGGTTAATAGACCAGCTAGTGGGATTTACGCTAAGCCGCCGCCCACACAACGGTCGAGTGGTTGCACGATAGTGGGTTAGGCAAGATGGAACATCAACTTGATTCTTAATTGTGACAAGATGGATATCTTCCAACCTTACTCAACCAGAAAGGTACAAGCCCAGCTTATTGGCATTTCAAACAAGAAACACCCATCCATCACATCTAAGCATTCCTTTTCTTTATTTCCGAAAACCCATTTCCTCATTTGAAGACACTCACACATTTATTCTTTAAATAAACCATTGCAGTCATGATTGAATTGAGTAACAAGGTCCTAAGCATTCTAAGCAATCAAGGGGTGGCTATCCAACCATGTTTCAGCAGTAAAACAATATGCAATTTTGTAAAATAGGCCAATAGGTTGTGTTTGAAAAACTAGGATAAATATGCATCAAAAGGTGAGAATTGACTTCCGTCCTTGTAGTTGGCCGGTAGTTCTTGCTCGCGGTGCTGGTTCTCGGGCTTGGACTCATGGTCAAACTCCTCCCCAGGCTCCTCCTTGAGTACTCCGCGATCTACGGCGCACACAATCGGGCACACAATAAATAAAAGAAAATTAAAGCTTTACCCGTTGAGCTTTGAAAAGAGAACGCAAATGGAAAATAGAAGGAATGAGTATTTTCATGAAATTTGGAGATGACTCGGCAGAAGTATGTTGGAGGATGCCATGGTCGAATTTGGCATTAATTGGAGGAAGTTTGGTGCATGAAATGATGAGATAACCGTGTATTAGGGGCTTAAAACAAGTTTTAGGACTAAACTGTGAGAACCAGGGACTTGTTTGTAAATATTTTTAGAAGGTGGAAGGGCTGTTCTGTGAAAAGAGTATGAGAGAGGTGCGAGGGCTATTTTGTGAATAGGGTATAGCAGGGGGTTAGATCGAAATTGGGGGTGTTTTTCTCTTCTTCTTCCTCTGTACCGAGACAGAGAGATGGGGAGGAGGGGGTCCAGTGGCGGGCGGTCGGCCGTGGCTTTGCCGACGGCAAGACCGAGTGGCGGGGAAGGTAGGGGAGGACGAGGGGAACCCATTTTTCCCTTACCTTGGGTGCGGGCGGCTTGTGGCGGAGGGGGCACAGGGCGGCGGTAGGGGCCTGTGGCCGGCGCAACGGGTGGCGCGGGCAGGGGTCATCGGCGGGGGAGCCGGCGTGTGGCGCGCTGGGAGGCGAGCAGCGGGGATTAGCTGGTGCTGGGGGGCCAGGTCTTGGGGGGGTATGGCACCGGTGTGCTGCCGAAGTGACACTGGGGCTGGGGCAGGTGGCGTGCAGGGGAGGGGGCTCGGTGCTGCGCGCCTAGGGAGAGGGAAGGGGCAGGCACGACAGGGAGAGGGGGCCCAGCTGGGTGCTAGCAAGGAGGGCCTGTGTTGCGGCACAGGGAAGAAGGAAGGAGAAGAAAGGAAGAAGAAGGAAGGAAGAAGAAAGGAAAGGAAGAAAAAGAAGGAAGAAAAAGAAAATAGAAAATGGAATAGGGGAAAAAGAGAAAAAGAAAGGGAGAGTCGGTGGTGATTGCGGAAAATGGTCGGAGCACGCGTGGCAGTTTGTCGACTAGCACGCGGCGGAATTTTTGGAGAGGATAAAAATGGTGGTTGTCGACTTGGGGTGCTAGGATGGTAAAATCACCAGGAAGATGGGATTTTTGGGCGCTTAATGGTAAAAAGATTTTGAATCTCGTCCTCGAGATTCGGCTGAGTTCTGAAGAGATGGGGAAACTCCTTCAATGCATCTTCGCGTTCCCAAGTAGCTTCTTCTTCACAATGTCTACTCCATTGGACTCTGCAAATCCGCACCACTAAATTCCTTCTCCTTCTGGTGATGGTGTCTAAGATTTTGACAGGCACTTCTTGATACCGAAGATCCTTCTGTACATCTATTGTTTGTACCGGTACTTGCTCTTCCGGCACTCTCAAGCATTTTCTTAGTTGTGAGACATGAAACACTAGGTGTATATCCGACATTTCCTTAGGTAGTTGGATACGGTATGCTACAGCTCCAACTCTCTTTAGCACCCGGTATGGTCCAATATACCGAGAGGATAATTTTCCTTGAACTTGAAACCTTCTGTCTGGACTGTACCGCTTTCAACTTCTCTCTGATTTCAGCCACTCGATCTTATGCCTCCTTTGTAAAGGCAGGTCTGACTAAAGTGCGTTCTCCCACTTCTAACCGCATCAGAGGGGTTCTGCACTTTCTTCCATAGAGAGCCTCAAATGGCGACATGCCTAAGCTGGCCTGATAACTGTTGTTGTATGAGAATTCTGCATAGGGTAAACTCTGTTCGCAATCCTTGCCATAGGTAAGGACACAGGCTCTCAACATATCTTCCATGATTTGATTCACTCTCTCTGTTTGGCCATTGGTCTGTGGGTGATAGGTTGAACTAAAATCCAACTTGGTGCCCATGGCTTTATGCAGACTTCTCTAGAATCTAGAGATAAGTTGGGTTCCTCCATCCGAAACAATTCTGCTAGGCACACCATGCAGCTTCACTATAATGTCCACATAGAGCTGAGCCAGTCTTTCTCCACCATAAGTGGTCCGCACAAGCAAGTAGTGGGCAACATTAGTGAGTCGATCCACTATTACCCATATGGAGTCATTTCCTTTCTGAGTTTTGGGTAAACCTACCACAAAATCCATACCAATCTCATCCCATTTCCAAACCAAGATGGGTAGTGGTTGCAGTAAACCCGTTGGCTTCTAATGTTCGGCCTTGATTCTTTGGCAAGTATCACAATGTGTCACACTTGGTTTTAAAACAAGACCAAGTGCTATCTATATGTATGCCAGGATCTAGTTCCATACATATAGTGACGTCATAAGTCAATAACAGTAGCAGTATCACGTAAAAAGATACGAATAAAAACTTACGAGACTATCGAAGATATACAGCTTAATTCCGAAAACGGAGGATCCAAACTTCACAGGCAATCGATTGGGGGTTGCGTACACCTAGAACTTAGCATCATCTTCACAACAACTTCATACACCTCCATCTTCTGAGCAGCAGTAAGCAAGGGTGAGTACACTTATGGTTGGTACTCAGCAAGGCCACAAGAATAACAAAAATTAATGATTTAGATCCATCTTTCAAGTTTAATTAATCATGTGAGGGTCCAGGCCGCACTTGACCGTGAGCACGGCTGATCGATCAGTTTCACACTCTACAAAGGTGGCACATCTTTACCCACAAGTCACGTAAAAGTTCAAAAGAACTTTGGACCCAACCATGCGGTGCTAGCTAGGTGTTGGGATACGAGGTAGGCTACGCTAGCGCAAATCAAAAATTTTCTACTGCGTAAACCAGGAAAACTGCCGTATAATGATCACGGGATTACCACTCGACGCACTGGTGCAGAAGATGTAGAATCGCGTCGGGGCAGCGAAGTCAATCAGCATAGTCAAACGTAGTCGATCCCGTTAATGTCGAGCAGCTCCTTAGCAGCTTGTCCACGTGCAGCAAGATCATCTTCGTGCCGCGACTCATCGTCGGCTCGTCGGCGGCTCGTACAAGTGCTGCAAGCACAACACCTCCAAGGTATCCACACATGCAGGGAGGAAGCGTCGCAAGCTGGACTGCTAGATCCACGAGTTGCAACAGGCGAGGGCGTGGGAGGCGCGGCAGATGTGTTTTGCCAAAAAGGTGTAAACCCTAGGGCACCCCCACCTCTCTATTTATAGAGGTTCCTGATGGGCCTTTGGGTTCGAGGCCCATTAGTACTTCTAAACCTAGTCCAACTCGGATCATATCCAAATTGGGCTTCTAGCCCCTTAAGTGTGTGACCCTATGGGTTCGGATACGTATAGACATGGCCCGAGTACTCCTACTCGGCCCAATAGTCGGTAGCAGCCTCTAACAAGACGTGCCAACTCCCATACGCACACGAAGATCATATCAGACGAACTGCCACAACATTATGTACATGCTATTCCCTTTGCCTCATGATATTTGGTCTAGCTCCAAGCCAACCGCTCTTTCTCGATCCTGTGACTCGGGATCCCTTTGTAGGTTAACTCTTAACTGTACGTAGCATGGCCATGCATTTTCGGATCCGATCACTCGAGGGGCCCAGAGATATCACTCTCAATCAGAGAGGGGCAAATTCCATCTTGATTGACCATGTCTCACAGCATGCTTCTTGACAAACACGAAAGCTACTTTTTAACTACCCTGTCATGGCGTAGCGTTTGTGTGGCGGATCCACTTCGGATCTACTTGCTTAAACATGATTTAGCCGTATAATATGCGACACTCATGCCTAAACCGAGTAAACACGAAGTGCCGTTGGATTTCTTCCGATTTAACCACTTAAACAGGACCATTTCAGCAGACCCACACGAAGGTGAGCGGTTCCAGCGAATACAACAAGTCCACCGAGTTAACAACTTAACCACTTAGTTTGGTTATGAAATAAACATCAGAGTTTTACAAGGTTTCAAGAAAAACAGCAGAAGGTAAAACCACTAGCGGAAGCAAAATGTCGGGGTCGGACATCCCTGGTGAGGCCAGCTGGGACATCACTGATCCCTCTCCTCGCCATCCGAGGAGGGATCCCACTCGACCGTCCAACCCGGAGGGAGCTGGGACGGCCAAGTGCTAGCGGAAGAAAGGTCGGTAGCAGCAACTTCACCTGAAAACAGGAGCCACAACAAGGCTGAGCTACTAAGCTCAACAAGACTTAACCGACAGGGAGTAAAGCTACTCCAGAGAACTAGACATGCAAGGCTTTTTGGCTGAGGGTTTTGTTTGCCAAAAGCACTAAATAAAACCCTATTTTCAAGTTTTAGCTCAGGTTCTAAGTTCATTATCCGATCTAAATTTACAGCCGATTCTAAGCAATCATAGAACCAACCAAAGGTATAAATATCATCAGCAAAACCATGTCATCATCAGATTTCTCATTTACTCAGGGTGACATAGCGATTAAGCAGTCTCAAACTGTGAGAGGCAGACGAATCGATTCGAGTTTCTTAACCATGCATGGAGAACCTAATCTCACAACATCCGCGCACCACAAGGGCCGCTTCCTGTGTCGGCCGTCCCCATCAATTCCCAAGCGCGTGTCAGGTCCAAACTTCCCTTGGCATGCAATGCTCTACAGTCCCGGCCTCTACCGTACTGTGACCGCGCTTGCACCCACATGATGCACCATGGCAACCTCGTTCCAGGGACAGCAGGGGTATAAGCCACACCCTAGTTCAATTAGGTACTAGGCTTCCCCATCCCATACTAGGTATGAGATTAGTACCTTCAATCACCTGATCACGAACACCACCACTGTCGGGCCTTAGCAAGTTTCATAGACAGACGGAGCGACCATCCGACCACCAAAGAGTTACCCCAACCCTGCCTCGTCCATCGTCCTTACAGTTGTAACAGAAGGGTAGACATCCAACCCCTACAACTCGCGAGTGACAGGAAATCACTCGGCTTTTACCGTTTCCTATTTAAGCAAAGCATCTACTCGGTCCAACAGCTAGTGTTCGGATCATGGGAACTAAGTCATGCTTCTAGGGTTCCAACCAACTCCTATACGTAAATGCACAAGCATGTTTAAGGAAGGCATGCGCAAGTTTGGAGAACATAGGGGTTTCATGCAACCGGGGCTTGCCTTCGAGCAAGGAGGAAGAGAACTGCTCGACTTCTGGGGCGGCTTCGGCTTCAGAGGGCAGGAGCTCAGCTACACCGTCGTCTTCTGGCACCGGGCGCAGCTCGTAGCAGCCGTCGGCGAGACGCAGCTCTACACGAATGCAATGCATTAGTTAGCATAGACGGTTATTTCAACAGCAACAGTTGCAAGTCTGAGCCCAGAAACTTGCGACAAGATACAGGAGGGTGGGAAGGTTCAAGGAAGTTGGTGGAGATCAAGAGGTAAGGGTCGGAGGAAAGGAACTTATGATATGACCCTTAACCTAGAGGAAAAGCTGTGCTAGGGGTAATCGGACTCAACGCTGAAGGGTCCCCAAGTTTTACACATACACCCTCGGTTCAAAGAAAAAGATACAGCCGAACCCTCGGGCGAGGTGGAAAAAGGGGTCGGCGAACAGACAGGGTCGGGCGAGACGAAACAGGGGTCGGGTGGATAAGAGGGGTCGGACGAGGCGGACAAGGGGTCGGCAGCTCACCTCCTTCATACAAGGAAAGCTTGGGGTCGGGAAGAAGCAGACTTGGGCGGAGGGACTAAGGCTTTGAACAGCGGCTAGGTGCGGCAGTGCTCCGGCGGCAGCGGTGCTTCTTGTGGATCACAAGTAAGCTCTTACGCAGCACGGAGGAGCAAGCGGCTGGGTGGCTTGGGGAAAACAGAGTGGAGCGAAGAGGAGAGTTCCTCAGGGACTTAGTGTGGCGGCGCTGGGAGCTCGAACAGGGAGCAAGCGAAATGGCGGAAAGGCAGCGATGGCGAAGGGAACTCCGGCGGGGCTCGCACATGCTCTTTTTATAGCGGCGCGGAGGTGAGAAAGGGAACGGCGCGGGGTGAGAAGGGGAGCGGCGCGGAGACCGGGGATGAAGCAATGGAGTGCTCTACCCGGGTGGCGATTGAGCGACGAGGGCGGTGGAGCAGGACTTCGGGGATGACGCCAGCGGTCATTGGGCTCTGGCGTCAGGGCGGTGCAGGAACGGGTATGCCGGTGGTTGAGATTTGGCGGAGGCGAGTGTCGTCGTGCGGTAGAGTTGATGGAAGTGACTGGGATAACGACGCTAGGAACGAGGGCGCATAGGTGAGAAGACAGGCGGCCGCGGGCGCGCGGGCGAGCGCGGAGCAATAGATTGTCGGGCGGCTTCTGACAGGGCGGGGAAAGGAGCTGTCGCTGCCGTGCTCAGGGTTGGTGGAGGAGGGATCATCGGGTAGCAAAGACTAGGCGGCGCGACTGTGTCGAAGTGACGGAAAGGACGGGCGACATCGGGCTCTGCGGCCAGATCTGGCGACGTGATGATGGGCGCGGGCAGCGAGGTGCTGCAGAAAGGTTGTAGAGGGGCTTCCACTGCGATTGGGGAGGAGGGCGCGAGAATCCACTTGGTCGCGGGCTAGAGATGAGGCGGAGCGGCGGGCGTCGGAGAAGTTGAGCCACGCGGCGGGGGAACTCTGAAGCGGACATGCAACTCGAGTGCGCCTGTCGCGGAAGATCTGAGGGAAAAGATCTCGTGGGTCCACCAGTCACACTGAAGGGAGGTGTTGGGGATAACTTGGGAAGATCCGGCGGTGAGTTGGGGTCGGCGGGGTCGGAGCTGGAGACCAGCGGAGAGGGTCGGGTTTCAGGGGTCGGGACCGGTCTGGAGGTTGAACACTTAGGCTTGGAACACTAAGGCAGGTGATCGGGGGCTCAAATTAAGATTAACTTGGGAAATTTCGGGTCGGTCGTCACAGCCTACCCCTCTTAAAAAGAATCTCGTCCCGAGATTCAGGTATAAAAGTAGGGTGTGCCGTTCTTACCTCCTTGACGACACAGAAAACCTGGGAAGTGCTTGTTCAAATACTCTTCTGTTTCCCATGTTGCTTCATCCTCCGTGTGGTTCCTCCAGAGGATCTTGTACATTCTGACCATTTGGCGCCGGGTATGCCTCTCTTTCTGGTCAAGAACTCTATCTGGGTACTCGGCGTAGGTTAGGTCAGGCTCGATCTAAAGCTGCTCTTGCTCTAAGATCTCGGTTGGAACTTGGACA
Organism: Setaria viridis; assembly: GCF_005286985.2. Lineage (NCBI taxonomy): Eukaryota > Viridiplantae > Streptophyta > Magnoliopsida > Poales > Poaceae > Setaria > Setaria viridis. Next base: position 15,493,185 of record NC_048268.2, read on the forward strand.
CATTTCTTCAGTTGAGACACATGGAAGATATCGTGTATGGCCGATAGCTGTTCTGGGAGTTGGATCCGGTAAGCAACGGGTCCACAGATCTCCACAATCGCATAAGGGCCAATGTAGCGGGGAGCCAACTTGCCTTTCACTCCAAATCGTTGCACTCCTTTGGTCAGGGAGACTCGAAGATACACAAGATCACCAATGTCGAACTGTAGGGGCCTTCTTCGCATGTCGGAATAACTCTTTTGTCGAGATTGGGCAGCTTTGAGATTTGCTTGAATTACCCTTACTTGCTCTTCGGCGTCTGCCACTAAGTCAGGGCCATAGGTCTGTCTTTCTCCTGCTTGGGACCAGTTCAATGGTGTCCGACATCTCCGGCCATATAAAGCTTCAAACGGTGCCATCTTCAAACTGGTCTGGTAGCTGTTGTTGTAGGAGAATTCTGCCAAGGGCAAACACTTGTCCCAATTTTTGTCATAATGGATGACACAAGCTCTCAACATGTCTTTAAGGATCTGATTGACTCTTTCGGTTTGACCATCGGTTTGAGGATGATAGGTCGAGCTACGGATGAGCTTGGTGCCCATGGATGCTTGTAGCTGTTCCCAAAAGTGTGCCACAAACTGAACTCCTCGATCAGAGATGATGGTCTTGGGGACACCGTGTAGGGAAACTATGCGGTCGAGGTACAACTCTGCATACTGCTTGACTGTGTGGGTGGTGCGGACAGGAAGGAAGTGGGCAGACTTGGTCAGGCGGTCCACTATAACCCAGATGGAGTCATGTCGCTGTGATGTAAGGGGCAGTCCAACTATGAAGTCCATGCTGATGTCTTCCCATTTCCAAGATGGAATAGGTAGGGGCTGCAGGGTACCTGCTACCTTTAGATGGCTGGCTTTGACACGTTGACAGGTGTCACATTCTGAAACATAACGGGCAATTTCCGGCTTCATTCCACTCCACCAAAAGGTTTGGCGGAGATCATGGTACATCTTATTGCTGCCAGGATGGATTGAGAACTTGGACAGATGAGCTTCATCTAAGATCTGCTTCTTAAGGCTGGGGTCAGCTGGTACAACCAGTCGGTTTCCATAATACACCTTCCCAGTCTCATCCTGTCGAAAATGCTTATACCCTTTATCCTTCAATGAGATCTTCTTGATGATCCGCTTTACTTCCTCATCCTCCACTTGTGCTGACCTTATTTGGTCTTCCAAAACTGAGTCAAGGGTGATGTGGCCGAGGGTTCCATGGGGAATAATTTCCAAACTAAGTTTTCCCATCTCGTGACACAAAGTCTCGGTGAAGGTTGTTGCCAACAAGCAGTTGCAACAGTTCTTGCGACTAAGAGCATCGGCCACCACGTTGGCCTTGCCGGGATGATAGTGAACTTCCAAATCATAGTCTTTTATCAGCTCTAACCATCTCCTTTGGCGCATGTTGAGGTCGGCTTGAGTGAAGATGTACTTGAGGCTCTTGTGGTCGGTGTAGATGTTGCAGTGGGTGCCCATCAGATAGTGTCTCCATATCTTTAAGGCATGAATCACTGCTGCCAACTCAAGATCATGGGTCGGGTAGTTCAGCTCATGAGGTCGTAATGCCCGTGAGGCATAGGCAATGACTCGGTTGTCTTGCATAAGAACACACCCAAGTCCAGTGCCCGAGGCGTCACAGTACACGTCAAACGGCCTAGAAGGGTCGGGCTGAGCCAAAACTGGGGCTGTGGTCAGCAAGTGCTTCAGGGTCTTGAAGGCCTCTTCACACTTGTCGTTCCACATGAATCTGACCTCTTTCTTGAACAACTGTGTCATCGGCTTAGCTATCTTGGAGAAATCCGGTATGAAACACCGATAGTAGCCTGCCAGTCCAAGGAAAACTTCTGATCTGGTGCACTGAGGTAGGAGGCCTCCAGTCCATAACTTCCTGTACCTTACTGGGGTCGACGGCTATACCATCCTTGGAGATAGTGTGTCCCAAAAACTTGACACTATCTAACCAGAACTCACACTTGGAGAACTTGGCATGGAGTTGGTGATCTCTCAGCCGTTGGAGAACTACATGAAGATGATCGGCATGTTCTTCTTCGCTCTTCGAGTACACGAGGATATCATCGATGAACACCACTACAAACTTGTCTAGCTCGGGCATGAACACTGAGTTCATGAGGTACATGAAATAGGCGGGTGCATTGGTGAGTCCAAAGGACATGACCAGGTACTCGTAGAGTCCATATCTTGTGGAGAAGGCTGTTTTGGGTATGTCGCAGGGTCTGATCTTGATTTGGTGATACCCTGAATGGAGATCGATCTTGGAGAACACTTTTGCTCCAGCTAACTGATCAAACAAGACATCAATGCATGGCAGTGGGTACTTGTTCTTGACGGTCACCGCATTGAGGGGTCGGTAGTCCACACACATGCGGAGACTCCCATCCTTCTTTTTCACAAACAGGGCGGGGCAACCCCAAGGTGAGGTGCTGGGTCGGATGAAGCCTTTTTCCAACAGATCATGCAACTGGGTCTTCAACTCGGCCAACTCCGCATGCGGCATCCGATAGGGTCTCTTGGATATCGGACCGGTGCCGGGGATCAACTCTATGGAAAACTCCACGTCTCTATCAGGTGGCATGCCAGGCAAGTCTTCTGGGAACACGTCAGGGTACTCACAGACAATAGGGAGGCTTTCTAGTCGAGCTTCCGATAGAGGGTACGCACAAGGGAGTGCGGACTTAGGAGATTTTAAGGATAGGGTAGAACTACCATGGAAGGGTGAGTTGATGTGGAGAGTTCAGGCAGCTATATCTAGAACCACTTGGTGTCTGGTCATCCAATCCATCCCGAGGATGATATCTATTCCTTCCAGGTCAAGGATGATAAGATTCTCCTTAAAAAGGTTTTGACCTAGTTGAATAGGCACATTGACACTTATCCTATCAGAGGTGATCACTCCACCCGGGGTGGATATTCTAAAGGACCCTCTGGTTTGGCATTCTTGTAACCCACTCTTGTCACGGGTCTTTCTCCCGATAAAACTATGTGAAGCTCCCGAGTCAAGCAAAACCAAAGCCGAAAAACTATGAATCAGAAAAGTACCCGTCATTATCGGTGCACCTTCGGGAAGCTCTATTGCGTGGGTAAAGTTCAGTCGCCCTTGGCGAACTTGCACCTTGGGCCTCTTCCCTTGGTGGGGCGCTGCATTGCTCTACTCTGGGCGCGGGCTCTGATTTCTGGGGCAGTCCTTGGCGAAATGTCCTTCATTGCCGCAGGTGAAACAGCGGTTACCAGTTGCAGGACGGGGTGGTGCTGGTGGGGTCGGCCGGGGCGCTGGTGGTTGGAAGCTGGAAAAACGGGGCGCTGCTGCTGGTGGGGGTCGGGCAATCCACCTTCTCGATTGCTGGGGTCAGCTGGGAGCTTGTGGAGGAACCATCCGGAACCTTCGAGCCGGCTGGCTTGGAAATGCCACGGAGGCCTTCCTCTTCTGATCGGCTTTGAGAGCCTGCATGCAGTCCTCTTGAGAGATGGCCAGATTGACCAACTCATTGTAGGTGTCTACCTTGATGGGGTTCAACCTTTCTCTAAGCTCCAAGCTCAGTCCTCGGCGGAATCTGTCCCGCTTCTTCTCGTCTGTGTCCGCATGATAGCCGGCATAACGGCACAGATCGTTGAAAGCTTGGGTGTAGTGCAGGACATCACGGGTTCCCTGGGTAAGGGCTAGGAACTCGTTGAGCTTGCGCTCCAGGAGACCTTCCAGGATGTGATGCGCTTTAAACGCGGTCTTGAACTCGTTCCAGCTGACCACATGGCCAGCCAGCAACATGGCATGGTAGTGGTCCCACTAGAGCCGGGCGGAACCACGCAGCTGTTGAGCTGCAAACCGGGCCTTGTTATGGTCAGGGCACGGGGCGGTGAGAAGCTCGAACTTGGATTCGATCGTACGAACCCAGGCGTCGGCGTCGAGTGGGTCTTGTGTCTTCTGGAACAAAGGGGGCTGCGTCCCCAAAAAGTCCTCATAGCGAGCAACATGTGGCTGCTGCTGAGCCCTTCCACCATGGGGCTGTTGCTGTTATCCTTGTACAAGATGCCTCAGCAGCTCGGTTTGAGCCGCTAGGATTTCCTCTAGTGGAGACGAGGGTGGGGGTGGGGGAAGATCCTATCTTTGCTCGCTGCTGCCGGGCACAGAACCAGATCTGGTGCGATGCGCCATCTGCAAGAGTTAACGTTCCATTAATTTCATAATCTTAGAAGTACTCCAACAGATGGAACGCATAAGTTAAATTCTCCGATACAACTCTTGTTGATAATGCAACACACGTCCTCATAGGGGAGATACACTCTTCTCATCATCATGTTAGTTAGCGTTTATCTTAGCCTTGTACTCAACTTCGGGTGAACCATACCCTACCCAGACTCCTGGGATCCAAATTTAAGCCACGGGGTCGGGCTAGGCGATCCTCTCGAGAAAAAGGGTCGGCAACGATCCACACTAAAAAGGGGTCGGCCGAGGCGGAGACTGCCTCGAGGGGTCGGCGCATCCGATTACGTGAACCGGGGTCGGCCAAACTTGAACAGACCCACAGAAAACAACGTGTGTGGTCGCGGCACATCTCGCTTAGTCTAGCATTCCAACACTTTGCAAGAGTCAACGGTCAGACTCAGGAATTGACTTCATTGGGATCTTTACAGAGGTATTCCAACATAGGGAGTACTCGACTCAAGGCTAACCTATTACAATTCTTTCCAAAATTTAGGTTGCCAAGGAGTACAACAAAAGAATGAGTCCCTTGCAACTCTTCATCTACAAATGAACATTATGAGTAGGAGAAGGGACGCCGTCTTCTTCGATGTCCATACTGGACGCTCCCTCATCCTCCTCGGGGTTCTCTTGAGCTTCTAGTTGCATATGGAGGGCGTGCATATTGTCGAGCTCAGCTTGATGCTCGTCCAGGTGAGCATTGGCAACCGCCAGCTCCATTTCCACTTCCATTTTCTCCTCTGACAGCTCGATCATGCCATCCACCAGGTCGGCAACTTCTCCTTCGAGCTCGGAGATTCTGTCTTACATGTCATGTATCTGAATGCCTCGTTGGATAAGCTGGTAGGTTTTGCCTACCAGGTCTCTTCTAGCTGACTGGAGGTGTCCTTGAGCATCCACGATGGTCCGAGCTAGAATGGTCATGGCTCTTCCTTGGAGCTCCATCAGCCGATAGAGGGCTGACATACACCTGATGTTGGTGGAGATGGTGACCATGGAGTAGGTGGTGGCCAGCACCTCGATATTTCCGACACGGTCGAGCCACGCCGGATCCAACCGGTTCCTGGCAGGGAACAGGCCGATGGGGTCTAGGGTGACCTCCAGGGGGTGCAGCTGACAAAACTGGGTAAGGAGCTGAAGAGCGGCGGACTCCCAGGTGTCCTCCGGAGCAAGATCGTATGCTGATATCCCGAATGAGGGCCAGTCGGACCGCACAGGAGGAGGAGGTACTACCGCCTGTACGTTGCACGTCTGGACGCCCTGCTCCAGGTACAGTCGTCCTGCGTACAATGGTGGGGACTGGTACCCGAACCATTTCAAGGTGTCCCACAAAATCGCGGGGAAGCCCTCGAAGTGTAGACAGGTTGAATGGAAAGTAGCATCCGCTCCAAATAGAACGTGTCCAGGGATGGCCATCTGGAACCAAGAAACCAAAACCACGTGAGATAGACTCCAAAGGTCCGGGGTCGGACAGAGAAGCATTCGGTTTTAACCGAGAACAACTGGAAGAAACTAGAAATCCTTAGAACCGAAGAAGAGCTTTTCCGAGCAAGGTTGCGTTTGTGGAGGGTGACTTCACAGATTTTTAGCTCATGTCGCATGCACGACCTACCTCACTCTTAACCAAAACAACTGCCCAAAACTTGGGTCTTACGCGGTCAGTGCCGGTGGCAAGGCAACAGGTACGTCTCTCCCTATAATAGCTAGTCGGTTCTAGCAACGTCTCCTAAGCAAACGCGGTTAGTGTACCTACAGAAAACACCACCACACGAACCTTTCATGCCAGCACCCACGAAAGTGTTCCCCAAACATTACCGCTCACTATAGGAACGACACCCATGCGTTTAAGGCTGCATGGACAGCACTCAACCGTGGAAATAGGTTCCCTTTGAATGGAACCGTATAACCCTTCGCATACTCATGATGCGGAATCAGCACACGTGTAATAGACGTGGCAAACAACTGTGCTGATAGGCTCGTTGGAATCGAACCGTACCAACCTTCGTATGGATTACATATGGAACCTGCGCATGTATGATAGACGTGGGCGAAACAACCGCGATGATAGGGTCCTTTGAATAGAACTCCCTATCAACCCTTGCATACTCGTGATGCGGAACTCGGCACACGTATGATAAACGTGGCGAAGTGCTGGAAGGGTTAGCAAGATAACCAAATAAATATTAGCCACCTCAAACAACCCCAAAATCCCCTAGGGCCCCTCGCACTAAAGTCATCCTTAACGATCGTACGATATTTTTCAAAGAGTTTCTTGCAACTTTTATCTTTTCAAAGAAGTTGTTAGGGCTTGTTGTGTTCTCTGCATTGCTAAACCGGCTCTGGTACCAGCTGTGGCGGATCCACTTCGAATCTACTTGGTTAAACATGATTTAGCCGCATAATACGCGACGCTCATGCCTAAACCGAGTAAACACGAAGTGCCGTCGGATTTCTTCCGATTTAACCACTTAAACATGACCATTTTAGCAGACCCACACGAAGGTGAGCGGTTCCAGCGAATACAACAAGTCCACCGAGTTAACAACTTAACCACTTAGTTTGGTTATGAAATAAACATTAGAGTTTTACAAGGTTTCAAGAAAAACAACAGAAGGTAAAACCACTAGTGGAAGCAAAATGTCGGGGTCGGACATCCCTGGTGAGGATAGCCGGGACATCACTGATCCCTCTCCTCGCCATCCGAGGAGGGGTCCCACTCGACCGTCCAACCCGGAGGGAGCTAGGGCGGCCAAGTGCCAGCGGAAGAAAGGTCGGGAGCAGCAACTTCACCTGAAAATAGGAGCCACAACAAGGCTGAGCTACTAAGCTCAACAAGACTTAACCGACAGGGAGTAAAACTACTCCACAGAACTAAACATGCAAGGCTTTTTGGCTGAGGGTTTTGTTTGCCAAAAGCACTAAATAAAACCCTATTTTCAAGTTTTAGCTCAGGTTCTAAGTTCATTATCCGGTCTAAATATGCAGCCCATTCTAAGCAATCATAGAACCAACCAAAGATACAAATATCATCAGCAAAACCATGTCATCATCAGATTTCTCATTTACTCAGGGTGACATAGCGATCAAGTAGTTTCAAACTGTGAGAGGCAGACGAATCGATTCGAGTTTCTTAACCATGCATGGCGAACCTAATCTCACGACATCCGCGCACCACAAGGGCTGCTTCCTGTGTCGGTCGTCCCCATCAATTCCCAGGCGTGTGTCAGGTCCAAACTTCCCTTGGCATGCAATGCTCCACAGTCCCGGCCTCTACCGTACTGTGACCGCGCTTGCACCCACATGATGCACCATGGGAACCTCATTCCAGGGACAGCAGGGGTATAAGCCACGCCCTAGTTCAATCAGGTACTAGCCTTCCCCATCCCATACTAGGTATGAGATTAGTACCTTCAATCACCTGATCACGAACACCACCACTGTCGGGCCTTAGCAAGTTTCATAGACAGACGGGGCGACCATCCGACCACCAAAGAGTTACCCCAACCTTGCCCCGTCCATCGTCCTCACAGTTGTAACAGAAGGGTAGACATCCAACTCCTATAACTCGCGAGTGACAGGAAATCACTCGGCTTTTACCGTTTCCTATTTAAGCAAAGCATCTACTCGGTCCAACAGCTAGTGTTCAGATCATGGGAACTAAGTCATGCATCTAGGGTTCCAACCAACTCCTATACGTAAATGCACAAGCATGTTTAAGGAAGGCATGCGCAAGTTTGGAGAACATAGGGGTTTCATGCAACCGGGGCTTGCCTTCGAGCAAGGAGGAAGAGAACTGCTCGACTTCTGGGGCGGCTTCGGCTTCAGAGGGCAGGAGCTCAGCTACACCGTCATCTTCTGGTGCTGGGTGCAGCTCGTAGCAGCCGTCAGCGAGACGCAGCTCTACACGAATGCAATTCATTAGTTAGCATAGACGGTTATTTCAACAGCAACACTTGCAAGTCTAAGCCCAGAAACTTGCGACAAGATACAAGAGGGTGGGAAGGTTCAAGGAAGTTGGTGGAGATCAAGAGGTAGGGGTCGGAGGAAAGGAACTTATGATCTGACCCTTAACCTAGAGGAAAAGCTTTGCTAGGGGTCCTCGGACTCAACGCTGAAGGGTCCCAAGTTTTACACATACACCCTCGGTTCAAAGAAAAAGATACAGCCGAACCCTCGGGCGAGGCGGAAAAAGGGGTCGGCGAACAGACAGGGTCGGGCGGGACGGAACAGGGGTCGGGCGGATAAGAGGGGTCGGATGAGGCGAACAAGGGGTCGGCAGCTCACCTCCTTCTTACAAGGAAAGCTTGGGGTCGGGAAGAAGCAGACTTGGGTGGAGGGACTAAGGCTTTGAACAGCGGCTAGGTCCGGCAGTGCTCCGGCGGCGGCGGTGCTTCTTGTGGATCACAAGTAAGCTCTTACGCAACACGGAGGAGCAAGCAGCTGGGTGGCTTGGGGAAAACGGAGTGTAGCGGAGAGGAGAGTTCCTCAGGGACTTAGTGTGGCGGCGCTGGGAGCTCGAACAGGGAGCAAGCGAAATGGTGGAAAGGCAGCAATGGCGAAGGGAACTCCGGCGGGGCTCGCGCATTCTCTTTTTATAGCGGCGCGAAGGTGAGAAAGGGAGCGGCATGGGGTGAGAAGGGGAGCAACACGGAGACCGGGGAAGAAGCAATGGAGTGCTCTGCCCGGGCGGCGATTGAGCGATGAGGGCGGTGGAGCAGGACTTCGGGGATGACGCCAGCGGTCATTGGGCTCTGGCGTCAGGGCGGCGCAGGAGCGGGTATGCCGGTGGTTGAGATTTGGTGGAAGCGGGCGTCGTCGTGCGGTAGAGTTGATGGAAGTGACCGGGATAACGGCGCTAGGAACGAGGGCGCACAGGTGAGAAGACAGGTGGCCCCAGGCGCATGGGCGAGCGCGGAGCAACAGATTGTCGGGCAGCTTCTGATAGGGCGGGGAAAGGAGCTGTCACTGCCGTGGTCAGGGTTGGCGGAGGAGGGATCGTCAGGTAGCGAAGACCAGGCGGCGCGACTATGTCGAAGTGACGGAAAGGACGGGCGACATCGGGCTCTGCGGCCAGGATCTGGCGACGTGATGATGGGCGCGGGCAGCGAGGTGCTGCAGAAAGGTTGCAGAGGGTCTTCCGCTGCGATTGGGGAGGAGACTGCGAGAATCCACTTGGTCGCGGGCCAGAGACGAGGCGGAGCGGTGGGCGTCGGAGAAGTTGAGCCACGCGGCGGGGGAACTCTGAAGCGGACATGCAACTCGAGTGCGCCTGTCGCGGAAGATCTGGGGGAAAATATCTCGTGGGTCCACCAGTCATACTGAAGGGAGGTGTTGGGGATAACTTGGGAAGATCCGGCGGTGAGTTGGGGTCGGCGGGGTTGGGTTTCAGGGGTCAGGACCGGTCTGGAGGTTGAACACTTAGGCTTGGAACACTAAGGTAGGTGATCGGGGGCTCAAATTAAGATTAACTTGGGAGAGTTCGGGTCGGTCGTCACAGTTTGATAGCCCCTAAGTAAGTCGATCCACATCTTGAGTACATGCGACAATCTCAGGTCTAAGGACAAAGCGTACATGTTGTGTAAAGAGAGAACTACTTCTCGTGTTGGGTCAGTCCTAGCACATGTCTCCACATGTGCCCACATTATTAGTTTAACATCTCCATGTCCATGACTTGTGAAACATAGTCATCAACTAATACATGTGCTATTCTAATATTCATGTGTGTCCTCACATGAACTCCGACTAGGAACAACTTTAGAATAACCATACAAGTAAAGAGTTTCACATACAATTCATATAATTGCAAGTCAATTCTAGTAGCTTTTAATGGATATTCAAGGAACACAATATAAATCATGGATACAAATGGAATATCATCATCTCTATGATTGCCTCTAGGGCATACCTCCAACAATCTCCCACTTGCACTAGAGTTAATCTAGAAGGTACCTAATACCCATAGCTCTTACATGCGCATCATGCTTAGCCGGTGGGAGTGGTTTTGTCAACGGATCATAAATGTTCAGATCCGTGTGTATTTTGCATATCTTGATCTCACCCCGGTTAACAAAGTCTCGAATGAGATGAAATCACCGCATTACGTGTTTGTTCTTCTGGTGGTTCCTTGGCTCCTTTGCTTGCGCAATTGCCCCATTGTTATCACAGTAGAGATTCAATGGGCTGGACGCATTCGGGAACACACCAAGCTCAATGAGGAAATTCCTTATCCAAACACCCTCCTTCGCGGCTTCCGAAGCCGCGATGTACTCGGCTTCTATCGTAGAATCGGCCACCGTCTCCTGCTTGGAACTCTTCCAATTAACAGCACCACGATTTAGCGTGAACACAAATCCTGATTGTGACTTCGAATCATCTCTGTCAGTTTGGAAACTAGCATTGGTGTAACCTATTACAATGAGCTCCTCTTCACCTCCACAGACAAGGAACATATCTTTAGTCCTTCTCAAGTACTTAAGAATGTTTTTCACCGCTGTCCAGTGACTCTCACCTGGATCAGACTGGTGTCTGCTTGTCATACTTAGTGCATATGAAACATCTGGGCGAGTACATATCATTGCATACATGATAGATCCAATAGCCGAGGCATATGGCACTCTACTCATGCGATCCTGCTCATCAGCAGTCGAAGGACACTGAGTCTTGCTGAGATGTATGCCATGTGACATAGGCAAGAACCCTTTCTTTGCCTCTTCCATGCTGAACCGCTTCAACACTTTGTCAAAGTAAGTATCTTGGCTTAATCATATAAGCCTTCTCGATCTATCTCTATAGATCTTCATGCCCAGAATCTATGCCGCTTCCCCTAAGTCCTTCATCGAAAAACTATTTTTCAGTGAAGTCTTTACGGACTCAAGCATAGAAATGTTATTTCCAATCAGCAATATGTCATCCACATATAAGATTAGAAATACTACAGAGCTCCCACTAACCTTCTTGTAAACACAAGACTCTTTTTCATTCTTGGTGAAGTCAAACCCTTTGACCACTTCATCAAAACGAAAGTTCAACTCCTAGATGCTTGCTTCAATCCATAAATTGATCTCTGAAGCTTGCATACCTTTCCAGCATTTTTCAGATTGACAAAACCCTCGGGCTCTATCATATACACGTCCTCAGCTAGGTTTCCATTCAGGAAAGCTGTCTTGACATCCATCTACCATATCTCATAATCGAAATATGCAATTATAGCTAGAATAATCCGAATGGACTTAAGCATCACTACGGGCAAGAAGGTCTCGTCGTAGTCAACTCCTTGAACTTGTCGAAAACCTTTTGCGACAAGTCATGCTTTATAGATGTGAACATTTCCATCCATGTCCTTTTTCTTCTTATAGATCCACTTGCACTCTATGGCTTTAACACCATCAGGCAGGTCAACCAAATTCCAAACTTGTTTGTCTCCCATGGACTCTATTTCGGATTGCATGGCACTCTGCCATTTTTCAGAGTCTGGGTCCATCATTACTTCTGCATATGTTGCAGGCTCATCATTGTCCAACAATAATATTTCCCGCATTTCGTGGAGCCTTGCTGACCTTCGTGGTTGTGGTGGTGCCAAGGGTATCTCAACTTGTTCTGCTATGTTAGCATCACTCATTGATTCTTGCCCGATCGGCTCATCTTGAACTTCTTCAAGACGGACTGTCTTTCCACTCTTTTCTCCTTTGAGAAACTCTTTCTCTAGGAAAACCCTTTTTCGAGCGACAAACACTTTGCCCTCTGACCGATTGTAGAAATAATATCCCAAAGTTTCTTTGGATATCCCACAAAAATGCACTTATCCGACTTGGGTGTGATCTTGTCCGATTGAAGTCGCTTGACAAACACTTCACATCCCCAAATCTTTAGACAAGACAAACTGGGAACTTTTCCAGTCCACATCTCATATGGTGTCTTAACTACGGATTTAGGTGGTACCCTATTAAGTGTGAAAGCTGTTGTTTCTAGAGCGTATCCCCAAAATGACAACGGTAGGTCCGACTGGCTCATCATTGATCGAACCATGTCTAACAAAGTTCGATTACGTCGCTCGGATACACCGTTTCTCTGAGGTGTTCCAGGCGGCGTGAGGTTTGGAACAATTCCGCAACTCTTTAGATGATTGCTAAACTCGTGGCTCAAATATTCGCCTCCATGATCAAATCCTAAGGCCTTAATTTTCTTGCCACGCTGATTTTCAACTTCATTCCGAAATTCCTTGAACTTTTCAACGGTTTTAGATTTGTGCCTCGTCAAGTAGACATAGCCATATCTACTAAAATCATCAGTGAAAGTGATGAAGTATTGGAATCCTCCTCTAGCTGTCGTGCTCATTGGTCTGCATACATCGCTATGTACGAGTTCCAACAAGTCTACTGCTCTCTCAAGAAAACCAATGAAAGGCATCTTGGTCATCTTGCCTAGCAAGCAAGCCTCACATGCCTCGTATGATTCAAAATCAAACGAAGTTAGAAGTCCATCAGAATGGAGCTTCTTCATGCGCTTTTCACTTATATGACCCAAACGACAATGCCACAAGTAGGTAGGACTCAAATCATTCGGCCGAGGCCTTTTAGCACTTACGTTACAGACAGGTGAACCATCAAGATTTAAAACAAACAATCCATTGACAATGGGCGCAAAAGCCATAAACATATCATTCTTAGAGCTCACACAATCATTGTTTTGACTCACAAATGAATAACCATCCATCATCAAGCATGAAGGAGACAAAATGTTTTGACTTAAACTAGAAACGAAATAACAATTATTCAACTCCATAATAAATCCTGACGGGAGGTGGAGTTGCATCGTCCCGACGGTCAACGCAGCAACTCTTGCATTATTGCCCATGTGGAAATCAACTTCTCCTCTTTCCAAGCTTCTACTTCTTATCATTCCCTGCATCGAATTGCAAATATGAGGAACCGATCCGGTATCAAATACCCAAGAATTAATAATTGTATCAGCGAGAAATATGTTGTCTATAACATTAATAACAAGCGTACCTGAGGTGGAAGTACTCTTACTTCTGCCATTCTTCAACGAAGCTAGGTACTGCTTGCATTTTCTCTTCCAGTGACCAAGTTCATGATAATAAAAACACTCTTTGTCTGGAGCAGGTCCAGGTCCAGCTTTAACCTTGGGCGCTGGGTTTGGCTTGGACGTTCCAGCCTTGCCCTTCTTCTTCTAAGAATTGCCCTTCTTCTTAAAGCTAGGCTTGTTCTGTATAGCCATCACATGGCTAGTACTAGCACTTTTCTTAATGTCAGCCTCTGTTGTTTTAAGCCTGCCACACAGCTCATTCAGACCCTTCTCCATCCCATGCATATGGTAGTTTGACATGAAGTTCCCATAGCTAGGCGGAAGAGACGAAAGAATGAAATCAGTGGCCAACTCTTGGCCTAGTGGGAAGCCCAACTTCTCCAAAATCATTGAGTGTAACCAACCATCTTGATTATGTGTGGTCCTACTGCTGCGCCTTCTGCTAGCTTGCTCTCCACAAAGGCCTTAGACACATTGAACCTTTTAGTCTTGGCCTATGTTTGGAACATGTGTCTAAGCACCACGATCATATCATGCGCCTCATGGTTTGTTTTGAACTGCGTCTGCAGCTCGGGTTCCATGCAAGCAAGCATAAGGCACTGATAGAGTCGGAGTGCCCGATCTTTTGGTGAGTGGAGATAAATTCGACTTGGTGGAAGTAGACCCTCACGATCCGACTACGACGAGCAAACCCGAAGCGCCAATGCAATCGCTGAACCAACTTCCTGTGGTTACCAACCTTGCCAGCGCAAGATCAGCCTGATCACGAAGATTGATTCCTGTCCGCAATCGAAGAACGAACAAGAAAAAGAGGCGAGCAATCTAAATATCACTAGAAGGTGGAGTTCTGAATCACACAAGGACAGCGCGTATTTGCGCGTGTTCGAGAGTAGCTAAAGCTAGATGTAAAACAAAACTCAAGTCGTAAACAAAAGGGACTCCGACTAAATAAAGGGGGCGCAGCCCTTGGAGTCCGGAGGAGGCACCATGGCAGGACGGGGGCGCGCGCGACCATGGGGAGGGCCGCGGCTCTCAACCCTAGGCGCCCCACCTGGGCTGCCCTGTTGGGCCATCTTCTTATTCTGCTGGGCCTTCATTCCTTAACAGCATGATGAAGTTTAATTCTCTCGCACGGGCCCGAGTGATTGGCCCAATTGGATGATCAACTGTAGGCGCTTGAGGTGGAGGAGCAACTGGAGGCGCCTTAGGTGCTGCTGGTGTAGATGTACTCGTGGTGTCCTCATCATCCTCCCCTTCTTGAACTGAAGTCGTCCTCGACGGCAACTCCTCATCTTCGCCCGCATACGGTTTCAAATCTGCAACATTAAAACTCGTGGAAACACCAAACTCCGCAGGCAGGTCAAGGATATAAGCATTATCATTAATCTTGGTTAGCACTTTAAAAGGACCAGCAACACGTGGCATCAATTTAGAACGACGTAAAGTAGGAAAATGATCCTTTCTCAAATGCAACCAAACCAGATCACCTAGTTCAAAAGTAACATGTTTTCTCCCTTTACTACCCGCAACCTGATATTTAGCATTAGCAGCAGCAATGTTTTGTTGAGTTTGCTCATGCAAGCTAATCATTTGATCAACATGTGCAGCGGCATCTATGTGTGGGGCGTCCTCGGCATCAAGTGCAAACAAATCAATAGGCGCCCAAGGAATATAACCATAAACAACCTGAAAGGGACACATCTTTGTAGAAGAATGCGTTGCATGATTATAAGCAAACTCAACACGAGGCAAGCAATCTTCCCAACGTTTCAAGTGTTTATCTAAAACAGCCCTAAGCATGGTGGACAAGGTTCGATTAACCACCTCAGTTTGTCCATCAGTCTGAGGGTGACAAGTGGTGCTAAACAGCAATTTAGTTCCCATTTTATTCCACAGTGATCTCCAATAATGACTGAGAAACTTAGCATCATGATCAGAGACTATTGTTTTTGGAATACCATGTAAACGAATAATCTCGCGAAAGAACAATTCAGCAACATTGCTAGCATCATCAGTCTTATGACAAGGTATAAAATGAGCCATTTTGGAGAAACGATCAACAACCACAAAAATACTATCCCTCCCCTTCTTAGTTCTAGGCAATCCCAAAACAAAGTCCATAGAAATATCAAGCCAAGGGGAAGTAGGAACAGGCAAAGGCATGTACAAACCATGGTTGTTCAATCGTGACTTAGCTTTCTGGCAAGTAGTGCAGCGTGCAACAAGGCACTCAACATCAACGCGCATCTGGGGCCAAAAGAAGTAGGCAGCCAGCACTTCATGCGTCTTGTAGATGCCAAAGTGCCCCATGAGACCGCCTCCATGCACTTCCTATAACAACAAATGACGAACCGAGCTAGCTGGAACACACAGCTTGTTAGCGTGAAATAGGAACCCGTCCTGTATGTGAAATTTGCCGCATGGTTTGCCATGAATACAATGGGCGAAAGCATCTTTAAAATCAGCATCGTCCACATATTGATCCTTCACAGTTTGCAAGCCAAAGAGTTTAAAATCTAACTAGGATAGCATGGTATAGCGACGAGACAAAGCATCAGCAATGACATTTTCCTTCCCGCTCTTGTGTTTAATAATGTAAGGGAAAGACTCAATGAATTCTACCCATTTAGCATGACGACGATTCAGGTTTGTTTGGGTACGAATATGTTTTAAAGCCTCATGATCAGAATGAATTATAAACTCGCGATGCCAAAGGTAGTGCTGCCAAGTATGCAAAGTGCGCACTAAAGCATAAAGCTCCTTATCATAAGTAGAATAATTCAAGCTAGCACCACTTAATTTCTCGCTAAAGTAAGCAACCGGTTTTCCCTCTTGTAACAAAACAGCACCTAGCCCAATACCGCTAGCATCGCATTCAAGCTCAAACACTTTAGTAAAATCAGGCAACTGCAAGAGAGGAGCATTGGTTAACTTATCTTTCAAGGTGCTGAACGCAACCTCTTGCGAATCACTCCAAGCAAAGGGAACATCCTTCTTTGTAAGCTCATGTAGAGGTGCTACAATGGAGCTAAAATCACGAACAAACCGGCGGTAGAAACCTGCAAGGCCAAGAAAGCTTTGAATTTGTGTGACCGTCGTCGGTGCAGGCCACGCCCGAATGGCATCGATCTTGCTGCTATCCATCTCAATACCCTGTGGAGTAACAACATAGCCAAGAAACGAGACACGTTGTGTGCAAAACATGCATTTTTCAAGGTTAGCAAATAAATGGGCCGCACGTAACGCATAAAAAACAGCACGCAAATGATCTAAATGCTCTTCCATAGACTTGCTGTAAATGAGGATATCATCAAAATAGACAACTACAAACAATCCTATGAAGGGCCTCAGAACTTCATTCATCAAACGCATAAATGTGCTGGGAGTATTTGTCAAACCAAACGGCATAACCAACCATTCATATAACCCAAATTTCGTTTTAAAAGCCATTTTCCATTCATCACCTAATTTCATGCGAATCTGATGGTAGCCACTACGCAAATCAATCTTAGTGAAAATAATGGCACCACAAAGCTCATCTAGCATATCATCAAGGCATGGTATAGGGTATCGGTAGCGAATGGTAATGTTATTAATAGCACGACAGTCTACACACATACGCCATGAGCCATCTTTCTTTGGAACAAGTAACACGGGAATGGAGCAAGGGCTAAGCGACTCACGAATATAACCCTTGTCAAGCAACACCTGTACCTGGCGCTGGATTTCCTTCATCTCATCCGAATTTGTACGGTACGGTGCGCGGTTCGGAAGCTGTGCACCGGGAATGAGGTCGATCTGGTGCTCAATGCCACGAAGTGGTGGGAGTCCCGGTGTCAAATCTTTTGGAAAGACATCAGCGTACTCCTGCAAAATGTTAGCAACCGCAGGGGGAATATCCAAAGAAGGTGCATCATCAAGTGAAACGAGCACACTAGAGCGTATAAGGGCATAGCATGGCAAAGGAGCATCACGTAACTCATCAAAATCAACACGTGTAGCAAGCAAAACAGGAGCATTCAACTTGATTTCAGAATTAACAGATGTCGATGGTTCAAGTTGTTTAGCAGTTTTAGCAGCTCTAGCAAGATCATCTTTAAGAATTTGTTCAGGTGTCATTGGATGTATAATTATTTTCTAACCCTTAAACATGAAAGAATAGTGATTTGAACGACCATGATGCAAGCTATCAGTATCATATTGCCAAGGTCACCCAAGTAACAGAGAGCATGCTTCCATGGGAATAACATCACAATCGACAAAATCAGAATAAGCACCCATGGAGAAAGGAACACAGACTGATCGAGTAATTCTAATTTTCCCACCATCATTAAGCCATTGAATGTGATATGGATTAGGATGCTTACGAGTGGGTAAAGACAACTTTTCAACCAGCGTGGTACTCACCAAATTGTTGCAGCTGCCGCTGTCGATGATGATGCGAATCGACCACTCCTGCACAACGCCCTTGGTATGGAAAAGAGTGTGTCGCTGATTCTTCTCGGACGGAGCGACCTGTGTACTAAGAACACGCTGCACAACAATACTTTCATACCTATCAGCGCCGCCCGGGTTGACATGTACCTCCATAGCTGCATGGTCAGTGGCAAGCATAGCATGTTGAATATCTTCAGAATCACTAGCGGAAGAATACTCACCATCGTCACGAATGAGCAAGGTACGCTTGTTCAGACAGTCCCGAAACACGTGGCCAAATCCTCTACAACGATGGCACTGAATATCCCGTGTGCGGCCTGTGGGATGGGCGGCGCCTGTGGAAGGGGCAGCGCTTGCAGGTTTGGCCGTTCTCTCGCGCGGTGTAGTGGTGGGCGTGGGTGGCGCAGGGAGAGCGGGTGTGGAGTTGGATGTCGAGCTTCTTCCTGCAAAAGAGTTAGAATATGTCTTCGAGCGGCGTCCCTGCACTTCACGTTCAGCTTTGCAAGCATATTCAAATAATGTTGTCATATCTGTGTAGTCCTTATAATCAAGTATATCCTGAATTTCGCGGTTCAAACCACCACGAAAACATGCCATAGCAGCGTCGTTTTCCTCCAATAACCCACAACGAATCATGCCTATTTGTAATTCCTGGAAATATTCCTCAACAGATTGGGAACCTTGCTGAAAACACTGCATTTTATTAAGCAAATCTCAGGCATAATAAGAAGGCACAAATATGTGGCGCATAGTAGCTTTTAATTGATCCCAAGTAGTTGGAATGGTATTGGGATGTTTGTGTTTATATTCACGCCACCAAATTCAAGCAAAATCAGTAAATTCACTAATAGCAGCCTTAACTTGGGAATTAGCAAGAATATCATGGCATGAAAATTTCTGTTCAACTTCTAATTCCCAATCAAGATATGCAGCGGGATCATATTTGCCATTAAAAGGTGGAATTTTAAATTTAATCTTGGAAAAGGAATCATTACCGGGACGGCGTGGCACGCGGCGGGCACGACCTCGGCGGTCGCCATCATCCTGTTCCGAGTCACCACCATAACCCTGCTGCAACTCTGTGACTGTTGTGTGCAATGCATCAAGGCGTGCCACAACTGTGTCGAGTGTGGCCTTAGCGGCCGTCTATGCAAGGTCTAGCTGATTGCACCGCTCGGTCGTCGAGGAGATCGTCGAGTCCAACCGTTCATGAATCGTCTGAATGTCCGTGACAAGCCCTTCAACTTGTGCCCGTATGCCCTGCAGCTGGTTAGCTCCCGCGTCGACATCATCTGCCATGGTTAGCGCAAAGACAAGAACAAAACTGACGACAAAACAGGGGTGCAACGGCTCACAAGGTGCTCACACTAGTGCTGTTATCAAATTCTTATCCGTTCTTACCACGCACACAGGGGTGAACTGCAACCAACCAGTGGAACTCGTGAAAGATTGGAGGAGCGATTGCCTGGAGAAACAAAATCTGCTCGTCGTAGAACTATGTGGAGTTTTGGGAAGGCTGCACTCAAATGAAGGATTAGCACAATCAAACAATAATGCAAAGTTGAAATATAGTGCCAAACATGTAACAAGAGTTGCTGGTAACAAGGGAAAACCGAAAGAACAGAGGCAAAGAAACAGCCAAGGTGGAGAGGGCGCACCTCTTTTGTTTTTCTGTTTTTTTTCAAGGTGCCCCAAAACTGATAATATGAACACAGAGGATCTCAAACAGCAAATTGCGGCACACACTTTTTCCGAAAGTACAGGGGTATTCCGAAAGCACTCTCTCTCTCTCTCTCTCTCTAGAGTAAGGTGAACCTCAGAAAAATGTACCAAGAAAGAGAGATACGGATATGAAAAGCTGCGTGGGGAAGGGCGCGGTATGCTTGGGGAGGGGGGTGCGGAGTTGCCCCGGAGGGTCGCGACCCAGGGGGGTTCATGGCGCGCGCAAGGGAAGTTTCCACCGAACAAAACCAGATCACCTTCCTTCTCCCTGTTGGATTTTTTTTTGCTTCTTTCCTTTTTTTTTTGCACTTTCCTTTTTTTGATTGCTTTCTATCTTTTTTTTTTGGACAGGGGGCGATCGGAGGGGTGGGATGGCGCGGCGCGGTTGTCACGAGGGGTGGCGGTGGGCGCGGCATGGTAGGATTGGCGAGCAGCAGAACGGCGGCGGCGAAAACTAGGGTTAGAAAAAAAAACGAGAAACAAGAGATTAAACACAAGTAACCAGCAACAATTGAACGAGTAGGCACACAAATTCAACAAAGACACTTATTGAAAGAATGTGCGAGGCTAAACGGTTACTGGGACAAGGATCTAACCTGAAAAAAATTTGTTTTGGTTTTTGTGGACTGTAGGAAGGGAAAAACACTCGGTAAAACTCACCGATCAACCTTGAAAGCTGATACCACTTGATAGAGTCGGAGTGCCCGATCTTTCAGTGAGTGGAGATAAATTCGACTTGGTGGAAGTAGACCCTCACGATCCGACTACGACGAGCGAACCCGAAGCGCCAATGCAATCACTGAACCAACTTCCCGTGGTTACCAACCTTGCCAGCGCAAGATCAGCCTGATCACGAAGATCGATTCCTGTCCGCAATCGAAGAACGAACAAGAAAAAGAGGCGAGCAATCTAAATATCACTCGAAGGTGGAGTTCTGAATCACACAAGGACAGCGCGTATTTGCGCGTGTTCGAGAGTAGCTAAAGCTAGATGTAAAACAAAACTCAAGTTGTAAACAAAAGGGACTCCGACTAAATAAAGGGGGCGCAGCCCCTGGAGTCCGGAGGAGGCGCCACGGCAGGAGGGGGGCGCGCGCGACCAGGGGGAGGGCCGCGGCTCCCAACCCTAGGCACCCCACCTGGGCTGCCCTGTTGGGCCATCTTCTTATTCCGCTGGGCCTTTGTTCCTTAACAGCATGATGAAGTTTAATTCTCTCGCACGGGCCCGAGTGATTGGGCCAACATGGATGATCAACTGTAGGCACTTGAGGTGGAGGAGCAACTGGAGGCGCCTGAGGTGCTGCTGGTGTAGATGTACTCGTGGTGTCCTCATCAGGCACCTTACTTCAAGGTTAGCATCACATGCTTTCTTGTAAGCATTCTTAACAGCAGCAGGTGCATCATCAGCAGGTTCTTCTGGTAGTGGGTTGTCTAGAACATCTTCCTTTTTCTCAGCCCTGAGAACAATTCTCAGGTTACGGATCCAATCCGAGTAGTTTGTTCCATTCAACTTGCCTTCTCAAGGACCGAACGCAAAGCAAACGGTGTAGTGCTACTAGGTGCCATTTAATCTACAACAAAAGTAATGCAAAATACACTAAGATAAACGTATCCATGATAGAGCAAATCACATTAAACTATTTTAACAGAATCTACTCCCACTAAAATCAATATCCCTCTATTGATACTTAGTGATTCAGGAACCACAACTAACAAGTCCACTAGTGAGCTTTAGCATCACCGCTAGCAAACAAGGTAGATTGGTAAGCAACTTCTTGCTAATCATATCACATATGACTCATGTTGTTGGGTGACATCTCCATGTCTCGGCACCCAACCTTTATGCCCCAAGGTCTTTAACCGTTAAGATAACCTTGTTAAGCAAACCAACCCTTATGCGTGTAAGTGTCCGACACAAACCCGTCTAGTCAAGGAAAACTAGTTGCACCCTAATTTTATAGATCCACCACTAATTGTACAAGACGTGGGACGGTGCAAGTTTTAGTTGGGAGGGCATACTAACTTAAACTTTGTGAGGGATCGTTCTACTTCTAACATCCCAGCATGCAGAAAGTAAAACATAAACAGAATAGCATTCACACAGTTGTGACATAGTATGGCCCGTTTTCTTATGGTGATCTCCATCTCCACAGAACCTATTCACCATGGTGATCTCCATCTCCATGTTCCATGTGCGCCATCCTCCTGGTGATGATTCCTCCAAGAACTAGAACATGCTGTTACGCCTAATAGCTAGTAAAGAAGCTAGTAATGAAGATTACATAGTTGCTTGGATCATCGCAGATTGGTACGCAAACCATTAAATACATTAAAGTGACAACACATATTGGTCCAGCTGTGTTGCAGTACGCGCGATACGCAGGTCACGAATGAGTTACACATATGCATCACATACACAAGGGGGCCATACTGATCACAAGATCCATACATCCTGCAAAAAAGAGTTAGGCATTCTAACGTTCCAATCTTCCGAGGCCCGAAACTCCATCTTCCAAGCTGAATTTGAGAAATCAAATTTCACGAAAACATGAAGCGATTGAATTTCATGTGTAACTTTTTCTGTAGATCAATTTTCATATAAAATTCACCCCGATCCGAGATCGTACCGAAAAGTTACGGCTGATTTACCGAAGCACACGCATACGGCAAAACCCCGACCCGGTAGTAGATTCAATCTACTATTGCACATCTCATGTGCTTGGCGTATGAACCTGGATCTCGATTTGACCAATCACATTGATCTTCGCTCGCTGCAACTAGCATTACGTGTATCACCTAACTCTGATGGCGGAAACCCGACTGGTAGGAGTATGTCGTTACACAACCGTTGCAGCAAGAACACGAAACCAGGACATAGATCAAACTGAAAAACTCGCATATCTCCATATGCACACATCCCGGAGCCAAAACTAAATAGCTACGACTCTGATACCATTGTTGGGATACGAGGTAGGCTACGCTAGCGCAAATCAAAAATTTTCTACCGCGTAAACTAGGAAAACTGCCGTATAAGGATCATGGGATTACCACTCGACGCACTAGTGCAGAAGATGTAGAATCGCGTCGGGGCAGCGAAGTCGATTAGCGTAGTCGAACGTAGTCGATCACGTCAAAGTCGAGCAGCTCCTCAGCAGCTCGTCCACGTGCAGCAAGATCGTCTTCGTGCTGCGGCTCGTCGTCGGCTTGTCGTGGCTCATCGTGGCTTGTCGTGCCTCGTTGGTGGCTCATCCAAGTGTTGCAAGCGCAACACCTCCAAGGTATCCACACGTGCAGGGAGGAAGCGTCGCAAGCCGGACTGCTAGATCCGCGAGTTGCAACAGGGGAGGGCATGGGAGGCGCGACAGATGTGTTTCGCCAAAAAGGTGTAAACCCTAGGGTGCCCCCACCCCTCTATTTATAGAGGTTCCTGATGGGCCTCTAGGTCCTAGGCCCATTAGTACTTCTAAACTTAGTCCAACTCGGATCATATCCGAATTGGGCTTCCAGCCCCTTAAGTGTGTGACCCTATGGGTTCGAATACGTATAGACATGGCCCGAGTACTCTTACTCAGCCCAATAGTTGGTAGCGGCCTCTAGCAAGACGTGCCAACTCCCATACGCACACAAAGATCATATCAGATGAACCGCCACAACATTATGTACATGCTATTCCCTTTGCCTCATGATATTTGTGTTGGGATACGAGGTAGGCTACACTAGCGCAAATCAAAATTTCTACCGCGTATAACCAGGAAGAACTGCCGTATAAGGATCACGGGATTACCACTCGACGCACTACTGGTGCGGAAGATGTAGATATGCGTCGGTGAAGTGAAGACGATCACGTAGTCGTACGTAGTCGATCACGTCCAGCAGCTCCTCAGCAGCTCGTCCACGTGCAGCAAGATCGCCTCCGGTACCGCGGCTCGTCGTCGGCTCGTCGCGGCTCGTCGGTGGCTCGTCCAAGTGCTGCAGGCGCAACACCTCCATGGTATCCACACGTGCGGGAAGGAAGCGTCGCAAGCCGGACTGCTAGATCCGCGAGTTGCAACAGGCGAGGGCGTGGGAGGCGCGGCAGGTGTGTTTCGCCAAAAGGTGTAAACCCTAGGGCGCCCCCACCCCTCTATTTATAGAGGTTCCTGATGGGCCTCTGGATCCGAGGCCCATTAGTACTCCTAAACCTAATCCAACTCGGATCAGATCCGAATTGGGCTTCCAGCCCCTTAAGTGTGTGACCCTATGGGTTCGGATACGTATAGATATGGCCCGAGTACTCCTACTCGGCCCAATAGTCGGTAGCGGCCTCTAGCAAGACGTGCCAACTCCTATACGCACACGAAGATCATATCAGACGAACCATCACAACATAATATACATGCTATTCCCTTTGCCTCACGATATTTGGTCTAGCTTCAAGCCGACCGCTCTTTCTCGATCCTGTGATTCAGAATCCCTTTGTAGGTTAACTCTTAACCGTACGTAGCATGGCCATGCATTTTCGGATCTGATCACTCGAGGGGCCCAGAGATATCACTCTCAATCAGAGAGGGGCAAATCCCATCTTGATTGACCATGTCTCATAGCATGCTTCTTGACAAACCCGAAAGCTACCTTTATAACTACCCTGTTACGGCGTAGCGTTTGATAGCCCCTAAGTAGGTCGATCCACATCTAGAATACATGCGACAATCTCAGGTCTAAGGACAAAGCGTATATGTTGTTTAAAGAGAGAACTACTTCTCGTGTTGGGTCAGTCCTAACACATGTCTCCACATGTGTCCACATTATTAGTTCAACATCTCCATGTCCATGACTTGTGAAACATAGTCATCAACTAATACATGTGCTAGTCTAATATTCATGTGTGTCCTCACATGAACTCTGACTAGGGACAACTTTAGAATAACCATACAAGTAAAGAGTTTCACATACAATTCACATAATTGCAAATCAATTCAAGTAGCCTTTAATGGATATTCAATGAACACAATATACAAATCATGGATACAAATGGAATATCATCATCTCTATGATTGCCTCTAGGGCATACCTCCAACAGTCTCCCACTTGCACTAGAGTCAATCTAGAAGGTACCTAATACCCATAGCTCTTACATGCGCATCATGCTTAGCCTGCGAGAGTGGTTTTGTCAACGGATCAGAAATGTTCAGATCCGTGTGTATTTTGCATATCTTGATCTCACCCCGGTTAACGAAGTCTCGAATGAGATGAAATCGCCGCATTACGTGTTTGTTCTTCTGGTGGTTCCTTGGCTCTTTTGCTTGCGCAATTGCCCCATTGTTATCACAGTAGAGATTCAATGGGCTAGACGCATTCAGGAACACACCAAGCTCAATGAGGAAATTCCTTATCCAAACACCTTCCTTCGCGGCTTCCAAAGCCGTGATGTACTTGGCTTCTGTCATAGAATCGGCCACCGTCTCCTGCTTGGAACTCTTCCAACTAACAGCACCACCATTTAGCGTGAACACAAATCCTGATTGTGACTTTGAATCATCTCTGTCGGTTTGGAAACTAGCATCGGTGTAACCTGTTACAACGAGCTCCTCCTGACCTCCATAGACGAGGAACATATCTTTAGTCCTTCTCAAGTACTTAAGAATGTTTTCACCGCTGTCCAGTGACTCTCACCTGGATCAGATTGGTGTCTGCTTGTCATACTTAGCGCATATGAAACATCTGGGCGAGTACTTATCATTGCATACATGATAGATCCAATAGCCGAGGCATATGGATCTCTACTCATGCGATCCCGCTCATCAGCAGTCGAAGGACACTGAGTCTTGCTGAGATGTATGCCATGTGACATAGGCAAGAACCCTTTCTTTGCCTCTTCCATGCTGAACCGCTTCAGCACTTTGTCAATATAAGTATCTTGGCTCAGACCTATAAGCCTTCTCGATCTATCTCTATAGATCTTAATCCCCAGAATATATGCCGCTTCCCCTAAGTCCTTCATCGAAAAACTATTTTTTAGTGAAGTCTTTACGGACTCAAGCATAGGAATGTTATTTCCAATCAGTAATATGTCATCGACATATAAGATTAGAAATACTACAGAGCTCCCACTAACCTTCTTGTAAACACAAGACTCTTCTTCGTTCTTGGTGAAGTCAAACCCTTTGACCACTTCATCAAAACGAATGTTCCAACTCCTAGATGCTTGCTTCAATCCATAAATGGATCTCTAAAGCTTGCATACCTTTCCAGCATTTTTCGGATCGACAAAACCCTCGGGCTGTATCATATACACGTCCTCAGCTAGGTTTCCATTCAGGAAAGCTGTCTTGACATCCATCTGCCATATCTCATAATCGAAATATGCAGCTATAGCTAGAATAATCCGAATGGACTTAAGCATCACTACGGGCGAGAAGGTCTCGTCGTAGTCAACTCCTTGAACTTGTCGAAAACCTTTTGCGACAAGTCGTGCTTTATAGATGTGAACATTTCCATCCATGTCCTTTTTCTTCTTATAGATCCACTTGCACTCTATGGCTTTAACACCATCAGGCGGGTCAACCAAGTTCCAAACTTGATTGTCTCCCATGGACTCTATTTCGGATTGCATGGCACTCTGCCATTTTTCGGAGTCTGGGTCCATCATTGCTTCTGCATATGTCGCAGGCTCATCATTGTCTAACATAATATTTCTCGCATTTCGCGGAGCCTTGCTGACCTTCGTGGTTGTGGCGGTGCTTCTCTTGCCATGGGTATCTCAACTTGTTCTGCTACGTTAGCATCACTCATTGATTCTTGCCCGATTGGCTCATCTTGAACTTCTTCAAGATGCACTGTCTTTCCACTCTTTTCTCCTTTGAGAAACTCTTTCTCTAGGAAAACCCCATTCCGAGCGACAAACACTTTTCCTTCTGATCGGTTGTAGAAATAATATCCCAAAGTTTCCTTTGGATATCCCACGAAAATGCACTTATCCGACTTGGGTGTGATCTTGTCCGACTGAAGTCGCTTGACAAACACTTCAGATCCCCAAATCTTTAAAAAAGACAAACTAGGAACCTTTCCAGTCCATATCTCATATGGTGTCTTAACTACGGATTTAGATGGTACCCTATTAAGTGTGAAAGCTGCTGTTTCTAGAGCGTATCCCCAAAATGACAACGGTAGGTCCGACTGGCTCATCATTGATCGAACCATGTCTAACAAAGTTCGATTACGTCGCTCGGACACACCGTTTCTCTGAGGTGTTCCAGGCGGCGTAAGTTGTGGAACAATTCCGCAACTCTTTAGATGATTGCTAAACTCGTGGCTCAAATACTCGCCTCCACGATCAGATCGTAAGGCCTTAATTTTCTTGCCACGCTGATTTTCAACTTCATTCTGAAATTCCTTGAACTTTTCAAAGGTTTCAGACTTGTGCCTCATCAAGTAGACATAGCCATATCTACTAAAATCATCAGTGAAAGTTATGAAGTATTGGAATCCTCCTCTAGCCGTCGTGCTCATTGGTCCGCATACATCACTATGTACGAGTTCCAACAAGTCTACTGCTCTCTCAGGAAATCCTGTGAAAGGCGTCTTGGTCATCTTGCCTAGCAAGCAAGCCTCGCATGTCTCGTATCATTCAAAATCAAACGAAGTTAGAAGTCCATCAGAATGGAGCTTCTTCATGCGCTTTTCACTTATATGACCCAAACGACAATGCCACAAGTAGGTAGGACTCAAATCATTAGGCCGAGGCCTTTTAGCACTTATATTACAGACAGGTGAACCATCAAGATTTAAAACAAACAATCCATTCACAATGGGTGCAAAAGCCATAAACATATTATTCTTAGAGATCACACAACCATTGTTTTCACTCGCAAATGAATAACCATCCTTCATCAAGCATGAAGGAGATAAAATGTTTCGACTTAAACTAGGAACAAAATAACAATTATTCAACTCCATAATAAATCCTGACGGGAGTTGGAGTTGCATCGTCCCGACGGTCAAAGCAGCAACTCTTGCATTATTGCCCACGCGGAAATCAACTTCTCCTCTTTCCACGCTTCTACTTCTTATCATTCCCTGCATCGAATTGCAAATATGAGCAACCGATCCGGTATCAAATACCCAAGAATTAATAATTGTATCAGCGAGAAATATGTTGTCTATAACATTAACAACAAGCGTACCTGAGGTACAAGTACTCTTACTTCCGCCATTCTTCAACGAAGCTAGGTACTGCTTGCAGTTTCTCTTCCAGTGACCAAGTTCATGACAGTAAAAGCACTCTTTATCTGGAGCAGGTCCAGCTTTAGCCTTGGGCGCTGGGTTTGGCTTGGACACTCCAGCCTTGCCCTTCTTCTTCCAAGAATTGCCCTTCTTCTTAAAGGTAGGCTTGTTCTGTACAGCCATCACATGGCTGGTACTAGCGCTTTTCTTAATGTCTACCTCTGCTGTCTTGAGCATACCACACAGTTCATTCAGACCCTTCTTCGTCCCATGCATATGGTAGTTCGAGATGAAGTTCCCATAGCTAGGCGGAAGAGATGAAAGAATGAAGTCAGTGGCCAACTCTTTGCCCATTGGGAAGCCCAGCTTCTCCAATCGCTGAGTGTAACCAACCATCTTGATTACATGTGGTCCTACTGCTGCGCCTTCTGCTAACTTGCACTCCAGAAAGGCTTTGGACACATTGAACCTTTCGGTCCTAGCCTGTGTCTGGAACATGTCCTTGAGTGCCACGATCATATCGTGTGCCTCATGATTTGTCTCGAACTGCATCTGCAGCTCGGGCTCCATGCAAGCAAGCATAAGGCAGCTTACCTCAAGATTAGCATCAAATGCCTTCTTGTAAGCAGCCTTAACGGCAGCAGATGCATCATCAGCAGGTACTGGTGGTAGTGGGGTGTCTAGAACATCTTCCTTTTTCTCAGCCCTGAGAACAATTCTCAGGTTACGGATCCAATCCGAGTAGTTTGTTCCATTCAACTTGTCCTTCTCAAGGACCGAACGCAAAGCAAACGATGCGGCGGTGTTGCTAGGTGCCATTTAATCTACAACAAAAGTAATGCAAAATACACTAAGACAAACGTATCCATGATAGAGCAAATTACATTAAAGTATTTTAACAGAATCTACTCCCACTAAAATCAATATCCCTCTATTAAAACTTAGTGATTCAGGATCCACAACTAACAAGTCCACTAGTGAGCTTTAGCATCACCGCTAGCAAACGAGGTAGATCGGTAAGCAACTTTTGCTAATCATATCACATAGGACTCCTGTTGTTGGGTGACATCTCTATGTCTCGGCGCCCAACCTTTATGCCCCAAGATCCTTAACCGTTAAGATAACCTCGTTAAGCAAACCAACCCTTATGCGTGTAAGTGTCCGACACAAACCCGTCTAGTCAAGGAAAACTAGTGGCACCCTAATTTCATAGACCCACCACTAATTGTACAAGACATGGGACGGTGCAAGTTTTAGTTGGGAGGGCATACTAACTTAAACTTTGTGAGGGATCGTTCTACTTCTAACATCACAGCATGCAGAAAGTAAAACATAAACAGAATAGCATTCACACAGTTGTGACACAGTATGGCCCGTTTTCATATGGTGATCTCCATCTCCATAGAACCTGTTCACCATGGTGATCTCCATCTCCATGTTCCAAGTGCGCCATCCTCCTGGTGATGAGTCCTCCAAGAACTAGAGCATGCTATTACGCCTAATAGCTAGTAAAGAATCTAGTAATGAAGATTACATAGTTGCTCGGATCATCACAGATTGGTACGCAGACCATTAAATACAATAAAGTGACAACACATATGGCTCCTGCCGTGTTGCCGTACGCGCGACACGCAGGTCACGAATGAGTTACACACATGCATCACATACACAATGGGGCCATACTGATCACAAGATACATACATACATCCTGCAAAACAGAGTTAGGCGTCCTAACGTTCCAAACTTCGGAGGCCCGAAACTCCATCTTCCAAGCCGAATATGGGGAATCTAATTTCGCCGAAAACGGCGAAGCGGTTGAATTTCATGTGTAACTTTTTCTGTAGATCAATTTTCGTATAAAAATTGCCACGATCCGAGATCGTACCGAAAAGTTACGGCTGATTTACCGAAGCATACGCATACGGCAAAATCCCGACCCCGACAGTAGATCCCATCTACTATTGCACATCTAATGTGTCTGGCGTATGACCCTGGATCTCGATTCGACCAATCATATTGATCTTCGCTCACTGCAACTGGATTTACGTGTATCACTTAACTCCGATGGCGGAAACCGACCGGTAGGAGTATGTCGTTACACTACCATTGCAGCAAGGGCACGAAATCAGGACATAGATCAAACGAAAAACTCGCATATCTCCATATGCACACATCCCGAATCCAAAACTAAGCAGCTACGGCTCTTGATACCACTGTTGGGATACGAGGTAGGCTACACTAGCGCAAATCAAAATTTCTACCGCGTATAACCAAGAAGAACTGCCGTATAAGGATCATGGGATTACCACTCAACGCACTACTGGTGCGGAAGATGTAGATATGCGTCGGTGCAGTGAAGACGATCACGTAGTCGTACGTAGTCAATCACGTCCAGCAGCTCCTCAGCAGCTCGTCCACGTGCAGCAAGATCGCCTCCGGTACCGCGGCTCGTCGTGGCTCGTCGGCGGCTCGTCGGTGGCTCGTCCAAGTGCTGCAGGCGCAACACCTCCAAGGTATCCACACGTGCAGGAAGGAAGCGTCGCAAGCCGGACTGCTAGATCCGCGAGTTGCAACAGGCGAGGGCGTGGGAGGCGCGGCAGGTGTGTTTCGCCAAAAGGTGTAAACCCTAGGGCGCCCCCACCCCTCTATTTATAGAGGTTCCTGATGGGCCTCTGGATCCGAGGCCCATTAGTACTCCTAAACCTAATCCAACTCGGATCAGATCCGAATTGGGCTTCCAGCCCCTTAAGTGTGTGACCCTATGGGTTCGGATACGTATAGACATGGCCCGAGTACTCCTACTTGGCCCAATAGTCGGTAGCGGCCTCTAGCAAGACGTGCCAACTCCTATACGCACATGAAGATCATATCAGACGAACCATCACAACATAATATACATGCTATTCCCTTTGCCGCACGATATTTGGTCTAGCTTCAAGCCGACCGCTCTTTCTCGATCCTGTGATTCGGAATCCCTTTGTAGGTTAACTCTTAACCGTACGTAGCATGGCCATGCATTTTCGGATCCGATCACTCGAGGGGCCCAGAGATATCACTCTCAATCAGAGAGGGGCAAATCCCATCTTGATTGACCATGTCTCATAGCATGGTTCTTGACAAACCCGAAAGCTACCTTTATAACTACCCTGTTACGGCGTAACATTTGATAGCCCCTAAGTAGGTCGATCCACATCTAGAATACATGCGACAATCTCAGGTCTAAGGACAAAGCGTATATGTTGTTTAAAGAGAGAACTACTTCTCGTGTTGGGTCAGTCCTAACACATGTCTCCACATGTGTCCACATTATTAGTTCAACATCTCCATGTCCATTACTT
Organism: Setaria viridis; assembly: GCF_005286985.2. Lineage (NCBI taxonomy): Eukaryota > Viridiplantae > Streptophyta > Magnoliopsida > Poales > Poaceae > Setaria > Setaria viridis. Next base: position 15,524,173 of record NC_048268.2, read on the forward strand.
GTGAAACATAGTCATCAACTAATACATGTGCTAGTCTAATATTCATGTGTGTCCTCACATGAACTCCGACTAGGGACAACTTTAGAATAACCATACAAGTAAAGAGTTTCACATACAATTCACATAATTGCAAATCAATTCAAGTAGCCTTTAATGGATATTCAATGAACACAATATACAAATCATGGATACAAATGGAATATCATCATCTCTATGATTGCCTCTTGGGCATACCTCCAACATGCGCACCATACCACACTTCTGAGGTGTGATTTCATAGGGACGCTACGAAACCTTTACAAAGATACCCTAATAAGAAGTGGTCCGCTAAGGTTTCATGATCAGCGCAGTGTATAACAGTTCCCTAGTGGTATAGTGTCTTAGCAAAGCCCACTTCCCAAGAGAGCAAGTGCTATACACCAACTACTGTCTTCCCCTCTTCCCCTTTCGGTAAGACCTCTTCAAACTAGAGTTTCTAATTATTCAGCCAAGACTAGAGCCATTTAGTCTTGTGGTAGCACTGTTTTCCTAGGTGGCCGCTCCATGTTCCGATTAAACATTATCATTATATTATTAATAAAGCATAGGTAGAGGGATGGTTAGGGACACTTGCCTTTCTCCAATGAAAAGTTACTCTTATTGCTCTTCAGCTTCTTGCTTCTTGAGACTCTTACTCTTGAAAACTTCCGAACAGCGATCCTCCTACTCGGAGCAAACGTCGGCACAAACATACAAGCAACAAACAAGTACAACTAAGAACAATACACCAAAACAAAAAACACGCTTTAAAAGAATGTACTAAAGGATAGGGCTCGATTATAGGATCATGCAAAGATGAGACTATCGAGAGTTTTGAATTATAAAAGAAAGATGAGAGCTACAAGCTTCATTTATTTTAGTTTAGAAAAACAATGTAAAGATATTTCAGAGAAATATCCTTAGTTAGAATTAAGCAAGTCATATTTATATTTTCATAAGAAAAGATGAAATAAAGCTTAGTCCACTCTTATTTATAAATATTTAAGTACAATTTCTGTAAATTAACATTTGAGTTTAGAAGAAGCATGTAAAAGCATCTAAGCGCATAACTTCATATTTTGAGTTCAACTAGCAGATTATTTTAGGAACACACTTGTATTTATATTGGTCAAATTAACATTTAATTATAAAAACTCGAGATATAACCTATTTAGCTTTTATTAAAAAGAAAATTGAATAATCATTAATCAATTCAAGTTTGACTATGAAAACCGAGGTGTAACTCTAATTACATTTTGCTTAAAGGAGTTATTTAAATAAGCATTAATTAAATTAACATTGATTATAAAAACGCAGGTTGAAGTTTAATTAGATTTTAATTAGAAAAGCAAGTACGTAAGTAATTAATCATGTTAATATTTTGAAGAAATTATAAAACATAAAATATGTTCAACATTGCTTCTAACGCGTAATTTATGTTGATATGAATCTAACGCAACATGAACAGATTAAAACGGATCTAAAACATAGAATCTACAAGCGAAACAAGATTCAGGGGTCTTGTCGTAATTAACCGTAGACCGTAGGGGTTAGCAAGGAAAACTCCAAGACTCAAGAAATAGATACGGGGAATAGATTGATCTTCAGGGGTCGATCTGCAAAAGAGGATGGCTTGGATTTGATTGAAAGAAACTGAAAGGTTCAGGGGTTTATCAGCAAGTTTGCCAAGACACAAAGAAAAGTGGAATAATTATAGGGTTCTTCCAAGGGTCTTATTGCAAGATGACCTTATCTTCATCTTCTTCCTTGAATCCTTCCTTCTTTCTCCCAATGACCGGCATAGGGGTGGCTCTAGCAGGCAGCGGCGACCAGAGGCGCGAAGGGCGATGGCGAGGTGGAGGCGCGCCAAGCCAAGGGGGCGGTGCAGGATGGCAGCAGCCGGAGTCGAGTGGACAGCGAGCAGGCGGCGGGGGAAAGTTCAGCGGCGGCCGGGTCTTCACGCCATGGCGGCACTCCGGTGACGAGATGATGACGAGATGCAGCCACAGGTGTGCGAGGCGACGCCACGAAGCTCCTGGAGTCACCAGCTTCGTCTGGTGGGTGAAGGAGGCGGCGAATTGGATGAGCAAGCCGGTGGCGGTGCTCGACCTCCAAGCCATGGCAGTGGTTAGAAGGATGGGGGTTTGGCCGGCGCTGGGTGGCGGCGCAAAAGGGCAGGGGAACGTAGGAGTCTTCTTCCTGGACGGAGTGGTCTTCTAGCGGAATGAGGAGGGCCAGCTCATCTTCTTCCTTCAACATTCCATCTACGGGAGGGGGCTTTGACGCTCCCTCCGGGATCTCGGAGCCTCTTCTAGAAACCTCTGGAAGTGGTGGTACTGGTGGAATGTTGAGGCTCTTCCTTCTGCGGAACTCGTGGGCGAGAGGGATTCCCTTAAACAAAGGGGGTTCCTCGACCTCCGGGGTAACCATCTATCCCCTGGTAAGCCCTCCGAGATGGGCCTCCTTTAGCTCTTGGAGATGCCATTCCTGAACTTGCTTAAGGGCTTCTACGACAGCAGCCTCTTCGCTTCGGGCGGCCGCAGATTGTGCTTCGGCCTCCCTTAGCATTACTTGGAGCATCCTCATCTGGACTTTTGCCCTCTCATTGTGGCGAATCTTCAGCTTTGCGGCCTGCTGATCATAGAGCTTATCCAGACTGATAAGATAAGCGGTCATGTGGTACACTGTGGGATCCTCTTCGCGCCGACCATGCTTATCCAAAGCTCTCATCCAGGCTCTCCAACCTAGATGGTCCTTCTCGGCAGGCGAGAAGTATCTCATGGAACTGGGCTCGAGGTGCATCTCGTACACCTGACACAGGTAACCAAGAGCTTTTCGAACCGCTACGGGATAGGTATCCCGATGCCGTAAACCCATAGCTGATACTTGAAGCAGCTCGATGTTAGGATGGCGAGCACTCCTCCCGATGTGGATGATCACTTCACATCGAGGGATACCGTAGCGCTCATACTCCCTGCTGGAGTACTCCGGGGGCTCTCGCATGCCAAGGCGCTTCAGGCAAACGAACAACAACTTGGGAAAACTGGGCTCTTCCAGGTAGTGGCTACGGGTCCATTCTCCTTCGGCCATCTGGAAAGAATTGGGGTGCAAATTAGTTTTGCAATAGAGCATGGGAAGGAAGAAATTTTGTAAATTATTTATTTTGGTCAAAAAGGCTTTTCTAGTACTAAGGTCACGTCTTACAGCCAACGACAGTTCTGATACCACCTGAAGCATCCCCACATCAGCGGAGACTAAATGTGATACAAATACCAGTCCCAGGAGGCTGATAACATATTTATTCAACAGATGGTTCAAAAATCGTACAACTCCCGAGGGAGTGGGCGCAAAAACCATGCTGAAATGATAAGTAAATAAACAACAACAGCGAGCCAAGCTACTGTCAAGAGACAGCACTCGGGACTACATGGCAGTGAAAGCATTCTGCAAACACCAACACCACAGATAGTGTTGGGTGCTGAAGTGACCTTCTACTTGAAATCCTCGGCGATGAAGTCCGGGTCTTCATCTGGAGCAACAAAACAAGGGTGAGTACAAAAGTACTCCACAAGCCCAACCCCATCCATAGAGGGGGATACAATCAAGATTATGCACAGGATATATCAAGGATAAGGCTCGGGTTTATTTGCCATAAAGCTAGGTTTTTCACACATGCAAAGGTTCATTTTCCAAAGGGTTTTCACAAAACATTTTCTTTAGTAACCGAATTAACAAGACGGGGGTTGATCCTACACAAAGGATGCAAATTTTAATGCTACTGGACTCCCCGTCCGCGGTAGCTCATGACACAACTGCCGGACACTTCCAAAATCCAACTCACGCCATGAAAACCATCCATCACCCAAGCCCTAGTTATGTCTCCAAGTCGTAACTTGTCCAATGTCGTGGACACGGCTCCCCGGATAGGTTTTAACTCTGCAGACATTGTACACTTTACCCACAAGTACGTAACCACAGCACGATCACCTTAGTGTTGGTGCAGATCCTATCGAAGCCATACCCACATTAGCAAAGACTGACTAGCCAACACGGAAGCAACCAAGGGGTTAACGACCTTCCAACGAGGTCTTAACTGGGATCTAAGTTCACATAGTTTTTAGTCCTTCTCCATGGTCTCCCATTGCTCACCAGCTCTCCTGATGGCTAACAGACCAGCTAGTAGGATTTATGCTAAGCCGCCACCCACACAGCGGTCGAGTGGTTGCACGATAGTGGGTTAGGCAAGATGGAACATCAACTTGATTCTTAATTGTGACAAGATGGATATCTTCCAACCTTGGTCAACCAGAAGAAGAATTAGTAAAATCGGCAGAGTTACCTCTTCATTTGGATTGACGAAGTCTGGGTTGAACTGCTGGCTCCATTCTACCCATCGCAACTTGTATAGACTAGTAGTGAAAGAGATGACCTTCCACGATTCTAAGTTTATGGTGCTATCATCTCAAATCAGGCCCTTTAGTCCGTTGTACTCAAGATCGCTAGAAAGTTTTTCCATGGGCTTCATGAGATCGGCGAAGAAAGGTTTTATCGGCAATTGCCCAAAAGCAAGTTGGCGGGATGCTGCCGATGGGTGATAAAATTCATAGATCGGGTGTTGACCTTTCCTACCAAATAAATTGGCTGGTTCCAGGCGTGATGATTGCTACATGATCTTCTGCGCTGAATGTGGCCACGACAAAATTGAAGCTGATGGGTAACTCAAAAGAAGAGTTCTCATCATAATAAGAATACCAAACTATTGCCTTGTCGGTGAGGCCATTGTAGAAGCATCTGAAAAAATCAGCCACCCTAGAACGAGACTGTCTGTCGCTAGGGAAGACACATATAGCTTCACCGTAAGATGTGCATTGGCAGGTTTCAGGATTCTCATGTTTTGGATAATCTTCTGGGAAGGAAATTTCCTTGATGTCTTGCCCCAAGACATGTTGTAGGTGTAGGTTAAGCCATAAGTTGATAAACCACCAAGGGCCGCCTAAGTTGCCGATGGGTTGTCTGGCCGATAGCTTGATGGACACCTAGTGCAGCAGGTGATAGACAGATCCAAGGAGGTGTTTCCCTAAGGGAATTGAATTCCCCATCGATAGTGCTTCAACCAGGCTTTGCAGATTGGTAGTTGGTCCAGCCGATCTTCCATAGAAAATGAACTTGTCCAGCCACATGTTCAAGAAAGCAACATGTTCCTTGCGTCGATAGTGCCCGTTTTGGCATGACAGCTGATGTAGCCTTTCCATCCACCGATGTTCTTTGTTTCTAGCCGATGAGAGGGCTTGGCAGGAAAGGTGAGTGTGCCATCGACAGAACAGATGACTAAGCCTGTCAGCATCAGAACGTCGGCTAGTGTGGGCGTCATCAGCCCGTGACCAAACAAAAATGCATTTAGAGCAACTGACGAAATTTGATGTGGCAATTAGCATAGACTCGTTTCTGGTCATATTTGACAGGGAAAGGATGATGCACTGGTTGATGTTGTATTGCTCCCAAAGGGGTCTTTTTGAAGCTGCTATTCTGAGATACCAATCTTTCCATCCTGCTGTATGACCAGGCAAGGATCTAAAGGCTTGACTCTAGTCAGTTAAATCCATGGATGCAAGCTTGAAGGGGATCCTTTTGGTTTCTAAGTTGATCAGATCTGTTGGGTTAGGATTCCCCATAGGGCCTAAGTAGACGAATCTGGGCTTATCATGTATAGGAATGGTGATCCTATTCCTATGTTCCTGAGAATGCGGACATTTCTAGATCAGATGAGGAAAAGCAAGAATGTAGAAAGAATGACAGGAGATAGGAAACATACCTAAGGGATTGAAGAAAGGCTCCCCATGGATGGAGCGGACCTGCGACTTGAAGTAACCATTGGGGAACACAGATGGGTCACTGGAGATCGCTTTTTCGCTCGAGGAAGGAGAAGAACAAGATTTGCTTTGATGCGCGAAAGGGTGAGCCGACAGAGGAGGAAGATGATGGTTGTGGATTTATAGTCTTGCCTGTGAAGGGTATGTATGGCATTTCATCCGCCGTCCGCACGAAATATGAGAAACTGTTGTTTGCAGGCACAGTTTTAGGAAGGTCAATCATGGCTGAGAGAATTTCGGAGCAAAAAATATATTTTATTCTGAAACTATTGTTCGCCGGCGCTTTCTTAGGAAAGTAAATCATGGGCGAGAGAATTTCAGAAGCAAAAGATATATTTCACTCAAAAACTAGGGGGCATGTGTTGACACTATTTTTTGACAAGTGTCAAAAATGGCGTCAAAAGGAAGTAGAGATGGTGATGCATGATAGAAGGGCAACGGCTAGTGAAAACGGCCAATAGAGTCACAAAGGTTCAACCGATGAAAGGTGACGGAGACCCAGCCGATGAGGACGGGAGGTGTCAGCTGATAAAGGGTGACGGGGACCTAGCCGATGCGAGCAAAAGGATTCCAGCCGATCGGAGATATTGGGGTTCGACCGTTGAAAGGCAAGAGAGTCTTGATCGGCGAAGATATTGCGAGACAATGGATGTAGAGTTGGTCGAGGGAGGCCAAATTCATTTTTGACTCTTGTACGAGTTGTTTTATTTAGAAAAGTTTATTTCTTTAGTTACAGATATTGTATTGCATCATAATCGACTAGGACTAGGAGTCTTGAGTTTAGGATATAAATAGAGACCCTGCAAGGTCTGAAAAATATGTACTCACAAACAAACAAATCTACTTTATTCGTAATTTACTTTCAAGTCGGCGATTTCGCCAAAGTTCTCTTTTTCTCCACGAGTTCTTCCAAGCTAGCAGGACTGCATCATCTTGATCTCCAATTGGATTGTAAGTTCTGCATTTATCGAGTAATTTCTAGGCTTTAACTTCCAGTGCATCGCTGTTGTTTTGTCTAGATTTATTCATCAAGTTATCAATATTTGCTAGATCTGCAAGTTTATTTGTTTAAATCTTGTTGCTTTAGCTTTTATCACTATCAAGCTTGGCATAGATTTCGATCGGCTTCTTATCCTGTTTTTTCAATCAAGAACTGTTCTATAGCTGAATTGATCTGTTTCAAGTGTTGCTCGCGTAGCATTGTTTAGGTTGCATTTCAACAGTTCCTTTGCATTGATTATGCATACATCGACTGACCTAGCCAATCGTCTTTTTCTTTATCGGCTACCCAGCCATTACAATCTACTGGAGCTAATCAGAACATAAGTCGATTTGCTGTCGAATTTAACATCTTATGTGCCCTTGTCAATTAGCAGGTCAAATTGACTAGCACGTCTTGGATCGCGAGGGTTACAACCTATACTTGAGCGAAGCAGATCTCCCAAGTTTCATGTGTTAGTACGCGAAGGTCACCACCCGACTTTTACATCAACAAGTAGGTTCTCACTCCAACCATAACTAAAATTTCTGATCCTGCCTGGAATATATTCGAAAACACCATCCGAAACTTTCCCAACCAAGGTTGGTAAACACTTCTCCCCCAAAGCTTCCGCTGTTATCTGTAAGCTAGCGTGGACTGCTTCCTTGTCTCCCTGCTCACAATTTGCACTATAGAAAATTGTTGATTTTTGTTTATTAACCAGCTGACCTAAGTCGCAGTGATACTCCTCCAGAATCTACACCACCCAATCAGCACTTCTTTTCGTTGCCTATGTAAAGATCATGCAATCATCCATGAACAGTAGATATGAAATCCAAGGCGCATGTATGCCCACTCTGACTCCACGTGCAATAAATCTTGGGCCAATTTCCTTCAGCATGCATGATAAGGCTTCAGCGCATAACAAGAAAAGATATGGAGATAGGGTCTCTCTGTCGAATCCCTCGCAAAGGCTTAAAAACTAGAGAAACCTGTCCATTAACTTGCACTAAGAAAGACACTATCATCACACACTTCATCAGTAGATTCCTCCATCTTGTGGTGAAGCCAAGAGCAGCCATGATAGCCTGGAGATACTCCCACGCAACTCTATCATAAGCCTTTGCCATATCTAATTTGATTGCACATGCTCTCATCTTCCCCTTTTTATTCCTGAGATAATGAATGCACTCATGTGCAATGAGCACATTATCAATAATCAATCTTCTAGGAAAAAAAGCGTTCTGCTCCTCAGATATAATTTGATCAAGAATTCCCCTCCTCCTATTAGCCATTGCTTTTGAGCAAATCTTGTACAACACATTGCATAGCAAAATTGGCCGATATTGTGTTAATTCTTGCGGGTTGGCCACTTTCAGAATTAAGACTAGCAGCGTCCGGTTGATCTCCTCCTGCATCTCCCCTCCATTGAGAAAACCAAGCACTGCTGATGTGACACTGCTCTTCAGTGTGTCCCAATATCGTTGAAAGAAACCTGCATTAAAACCATCCGCCCTAGGGGCCTTCACTGGATGCATATGAAACAAAGCCGTCTTTACTTCCTCCGACGAGAATGGCCTTTCTAGAAGGCTGATCATTTGATCAGTTACCTTCTGATGAACATGGCGACACACCAACTCTGGCTCCAAGTTTTCCTCTGCCAAAAACAATTGTTGATAGAATTTAATAGCTAGCTATTCTAGCTCCTCCTACTATGTCGCCTCCGTGCCGTCCCCTCGCTTCTGCGCACGGATTCGGTTTGTGCGTCCTCTCGCACGTGCCTTGGCTTGGAAGAAGCTAGTGTTTCGGCCACCCTCCCGCAACCATGAGACACATGACCATTGCCGCTCCATCGCTTCCTCCCTCACCAACACCTCGGAGAGCCAGTCAACCAACTCCCATTCTTGTGGTGATAGCCCACGATACAAGGTGTGGCTTCTTTCTGCTTCAATCTCCTACCGGGCCTCTCTCACCTGCTTCCGGGCCGACCTGAAGACATTTTGCTCCCATCCTCGTAATGCCCCTTGCATAGCCCAAAAGGAAGCACCTACCTCCTCCAAATTATGTGCCTCCTACCCGGGGTCCCAAGTCTGCTTTACAAACTCTATACCCCTCATGACAAAACCACATATCCTCCCACCGGAAGGGTTTAGCCTTGCACCAACTTCCCCGCCTCCCAAAAAAAGCACCTGTTGGTCTAGCGGCCACCAATAGGCCACAGTGATCAGATTTAGCCAACTGAATGTGTTGCACCATAGTATCACCCAGGACATTTAAGAATCGACCATCTCCAAAAGCCCTGTCCAGCTGGGCCTTAACATTATGGCCGCCCTCTTATCTATTGTTCATCTACTGTCCCAAGTATAAGGTAGGCCTATGTGTGACAACCCTAGCTGATTTAGCTTTGATTAAGCTTGGATAGGAAGTTTAGACACTCAATTAGCACATGAAAGATCCAAATTGCCCTTTTAAAGCTTAATATGGGGTCAATTTTAAAACTTGAAACTTTATAAAACTTGAATTTTTGTCAATATAAGAGTTGTAGAACTTTACAAACCCAACAACTTTTCTTATTGGAACTTGGAATGTTTTGGAGAGGAAGAGGTTCAAAAACTAGATCTAAACTTAGTGGCAAATCAACCCCATTTCAAAAACGCGAAGTGTTGAAAACAGGGTTGAGTAGAGTACTTTACTAGCTTTTATTTTAAATTCTAGACCAGATCTTAGGGTATAGCTTTTACAAAAGTTTTAGAGTAAACTTAGAAGAACAAGTTTGAAAATTCGAGCTTGAACTAAATCAATTTAGAATCTGCTCGAATTCTGGGCCAATCTCAGCTTAACTCTCCAACTCAGCAAAAACAGCACTTAAAACTCTTTAAGTCTGAAAACAGTTCAAGTGTGTATCTTGGAATACAATTTACTCACAAAACTTGAACAGAACTTAAGTAAAACCCTTTATAAAAGTTTGAGTCTTAAGTTCATACTACAAATTCATCCTTTAGGCTTTGGCAAAATTTCCAACATAAACCTTTCAAAACCTGACCCAAAGTCGGCCAAACCAGTAATTTTTGCCCAGATTGGAAAAAAAAACAGCAAAGTCTGAGTTTTCGGCGTTCCACCAAAATTTGAGACCTTGGATCTTCAAAGCTAGCCCAATTTTGGACCCAACCCTTTTGTAGAAGTTGAAACCTGACCTTGAACAACAAATCATAGAAAGGCCAAATTTCAAGTTTAGTTGAAAAATTTCAAATAAACCACACCCAAACATCACCCCTTCACCTGAGCCACGTCACACCCCCTTTCGCCAGAGCACGCGCCGCGTGCTCCAGCTCGGCGCCACCGCATGGCTCTCGCCCACCGGCAAGCTCACCGTGCCCATCCCGCAGCCGCGACAAGACCCAACGATGCCTCTCCTGACCAGTGAACGCGCGAGCCTATCCTCCCCGACAAACGATCCCCACCACCCTATCCCGTGAGCTCCTCCCTCCGCCACGACGTCGCCGCCTACTGGCCGACACCCTCCGCCCAACCCTAGTGTTTGATGTGACAACTCGCACGCCAGCTTCGCCAATCCATCCGCCTGGCAAAATCGCTTCTTCACGCTTGCAATCGCCCACACCCAATGGCTGCAAGATCACTCCGCGACCCGCATCTCCTTCTGTCACTCAACGCTGCCGGCCACTTACCCGCCGCCCAGCTTTCCTCCCCCACTTACCTCTAGCCACGTCGCTCGCCCTCCTTGGCTCTGCCTCGCTCCCCCACACGCACCCACAGCCATAAAAGGCTTCGCGCTGCCAGAGCTTCCCCTCCTCACGCCTTTACTCCCCCGCAAGCTCCGCCACCGTGAGACCTGACCATCGATGGCCCTCTTCCCCCCAACACCTCCACTCGCCATCGCCCCTAATCGCCTCCGCACAACCTTGCAAAGCTTTCACCGCCGCCTGTTGGCCACTGGACACCTCACCGGCGCCGGAACACCCGAGCACTTCACCGCTGCCGCCCGAGTCCGCCCTCTTCGCCGTTCACCACCGACAACCCTCCGCCGCCTCCCGCGTCTTCACCTAACCTGCTCAAGGTGAGCACACCTACGCGCCCAGCCTGTTAGTTTCCCGGTTGCGCCGCCGCTCGCCGGAATTTGCCCCGGCAAGCTGGCGGGAGCCCAAGGACCCCTCTGCATTAATTGTAATATTGTTAGGGGCCTTGGTGTAAACTGTAGGGATGTATCCGTATGACTTTGAAAGTTCCAAGGGCACTCGGGTAAAACCGCCAGTCCTTTTCTGAGTTAAGTTTGATTTAAATTGGCTGAAATTTAAATGCATAACTCAGTGTAGAAAAATCAGAGAAATGTCAAACCAGTTTTGTTGAAATCCTTAAGATGTGTAGTTTCACAGAAAAATATTGGTACACATATCACTGTTGTGTTATTTTTCTCTAGGTTTTAAATCTTGTTTAAGTCATTAAATGCATAGTAAACCATAGAAAAATGGTAAAATAGCAAAACCACTTCTGATAGGTTTGTTTAAGTGAGCTGGTGCTAGGAAAATTACTTACGACCCTAGTATAGAAGTTTATGCTGCTGTTTTAGTTTTATCCTTGAAATCTAGTGAAAAATATTTCGTTTGGTATAAGTAATGGAATCTATCAGAGAAAAATATGAAACTACCTGGATTAGATCACTTATGCCACATGCTTGCTAAGAAAAATAATGGTCACTATAAGAAACATGTTGGAACATGCCTTTCTTTTTATGCAAGAGCAAATAATAGATAAATATGGAAGATAGATGTCCTTCACAAAAAATCATGGAAAATTTACCAAAAACTCTGCTGCACCTATGTAACTCACTGTTAAAATTTCAGCAACAAACTCTCTGTGTAATGCAAGATAAAAATAGTTAAGTGCTTGCTACCTTAGGGTAATGAAATAATTTTGTTGATTTTTGTAATAATCTAATGGACTCCAAATTTCTACTATAACTTAGGAGTGGTAGTTAGAAATCTCTGTAAAAGTTTCACACCCATAGCTAATCATTTACCACTGAAATGAATTATGGAAGTTAAAGATAAGAATAAATAGTTAAGACAAATTAAATAATGATAAGGGTAAAATGGTAACTTTTGGAAGAGGTACAAAAAATATTCAGAAACAAGATAACTTTCCAAATACATGTTAAGCAACTCTAAAGTGACCCCACCCCTCTTTTGTGAAGTCAAAGTCGTTAAAATCCTATATGTGTACACAATCACCATCAAGATCGAGCTAAGTGCTTAAATTTGAAAACACTGCAACTGTGACGAAAGTGTTGTAAGTGTCGATCTAAGTGTAATCAATCTCGACATGAAGTTCACTCTACCATAACATATGAAATGCCTTTCAGACCTTGTAAAGGGTCAAATGTAGAACTTTTGCAAATGCACCACGTGTAGAGGTCAATATCATCGACGGGACATACAAGCTTCACGCCACTCAAGAAGAAGAGCCCCCGGTGGAACTACATCACTTGGAGGCCGAACCTGCATGAGACCAAGCTCCTAAAGACTCACTAACTCCCTCTGAGATTGAAGGCAAGCCCCGGAGCATGTCCCCACTTCCTAAACTTATGCACTAATTGTTGCTTATGTTTGTGCATTTAAGTTTATAGGCGTTGCTTGAAACCCTAGTTGCATGACCCTAGGTACCTATGTGCTGAATACTAGTATGTTAGGATGAGTAGATGCAATGCTAAATAGGATTCGGTAAAAGTCGAGTGATTTCCTATCACTCGCGAGTTATAGGAGTTGCTTGCCTGCTCTTTCTGCAACCATAAGGATGATGGACAGGGCTGGGCTATATGTTCTGTTTTGGTGGATGGTGGATTGCCCCATCTGTCTAGTGATGAAAATGCTAAGACCAAAATGTGTCGATGTTCATGGTCAAGTGTTTGAAAGTACTAATCTCATACCTAGTATGGGATAGGGAAGCATAGTACCTAATTGAACCGACATGTGGGAATACTCCCCGCTCTCTGTGGAACGGAGTTTCTCCTAGTGCACAATGTGGGTACAAGTGCAGGCATAGTACGACGACAATCTAGGACCGTGGGGCATTGTATCCAAGGGAAGTAGACCCTGGCCACATACCTAGGGATTGATGGCGATGGCTGACAAATGAAGTGAACCCGGTGTGGTACACGGATGTCGTGAGGTTAGGTTCACCTTGCAAGGTTTAAAAACTCAATTCGAATCATCTGCCTCTCACAGTTTGAGGCTGCTTGATCACTGTGCTGCACTGAGTAAGAAGTGAAACAAAGGATGATGAATAATACTAATGCCTAATTAAATTGCTTGTTCACATGCTTGCTTAGAACAGGTTGCTTACCTAGAATAAATAATCTACTAGAACTTACTGCTAAAACTTGAAAGTAAGGATCTACTTAAATGTTTTTGGCAAAAAAAAAACCCTCAGCCAAAAAGCCTTGCAGGTCTAGAAGTTGGTGGAGTAGTTACCACCTGACGTGTAAGTCTTGTTGAGTATTAGTATACTCAGCATTGCTTGTGGATTACTTTTCAGGTGTTACTGATTTCAATGAAGTGGCTACTAGTCTTACTTGGCCTACTCAGCTCCCTCCGGGCTGGTCGGTCAAGTGGAATCCCTCCTCGGACGGCGAGGATAGGGGTTAGTTATATCATGGTCGGCTTCATCGTGATATTTCATATCAACATTTGGCTTTCGCAAGACTTTTAATCTTTCGCTGTTGAAACCTCTACAAACTTGTTTGAATTTCAAAACTCTGATGTAATAAAATATCGTACTATGTTAATCTGGATGGATTGTTGTAATTTCTAGGTATAACACTCACCTTCGTGTGAGCCTGCTTTGTGATCGATCCGAGTTAAGTGGTTTATCGGGTGAAACCCAACAGACTACTGAGTTAGCTTGATTAAAGTATATGTTCGTGTGTTAGATGACTTAAGTACACTTTAGCCAGGTTAATTTGGGTGGTTCTACCACACTATGAACCCAAGATCAGTAAAACCGCAATCGGCGACCACATCCTGGAAGGCATTCATCTGCCACGCCTCCCTATCATTTGCACCAAAATGCTCCCCTCCATTCAGCACCTCATTAAAATCTCCCGCACATAGCCATGGAGCTGCCGATTGTGCATGGAGAAATCTTAACAGATACTAGCTCTCCTTCCGTAGCTCCCGTCGTGGCTCTCCATAAAAGCCAGTAAACCTCCATTGATGCACACTCACCCTCGCACATGAGAGAAGGACATCAATGTGCAATTTTAACATACTCTAGATTAACACTGTTACATCACCACACCAGTACAGCACCACACCACCACTTTGTCCTACTGACCCAATTGCTTGGCCATTAGCTAAATCAAGATGATATCTCAAGGCTAGCGCATGATCCTTGTCCAGCCGAGTCTCTGACAAAAATACTACCACGGGCTTATGCTGCTCCACAACCTCGTGGAGCTCTTGAACTGCCTTGGGCTGCCCGCAACCCCGGCAATTCACACATAGTAGATTCATTGTGCCAACAGGGGTCATCCTCCATGACCCACGTGTTGGAGGTATGCCCTAGAGGCAATCATAGAGATGATGATATTCCATTTGTATCCATGATTTGTATATTGTGTTCATTGAATATCCATTAAAGGCTACTTGAATTGATTTGCAATTATGTGAATTGTATGTGAAACTCTTTACTTGTATGGTTATTCTAAAGTTGTCCCTAGTCGGAGTTCATGTGAGGACACACATGAATATTAGACTAGCACATGTATTAGTTGATGACTATGTTTCACAAGTCATGGACATGGAGATGTTGAACTAATAATGTGGACACATGTGGAGACATGTGCTAGGACTGACCCAACACGAGAAGTAGTTCTCTCTTTAAACAACATATACGCTTTGTCCTTAGACTTGAGATTGTCGCATGTATTCTAGATGTGGATCGACCTACTTAGGGGCTATCAAACGCTACGCCGTAACAGGGTAGTTATAAAGGTAGCTTTCGGGTTTGTCAAGAAGCATGCTATGAGACATGGTCAATCAAGATGGGATTTGCCCCTCTCTGATTGAGAGTGATATCTCTGGGCCCCTCGAGTGATCGGATCCGAAAATGCATGGCCATGCTACGTACGGTTAAGAGTTGACCTACAAAGGGATTCCGAATCACAGGATCGAGAAAGAGCGGTCGGCTTGAAGCTAGACCAAATATCGTGAGGCAAAGGGAATAGCATGTATATTATGTTGTGATGGTTCGTCTGATATGATCTTCGTGTGCGTATAGGAGTTGGCACGTCTTGCTAGAGGCCGCTACCGACTATTGGGCCGAGTAGGAGTACTCGGGCCATGTCTATACGTATCCGAACCCATAGGGTCACACACTTAAGGGGCTGGAAGCCCAATTCGGATCTGATCCGAGTTGGATTAGGTTTAGAAGTACTAATGGGCCTCGGACCCAGAGGCCCGTTAGGAACCTCTATAAATAGAGGGGTGGGGGCGCCCTAGGGTTTACACCTTTTTGGCGAAACTCATCTGCCGCGCCTCCCACGCCCTCGCCTGTTGCAACTCACGGATCTAGCAGTCCGGCTTGCGACGCTTCCTCCCTGCACGTGTGGATACCTTGGAGGTGTTGCACCTGCAGCACTTGGACGAGCCGCCGACGAGCCACGACGAGCCACTGATGAGCCACGACGAGCTGACGACGAGCCGCGGCACGAGGGCGATCGTGCTGCACGTGGACGAGCTGCTGAGGAGCTGCTGGACGTTGACGTGATCGACTACGTACGACTACGTGATCGTCTTCACTGCATCGACGCATATCTACATCTTCCGCACCAGTAGTGCGTCGAGTGGTAATCCCGTGATCCTTATATGGCAGTTCTTCCTGGTTTTACGCGGTAGAAATTTTGATTTGCGCTAGTGTAGCCTACCTCGTATCCCAACAGTGGTATCAAGAGCCGTAGCTGCTTAGTTTTGGATTCGGGATGTGTGCATATGGAGATATGCGAGTTTTTCGTTTGATCTATGTCCTGTTTTCGTGCCCTTGCTGCAATGGTAGTGTAACGACATACTCCTACCGGTCGGTTTCCGCCATCGGAGTTAAGTGATACACGTAAATCCAGTTGCAGTGAGCGAAGATCAATATGATTGGTCGAATCGAAATCCAAGGTCATACGCCAGGCGCATTAGATGTGCAATAGTAGATGGGATCTACTGCCGGGGTCGGGATTTTTGCCGTATGCGTATGCTTCGGTAAATCAGCCGTAACTTTTCGGTACGATCTCAGATCGGGGCGAATTTTATATGAAAATTGATCTACAGAAAAAGTTACACATGAAATTCAACGGCTTTGCCGTTTTCAGCGAAATTAGATTTCCCAAATTCAGCTTGGAAGATGGAGTTTCGGGCCTCCGAAGTTTGGAACGTTAGGACGCCTAACTCTGTTTTGCAGGATGTATGTATGTATCTTGTGATCAGTATGGCCCCCTTGTGTTTGTGATGCATGTGTGTAACTCATTCGTGACCTGCGTGTCGCGCGTACGGCAACACGGCAGGAGCCATATGTGTTGTCACTTTATTGTACTTAATGGTCTGCGTACCAATCTGTGATGATCCAAGCAACTATGTAATCTTCATTACTAGCTTCTTTACTAGCTATTAGGCGTAATAGCATGTTCTAGTTCTTGGAGGACTCATCACCAGGAGGATGGCGCACATGGAACATGGAGATGGAGATCACCATGGTGAACAGGTTCTATGGAGATGGAGATCACCATATGAAAACGGGCCATACTGTGTCACAGCTGTGTGAATGCTATTCTGTTTATGTTTTACTTTCTGCATGCTGTGATGTTAAAAGTAGAACGATCCCTCACAAAGTTTAAGTTAGTATGCCCTCCCAACTAAAACTTGCACCGTCCCATGTCTTGTACAATTAGTGGTGGGTCTATGAAATTAGGGTGCCACTAGTTTTCCTTGACTAGACGGGTTTGTGTCGGACACTTACGCGTATAAGGGTTGGTTTGCTTAACAAGGTTATCTTAACGGTTAAGGACCTTGGGGCATAAAGGTTGGGCGCCGAGACATAGAGATGTCACCCAACAACAGGAGTCATATGTGATATGATTAGCAAAAGTTGCTTACCGATCTACCTCGTTTGCTAGCGGTGATGCTAAAGCTCACTAGTACACTTGTTAGTTGTGGATCCTGAATCACTAAGTTTCAATAGAGGGATATTGATTTTAGTGGGAGTAGATTCTGCTAAAATAGTTTAATGTAATTTGCTCTATCATGGATACGTTTGTCTTAGTGTATTTTGCATTACTTTTGTTGTAGATTAAATGGCACCTAGCAACACCACCACATCGTTTGCTTTGCGTTCGGTCCTTGAGAAGGACAAGTTGAATGGAACAAACTACTCGGATTGGATCCGTAACCTGAGAATTGTTCTCAGGGCCAATAAAAAGGAAGATGTTCTAGACACCCCACTACCACCAGTACCTGCTGATGATGCATCTGCTGCCGTTAAGGCTGCTTACAAGAAGGCATTTGATGCTAATCTTGAGGTAAGCTGCCTTATGCTTGCCTGCATGGAACCCGAGCTGCAGATGCAGTTCGAAACAAATCATGAGGCACACAATATGATCGTGGCGCTCAAGGACATGTTCCAGACACAGGCTAGGACCGAAAGGTTCAATGTGTCCAAAGCCTTTCTGGAGTGCAAGTTAGCAGAAGGCGCAGCAGTAGGACCACATGTAATCAAGATGGTTGGTTACACTCAGCGATTGGAGAAGCTGGGCTTCCCAATGGGCAAAGAGTTGGCCACTGACTTTATTCTTTCATCTCTTCCGCCTAGCTATGGGAACTTCATCTCGAACTACCATATGCATGGGACGGAGAAGGGTTTGAATGAACTGTGTGGTATGCTCAAGACAGCAGAGGTAGACATCAAGAAAAGCGCTAGTACCAGCCATGTGATGGCTATACAGAACAAGCCTAGCTTTAAGAAGAAGGGCAATTCTTGG
Source organism: Setaria viridis (assembly GCF_005286985.2). Taxonomy (NCBI): domain Eukaryota; kingdom Viridiplantae; phylum Streptophyta; class Magnoliopsida; order Poales; family Poaceae; genus Setaria; species Setaria viridis. The sequence goes on from NC_048268.2 coordinate 15,542,072, forward strand.
AAGAAGAAGGGCAAGGCTGGAACGTCCAAGCCAAACCCACCGCCCAAGGTTAAAGCTGGACCTGGACCTGCTCCAGACAAAGAGTGCTTTTACTGTCATGAACTTGGTCACTGGAATAGAAACTACAAGCAGTACCTAGCTTCCTTGAAGAATGGCGGAAGTAAGAGTACTTCTACCTCAGGTACGCTTGTTGTTAATGTTATAGACAACATATTTCTCGCTGATACAATTATTAATTCTTGGGTATTTGATACCGGATCGGTTGCTCATATTTGCAATTCGATGCAGGGAATGATAAGAAGTAGAAGCGTGGAAAGAGGAGAAGTTGATTTCCGCGTGGGCAATAATGCAAGAGTTGCTGCGTTGACCGTCAGGATGATGCAACTCCACCTCCCGTCAGGATTTATTATGGAGTTGAATAATTGTTATTTTGTTCCTAGTTTAAGTCGAAACATTTTATCTCCTTCATGCTTGATGAAGGATGGTTATTCATTTGCGAGTGAAAACAATGGTTGTGTGATCTCTAAGAATAATATGTTTATGGCTTTTGCACCCATTGTGAATGGATTGTTTGTTTTAAATCTTGATGGTTCACCTGTCTGTAATATAAGTGCTAAAAGGCCTCGGCCTAATGATTTGAGTCCTACCTACTTGTGGCATTGTCGTTTGGGTCATATAAGTGAAAAGCGCATGAAGAAGCTCCATTCTGATGGACTTCTAACTTCGTTTGATTTTGAATGATACGAGACATGCGAGGCTTGCTTGCTAGGCAAGATGACCAAGACGCCTTTCACAGGATTTCCTGAGAGAGCAGTAGACTTGTTGGAACTCGTACATAGTGATGTATGCGGACCAATGAGCACGACGGCTAGAGGAGGATTCCAATACTTCATAACTTTCACTGATGATTTTAGTAGATATGGCTATGTCTACTTGATGAGGCACAAGTCTGAAACCTTTGAAAAGTTCAAGGAATTTCAGAATGAAGTTGAAAATCAGCGTGGCAAGAAAATTAAGGCCTTACGATCTGATCGTGGAGGCGAGTATTTGAGCCACGAGTTTAGCAATCATCTAAAGAGTTGCGGAATTGTTCCACAACTTACGCCGCCTGGAACACCTCAGAGAAACGGTGTGTCCGAGCGACGTAATCGAACTTTGTTAGACATGGTTCGATCAATGATGAGCCAGTCGGACCTACCGTTGTCATTTTGGGGATACGCTCTAGAAACAGCAGCTTTCACACTTAATAGGGTACCATCTAAATCCGTAGTTAAGACACCATATGAGATATGGACTGGAAAGGTTCCTAGTTTGTCTTTTTTAAAGATTTGGGGATGTGAAGTGTTTGTCAAGCGACTTCAGTCGGACAAGATCACACCCAAGTCGGATAAGTGCATTTTCGTGGGATATCCAAAGGAAACTTTGGGATATTATTTCTACAACCGATCAGAAGGAAAAGTGTTTGTCGCTCGGAATGGGGTTTTCCTAGAGAAAGAGTTTCTCAAAGGAGAAAAGAGTGGAAAGACAGTGCATCTTGAAGAAGTTCAAGATGAGCCAATCGGGCAAGAATCAATGAGTGATGCTAACGTAGCAGAACAAGTTGAGATACCCATGGCAAGAGAAGCACCGCCACAACCACGAAGGTCAGCAAGGCTCCGCGAAATGCGAGAAATATTATGTTAGACAATGATGAGCCTGCGACATATGCAGAAGCAATGATGGACCCAGACTCCGAAAAATGGCAGAGTGCCATGCAATCCGAAATAGAGTCCATGGGAGACAATCAAGTTTGGAACTTGGTTGACCCGCCTGATGGTGTTAAAGCCATAGAGTGCAAGTGGATCTATAAGAAGAAAAAGGACATGGATGGAAATGTTCACATCTATAAAGCACGACTTGTCGCAAAAGGTTTTCGACAAGTTCAAGGAGTTGACTACGACGAGACCTTCTCGCCCGTAGTGATGCTTAAGTCCATTCGGATTATTCTAGCTATAGCTGCATATTTCGATTATGAGATATGGCAGATGGATGTCAAGACAGCTTTCCTGAATGGAAACCTAGCTGAGGACGTGTATATGATACAGCCCGAGGGTTTTGTCGATCCGAAAAATGCTGGAAAGGTATGCAAGCTTTAGAGATCCATTTATGGATTGAAGCAAGCATCTAGGAGTTGGAACATTCGTTTTGATGAAGTGGTCAAAGGGTTTGACTTCACCAAGAACGAAGAAGAGTCTTGTGTTTACAAGAAGGTTAGTGGGAGCTCTGTAGTATTTCTAATCTTATATGTCGATGACATATTACTGATTGGAAATAACATTCCTATGCTTGAGTCCGTAAAGACTTCACTAAAAAATAGTTTTTCGATGAAGGACTTAGGGGAAGCGGCATATATTCTGGGGATTAAGATCTATAGAGATAGATCGAGAAGGCTTGTAGGTCTGAGCCAAGATACTTATATTGACAAAGTGCTGAAGCGGTTCAGCATGGAAGAGGCAAAGAAAGGGTTCTTGCCTATGTCACATGGCATACATCTCAGCAAGACTCAGTGTCCTTCGACTGCTGATGAGCGGGATCGCATGAGTAGAGATCCATATGCCTCGGCTATTGGATCTATCATGTATGCAATGATAAGTACTCGCCCAGATGTTTCATATGCGCTAAGTATGACAAGCAGACACCAATCTGATCCAGGTGAGAGTCACTGGACAGCGGTGAAAACATTCTTAAGTACTTGAGAAGGACTAAAGATATGTTCCTCGTCTATGGAGGTCAGGAGGAGCTCGTTGTAACAGGTTACACCGATGCTAGTTTCCAAACCGACAGAGATGATTCAAAGTCACAATCAGGATTTGTGTTCACGCTAAATGGTGGTGCTGTTAGTTGGAAGAGTTCCAAGCAGGAGACGGTGGCCGATTCTATGACAGAAGCCAAGTACATCACGGCTTTGGAAGCCGCGAAGGAAGGTGTTTGGATAAGGAATTTCCTCATTGAGCTTGGTGTGTTCCTGAATGCGTCTAGCCCATTGAATCTCTACTGTGATAACAATGGGGCAATTGCGCAAGCAAAGGAGCCAAGGAACCACCAGAAGAACAAACACGTAATGCGGCGATTTCATCTCATTCGAGACTTCGTTAACCGGGGTGAGATCAAGATATGCAAAATACACACGGATCTGAACATTTCTGATCCGTTGACAAAACCACTCTCGCAGGCTAAGCATGATGCGCATGTAAGAGCTATGGGTATTAGGTACCTTCTAGATTGACTCTAGTGCAAGTGGGAGACTGTTGGAGGTATGCCCTAGAGGCAATCATAGAGATGATGATATTCCATTTGTATCCATGATTTGTATATTGTGTTCATTGAATATCCATTAAAGGCTACTTGAATTGATTTGCAATTATGTGAATTGTATGTGAAACTCTTTACTTGTATGGTTATTCTAAAGTTGTCCCTAGTCAGAGTTCATGTGAGGACACACATGAATATTAGACTAGCACATGTATTAGTTGATGACTATGTTTCACAAGTCATGGACATGGAGATGTTGAACTAATAATGTGGACACATGTGGAGACATGTGTTAGGACTGACCCAACACGAGAAGTAGTTCTCTCTTTAAACAACATATACGCTTTGTCCTTAGACCTGAGATTGTCGCATGTATTCTAGATGTGGATCGACCTACTTAGGGGCTATCAAACGCTACGCCGTAACAGGGTAGTTATAAAGGTAGCTTTCGGGTTTGTCAAGAAGCATGCTATGAGACATGGTCAATCAAGATGGGATTTGCCCCTCTCTGATTGAGAGTGATATCTCTGGGCCCCTCGAGTGATCAGATCCGAAAATGCATGGCCATGCTACGTACGGTTAAGAGTTGACCTACAAAGGGATTCCGAATCACAGGATCGAGAAAGAGCGGTCGGCTTGAAGCTAGACCAAATATCGTGAGGCAAAGGGAATAGCATGTATATTATGTTGTGATGGTTCGTCTGATATGATCTTCGTGTGCGTATAGGAGTTGGCACATCTTGCTAGAGGCCGCTACCGACTATTGGGCCGAGTAGGAGTACTCGGGCCATGTCTATACGTATCCGAACCCATAGGGTCACACACTTAAGGGGCTGGAAGCCCAATTCGGATCTGATCCAAGTTGGATTAGGTTTAGAAGTACTAATGGGCCTCGGACCCAGAGGCCCGTTAGGAACCTCTATAAATAGAGGGGTGGGGGCGCCCTAGGGTTTACACCTTTTTGGCGAAACTCATCTGCCGCGCCTCCCACGCCCTCGCCTGTTGCAACTCACGGATCTAGCAGTCCGGCTTACGACGCTTCCTCCCTGCTCGTGTGGATACCTTGGAGGTGTTGCGCCTGCAGCACTTGGACGAGCCGCCGACGAGCCGCTGACGAGCCACGACGAGCCGACGACGAGCCGCCGCACGAGGGCGATCGTGCTGCACGTGGACGAGCTGCTGAGGAGCTGCTGGACGTTGACGTGATCGACTACGTACGACTACGTGATCGTCTTCACTGCATCGACGCATATCTACATCTTCCGCACCAGTAGTGCGTCGAGTGGTAATCCCGTGATCCTTATACGGCAGTTCTTCCTGGTTTTACGCGGTAGAAATTTTGATTTGCGCTAGTGTAGCCTACCTCGTATCCCAACACCACGCTGATCTTGCACAAAGTTTGGTTGTAGTTCTTAGCTTCTTCTGCACCTCAACATTCTCCTCAGCCTAGTTCAAAGCACTCCCAAGCTGAGCAATACAGTCGGTCACCACACCACGTGGCACCACAACAGCCTCTAATGCTAGTAAGTTGAGGTATGGTACCAGCCTGGATTTATCATCAGACTTCCTCTTGTGCGGCGCCTGTACATCCATCGTCTCTCCCTTTTCCTTGAACAAAGGTTTGGCCACCAGTGGCCATTTCCCCTCCAGCATTCCCCTATCATCACGATCACAATCAAATGGTTTAGGCGATGAGTTAACCTCCTTTCCCACCTCTGTGCTTCTACTGCCGCCATCCTCCATGGCACTCCTACTGCCACCATCATCCTTTTCCCTTCTGTGTTAGCTATTACGAGACGATGATGAGTGAGCATCTCCCATCGAGCTGCCATACGATTCCTCAGCAGCTTGGCCAAAGCTCTGTGGCTTCTTCTCCTCCTCCTCAGGTGCTCAGAGCTGCATTTCATATGGGAGTTTACCCAGCGATTCCTCTTCGCAGGGGTCGAGCAATCTAGTTCGGTGTGGCCCATCCGCCCACACGAGTAGCAGTAAAAAGGAAGCTTCTTGAACTAGATCTCAAACCAGTCCGGTGTTGGCCCCCTCTCTATTTTGAGCAGTAAACCCCTGTGTAAGGGTTTATAAACCTCCACTGAAACTCAAGCGCACAGGTACGCCCTACTTGCCTTGCCATCATTGTCAACATCCATCTAGACCACCTTGCCAATTAGGCCGGCAACCCTAGCACCTCTCCTCTCATTCATCCAGGTGAAAGGGAGGTTGAGAATTCGGACCCACATCTCCATCCGGTCAAAATTGACGTCCGTCATCTTGAGGGTCTCATCACATTCCAGCAGCACCACAGCATCGCGCCCCACAATCCATGGCGATCCATCCAATACCTTCTTCTTATCATCAGGGCCTCCAAACTCCACAATGAATAGATTATGTGGTTTATTAATGACAGACCGGAACTTGAGGCCAAAAGGGTTACCCCATGCCGGTATTGATGTAGCACTGGCCCGATCTTTCGATAGGTACAGATACTTTCAATTTGGTGGAGACCCGACTTGACAATCCAGCTTCAAATCAAACATGATTTGAACCTTGCAACCGCTACACCACGGCTCCGTTGGTTATCAACCAAGCACTACTTGATTGACCTTGCCGAAAAGGCTTTCCCTGCAAGCAAATCGAAGAACACAAGCAAGAGAACGGTAAACACGCAATTTGAAATTGCAAATATGGATGAAGCAAAGATCAATATGGGGTTCAAGCTCTCAATTCAAAAGGACTAATCATCACAGGTGAGGAGAACAAGAACAGGGGCCCTGGATCACTGTAAATGGATTTGTCACCGCAGTTACAATGAATCGATCTCGGTTTCTTGAGGGAAAACTAGAACTAAAGAAAACCCAAGTTCTAAAGGCGGTGGCTACTGAGTTTTATACCCAAAGGGGCATCCTAAGGTTGGGGGCGACCAGGGGGAGGTGCCCACAACATGGGCTTAAGGCCCAACACGATACAAGGCCAAGTTGGCCCAAAAAGGTGATGCAACATCTTGTTGTGGTCACACAGACTGATCGATGAACCTTCTAGAGCTAGGACCAGAACCAAAAGAATGTTGGTGGCATCTCATTTCCAACGCATCAAAGAACGTCTCATTTTGATGTCGTATGAGGGAGATATGGCCTAAACTGTGCAGGGGTGTCGGCTGAATCCGAACCGAACGCGATGACCGAGTTGGTGATGACTTGTGACTTGGGGAAGACCATGACTCGTGTGTGTCCAGCAGGGCAATTTCCTCATCATCCTCCCCTTGTTGAATTGGAGTCATCCTCGACTCCATCCCATCATCAATCTCCTCCAAAAGGTTAGGGACAGCAGGACGCAAAGTACGAGACATAGGATTATCGGTGGCACAAACATCGTGACAAAGCATAGTATAGCAAGGAGCATCATGATTATCACATAAAGCAGTAGTAGCAGCAGTGGTGGCAAGATAAACACCCTCTTTTAACTTAATCCTCTTATGTTTAGCGTCAGATGGATCTAATGCGGGGTCATTCTTAACAATTTAAGCAAGCTCGTTATGATGTTTCCTAATATCCGCAAGAGATAAAAGGAAGCAAAGTAATCTTCTTGTTCTGATGCATGAAAGTATATTTAGGGGGTGTTTGGATACGAGATGCTAAACTTTAACAGTGTCACATCGGATGTTCAAATGCTAATTAGAAGAACTAAACATGAATTAATTATAAAACTAATTGCAGAACCCTGTGCTAATTCGCGAGATGAATCTATTAAGCCTAATTAATCTCTCATTAGCAAATGGTTACTGTAGAACCACATTGTCAAATCATAGACTAATTAAGTTTAATAGATTCGTCTCGCGAATTACACTCCATCTGTGCAATTAATTTTGTAATTAGCCTATATTTAATACTTCTAATTAGCATCCAAACATCCGATGTGACGGGTGTTAAATTTTAACACCCTATTGCCAAACTGCCCCTTATTAGTTCTACCATGGTGTAAAGCATCAATATCAAATTCTCATGGGCAGCCTAACAAAAGAGAGCATGCTTGCATAGGTACAACATCAAAATCAGCATAGTCATTATAGGATCCAATAGAAAAATGCACGTGCACTGATCTAGTTACCTTTGTCTTACCACTGTTGTTGAACCATTGTAGTAGGTATGTGTTGACAACATATTAGAGGCTCACGTGTGGAAGAAAGAAGGAGCAAGGATCTGATGGCAATACGAAAAAAGGAAGCTTAATTAATTAGGACTTTACGTAAGGAAAGTTGGAGTCCGTGTATCTTAATATTTCTTTTTGTTTAGATATTTCGTATCAGGTAGTTTTGATACGGTTCGTTCTAGAAGTTGTTAGTTCAGAGTATAAATATGTACCTTCGGTCATTATAAAATCATCACATGATCAATAAACAAACATATTTACCTTTACCTTTTGGCTTCACGCCATTGCCCTAGGAGTAGGATTAATGTAGCTTCTCGACGAGTTCCTTCTAGCAAGCTGGGCTGCATCGACCTTGATCTCTGGCAAGCTGCAAGTTCCCGTCATCAGGTGTACTAGACTTCAACTTCCGAGCGCATCGATGTCGTTGGGTCTGGTTTCATCTACCAGTTATCGAGTATCTTGGATCTTTGACTTACGGCGCATTGCTTCTATCTCGATCTACGGTATTCACCAGTTATTCCACCTTGATTAAGCTTGTATCGGCTGATATTTATCTGTTTTATCATCTTGCTATTTACGACATATTAATTGTTATTAATTCTGTCGGAATAGATGATAGATCTGTTTTTAATAGCCCATTGCATATTAATCTTGGTTACCCTTGAGTGCCATCGGAATTGAGTTTCATTATGATTAGATTCATCGGTTGGCGGGGTTTAGACTGACGTCCTGCTGAGTGTTTCTAGGCTGCAACTATCGGGCGCATCACTGTGGTTTCGCCTAGAAATATTGGTGGTGACGTTAGTTTAGAACTCATCGGCTTGTGGCTCTAGCTATGGTGGAGCAAGAACTCGATGGCGCTCTGTCTCCTATCGGCTCTCTAGCCGATGGTTATCACATCAAGGATCATATCGGCCCAATCGGCCGACTTCATCGAACTTAGAGAGAATTATCTCCACCTTGTCAGTTGAATGGTCAAACTGACTCGCACGCCCGCGCACACCACTCACGCCGATTTGGATTCTGCACTGGAGTTAAACAGATCTCCTAGGTCCTCATATGGTGATGTAGGGTCCACCACCGTCAGGATTTTGCGTTAACAGTATGGTTTAGAATGCGCACGTGTGGTCAAGCCAAGTTTCTTGACGAAATCAGAACTCACCAAGTTGTTGTAACTCCCACTATCAATTATGGTGAGGACACGACGATCCTTGATGATGAGAAACATGTGGAACAAATTGCGATGTTGGAGCTTCTCTTCCTCATGTCCCAATTGTGAAGTCAACACCCACTACACAAGAAGGCTCTCATAACCTGCTGAGGCAGCCAGAGAATCAATGGCAACCTCCTCCTCTTTCTTCTCCTCATCTGCAACAATGTTAGCAGCAAGAGCCAATTCATCTTCAATATCACTAGCACTTACATATCCTGTGCCATTAGCAGAAACCAAGTAAGCACAACGACTTGGGCAATCCTTCATGACGTGTCCCATGCCCTTGCAGCGATGACAAACAATGTTGGTGGCGCTGCTCGTAGAAGCACCTGGGGACACGACCTTCTTCTGCGATTGGGATTGCAAGGAAGACAAATTGCTCACCTCAGAAGCATGTGTAGAAACAGGTGGTGTCGCTGGTGGCTTAGCAATAGAAGCCTTGGGCTTGTCGACATCGGAACGCTACTGCTGAAAAGATCTTCCAGGTTGGACCTGAAAGTGTTTTGTTGGCGACGTCCCTGTACTTCTCTTTCAGCTTTAAGAGGAAGATGATATAACTAGTTGAACCTATTCCAATCTTTGTAATCAAGAATATCCTGTATATCATGATTCAAACCACTAAATAATCTAGCACAAGTATCTTCATCATCCTCATGTATATCACAATGTGCTAAACCAATAAGAAATTCCTGATAATATTCTTCTACTCCTTTTTCGCCTTGTTTTAAAGTTTGTAGTTTGATATGCAAATCATGTTGGTAGTAAGGAGGAACAAAATGAGATTTCATACATCATTTTAACGCATTCCAAGTCTAAGGTGTAGGATTGGCGTTATTAGCAGTAGTACAAAGATCATTCCACCAAAAGAGAGCAAAACCAGTAAACTCACTAGTAGCAAGTCTAACTCTATACTCAGCAGGAACTAAATGAGAAGTAAACTTTTGTTCAACAGCAAGTTCCCAATCTAAATATGCCTCAGGATTAGCATTACCAGCAAAAGGAATCATGGTAAATTTAGCTTTAGCAAAAGGATCATTGTTACCACGATTACGATTACCTCCCATACCATAATGATTACGCCGAAGATGGTCCACGTTGCAATCACCATCATCAAAATCAGCATCATCATCAGCATCGTCTTCATGTGCATCACCATCAAAATGAGGACAAGGTCGGCGGCGTGGCTGCTCAGGGGGAGGTCGTTGCTCGACATGTTCAATCCGTGTGACCAGATTGGTCACATTGCGCATCAGATCATCAAACTTCTCGGTAATATATGTGCGTTGTTCATCAAGAAGCCTCTGAAGCTCGTCCTTGGATACACACTAGTTGAAGTCGGAGGGGGACTCCAATGCTTTCCCTGCCATAGTTAGAAGACAACAAAAGACAACACCAAAGTATTATCCCTATCAACTAGGAACTATTAGGCGATGGAGAAAGTGGAATGCAATATCTCAAGCGGCTTACCACTGTCTTGCAAGTGTTCTTACCAAAGCCAATAGGGCAGCACAATCTATTGTCAAGCTTGGGTGTAACAGTTGCAAGGTGAACCTATGCTGACAGAAGTATATGTGGGGCTATGGGTAGGCACAATACGACAACAAGGATTAGCAATAGCCGAAGCAGATTAGCAAAGTTCATAAGTATCCAAAGTACAAGTCACAATTGCTAGCTAAGGTGTGTTCTAGGCGCAGCACAACAGGTTGAAACAAGGGACCATGGATAGAACTCACAGAACAAGCAAACACTAACTCAGGCAATTATTTTTATTCTTTTCCTTGATTTTCCCTCCAGGACTAGTAGGAAACCACTTTTTTTATTTTTCCCCAATATTTTTGTTATATTTTTCTCCGAACAGGGATCACACAAGATGGAACCACAAAAGTTTTCACCTTAAACAGGGGTGTGATTTTGTCTACAGAAAAATAGGCACGTTTGCTGAAAACCGTGCAAAAAATTAGGAGCTTGAAAACTCGCACTTCTTGAAGTTTTTTTTGGAGTTCTGAGAAGTGCAAAACTGTCGAAGGATTGAATTATATGTGTAAAATTTCGTTCTGAAAATTTGAAAAAAAAATTCACCTCAATCGGAGTTCCGAGCGAAAAGTTATGCGTGTTTTAAGGAAGGTCGACCGAAGTAGGGTCTTCAGAAGGCACAACTCGGTTGGTAAGATGGCGGCGGCTAGGGCAAAGCTTCCCTATCCCTACAACACTGATCACGGAGGAGCAAAGCTTCTCAGCAACAAATTCAAGGGCAAAACTTCCCTGGTATGCAGCAATAGGTATTCGCCAGATGAAATAAGAAGGGATGCGATGCAAATGTGAAATAATGCAGCTTACAACCTATCTAGGGTTTGCACGGTGAGAGTTCACACAAGGCGGCTAGCAGGGCAAGTGAAGTAATGTGGTGGCTTGACTTATTTTTTGGGTAATGGTGGGTGGGATAGCGGCAGAAACAAACAAACAGCAACGGCGCAATTGAACTACGACCATGAATCACAACCTAAACCAACAACAAGACTGACCATGGACACGAACTCAACAAAGCGAATCTAAAATGAAAATTGCAAAGGCTAAAAAGGTGATAGGACAACAGAAAGTGTAACTATTTTTGGGCTTTTTTATGGACTATAGGTGATGAACATGAACTGAATCTAAAGGGGAAACACGATAGTATACCTCATGGCCAACCTGGAATCTTGATACCACTTGATGTAGCACTGGCCCGATCTTCCGATAGGTATAGATACACTCGATTTGGTGGAGACCTGACATTGACAATCCAACATCAAATCAAATATGATTCGAACCTTGCAACTACTACACCACTGCTCCGTTGGTTATCAACCAAGCACAACTTGATTGACCTCGCCAAAAAGGCTTTCCCTGCAAGCGAATCAAATAACACAAGCAAAAGAACGGTAAACACGCAATCTAAAATTGCAAATATTGATGAAGCAAAGATCAATATGGGGTTCAAGCTCTCAATTCAAATGGACTAATCGTCATAGGCAAGGAGAACAAGAACAGGGGCCCTGGATCACTATAAATGGATTTGTCACTGCAGTTACAATGAATCAATCTTAGTTTCTCGAAGGAAAACTAGAACTAAACAAAACCCAAGTTCTAAAGGTGGCAGCTAATGAGTTTTATACCCAAAGGGGCATCCTAGGGTTGGGGGCGACCGAGGGGAGGCACCCACAACATGGGCTTAAGGCCCAACATGATACAAGGCCAAGTTGGCCCAAACAGGTGATGCAGCACCTTGTTGTGGTCACACAGAATGATAAACAAACCTTCTAGAGCTAGGACAAAAACCAAAAGAACGGCGTCATCGCCGCCTTTCCAACGCATCAAAGAATGCCTCATTTTAATGTCGTATGAGGGAGATATGGCTGAAACCGTGCAGGGGTGTTAGCTGAATCTGAACCGAACGCGACAACCGAGTTGGTGACGACTTGTGACTTGGGGAAGACCATGACTCATGTGTGTCCAGTAGGGCGATGTCCTCATCAGGTATCATCGCACTCCTAATAGTCGAGATATGCAAGGTCGAGGTGACAAAACCTTGCTAGTCACCGCCCTCTGCACACCTCCATTGCCCTTCTTGTCTTCATCATCACTAAGAGCAGCAACATCAGCCTCATCACGCGTGAGGTTGAGCTTTTCCAAAAGATCCACAACATGTGCCTCCTCCCCCAGATTGAGCCGCCCAAGGCCCTAATCTCCTGCCACTATTAGCCACCATTGAAATGGCCGAAGGTAACAGGAAATAGAAAAATGTGACCCCGACAAACGACGATCGGTCACACAAATGTGACCCCGACCAACGACGATCAGTCACACAAATGATCCAACTAGGGTCCTAAGTGACACGCTATAGCCCAAGAGGAAATTAGGGTTTATGTGGATGTCGGCGCAGGGAATAGGCTAACCGATGGTTTGCGGGTGGCCACCAATGATAGGATCATCACCAGCGGGGCTTCGACATCGTAGCCTGGAGTGTCCACAATGGAGTGCTAGGAAACCTCGTCGATGATGAGATCTAAGTCCAGGTCGCAATCATCTTTGCCAATGTATGGAACGGTTCACGGAAAAAAAAATGGAGCCGCATCCTTTCTAGAAAAGTTTTTTGACAAGAAGCAGCAGCAGTTCCCAAAAGCAATGTGCTAATGAGCCTAAACTAGCACTAATCAAGACATAAGCCTTATGCTAATTGCCTTAATCTTCTCTTGATCACTTTGGTGGATAGAGCACTGGAACTGCATTATCCTCAACACCCTCATCCGGCAGAATTGCAATTTTCTCAACCCCATCATCCTGCAAAATTGCATTTTCCTGAACCCCATTATCCTGTAGATTTGCATTTTCCTGAACCCCATCCTAGAATATTTCTCCATGATGGATCCACCTAGTGTAGGTGCTTGCCATCCTACTCCTAAGTGCATACGCACCTCTTGTACAGGACATCTAGACTGATTCAGGCATCCACGACATGGGCATTGTTGACGGTCGTTAAGTACAAAATATGACCATCAATATACTCAAAGAATAAAGGAGGATTGGTATTTCTTACGCATATTTGGTTTTGAATAATGTAGTTCCACTTGTCCTTGAAGATTATTTGGTTGCAGGTGAAATAACACAAAAGGATGAAGAAAGCACACTCCCATGGTGAAGAAACACAACTCGAACCAATGAGAGATCACCACATGGGCAGCACATGGATTGAAGGGCCCACAAACAGCCTCAAACTGACTTAACACCGCGTCAACACTGAGCACCGCCTTCTAGACCCACATGTCAGACTACCAGGCGAAGGTGGTTGCGAGGAGGGCACCAAGGGTTCGGCTGAACCGCCTTTCGCTCCCCTCATGATCTGTTTCCACATGGTGATGGTTGACAGCTTCCTACGTCGATTATAGGAGGTTCCCCCAAATATTTCTCCCATAAACCGCCTCCTTGAGACTATAAATCGAAAGGTAGGGGCTCCATTCTAAGACACACCACAAGTGAATCATTGTCTCCATCCTAGATTCCAAGTTAGTAGAGTTAGGCTAGAGTAGCTCTACTTCAGGTTCTAGGTCTTCTTGGAGTCTAGAATATGGCTCTTGTATCTTATATTCCTAGGTTGACTTTATTCTATTCAAAATATTCATCTTCTTTATATAGTGTTGTGCTTGGTTCTTATATGCATGACTTAGTCATATACCCTTGCTATGTTGATGTGCTAGGCTTATACGCTCGTATGTTAGTCGTATACCCTTACTATTGTAATATAGGCTTATATACTCTCATGTATACCTTGAGACCATGCTTCAGTACATACTCTGTGTGCGTATATACCTTATATATCTTAGTTGATCTATGCTACGGCATCGGTTTAATGGCCATGTTTATGGCAGCTTTAGCCACAGTCACAGTAGCTCGGAATGGCTAGAGTGTTGTTAACAATGCAAGCATGGTGTTTGGATTGCTTAGCTTCATTGGATATGAGTTTACCCCATGGGCTACCAGGGGTAGGCGGCAGGTGATGACAGCCCTGTCCATCCTTCGTAATCCCCCATGTTCGGGTACGCTGTAGGAGTTCGTAAATTAGCAGTAACTTTGCTGGGCGGAAACAATACGGCTACTATCTCCCCTTGTGTGCCTGGGTGCATAGGCCTGAGTCCTATACAATGTGTATGTATGTTATGCTTGTATGATCTATGCAGTATATAGGAAGTACAAATGAACCTAAAGCTAACTCTTAATCCTTCTCCCTAGCTTAGTTATCTTGAGATGATTCCTATGTGTGTCACAATACATATCTATCATATCTTACCCATGTCTTGAGTATTGACTCTATACATCTTATGATATACTCATACACATAGTAAACTCTTTTGACCTACCCTCCTTTCTTTGGCAAATATGATACCCTTGGGAATACTCTTGGGTGAAATGCTACAACGGTATATCCGTGCACTTGCAGATTTATTCGTGATCGTTAAATATACCAATAGGCATAGTATTTGTTCATTATCAGAGTATCTACTCTTAACAACTTTCATGAAATCATTGAGGCGTTTCTCATGCTCGGGGGTAAATAGTTGAAAATAGTGTATCCAACGTCTATCCATCTATCAAATGCTCATTGTTTAGCTTTCGAATCAAGCGGCAAGTTGGAAGTGCCTTACATCAAAAGGTCTTGATGCGAAATGAAATTTAGGTGAATTCAACTCAAAATTACTGACCAGATTGATGTGCCATAGCATGAAGCACCAGATTTGTGTTGCCGTAGGACTGAGCCATGGTGGGGAGCCATAGAACTTCGTTGGAGTGCTCCATCCTAGCCATCTTCTCTCTGTTCTTCTTTTTCCTGTATCGTGGGAGCACGGCAGTGGGTAAACGAGTTTTTGGCTGCAGCGCGAGCTTTTCTGCCGCCAACTACCACACTCACCTGAAACTTACCTTACATGTGGGATCCAATTGCAGTAAAGACTTTCCATTCGATCGGTAATATGTTCCACTGAAATGACCCGAATTCCCATTTCAGAGAATTCAAGGCTACACACCTCGTGATAGTCCCAGAAAGGCTATCACGTGTGAATCCCTATCTCAGATAGTTAAAATCCATACCAACACAGAAATATAAATAGAAATAGAGTAACAATATTATAAATATCAAGTACAACACTTCGGCTTATGCCGGTAAAGGTCCATCAGGACTGAATCATGAAAGGTAAAAATCTACGTAGCGGAAACACATAGTGTGGCGAACAACATTTCTAGAGGAAACTTGAGCGAGGGACCATCCCTAGTCTTCCTATTCGTTGTTTGACGAAGTCGTACTTGGGCTCCGACCCTGAAAAGCCACCATCTACTTGAGAAGCGGGTAGGCCATGTCAACTCCCAAAAGCTGCAAGCCAAGGAAACTAGGGAATAATACTATATGCATGGAACAACCTATATATGGCTGTAGAGGTATATGCAGTAGCAGCAGCAGTCACGGATGCATCAAAGCAATACCATCTCCAAGGTCAACACCTCACATCAAGGAAGTTGTCACAAATCACTCGATCCTTCACCCAAGAATCAAGTACTAAACACACTAGGCAATGTGAGAGTTCCCTCCCCTCACATCTCAACGGCAAACGCCGGCCTATCTCAAAAAGGGAAGGTAGAAGTAAAAATATAAGTCTACTCAGAAGTAGCAGTAGTCAACAGCACTATCCATAACCAGTGGACACAAACTATAGCTATAGGTCTATACACTCTGCAGAGGTTGTACAATTGTACCCGCACGGATGGAGCCTGAATGGTAACGATCCGTCCAAACCCCACCTAACAGTCAAAACCTTGGTAAGTGGATAGTACTCTCCTGTTTCCTCAAGTCTAGAACCGTCCTCAACTGTAGGGCACGCCATCACTAGTTGAGGACCACGAAGCTGTGACACCTACCCACACCAGGGTGCAGTCTGGTCAGAGTAGGTCAACACCTCAAACTCCTTACACTGATCCTCCAATCCACCTACAGGCTGAGCACTATCCACCACTAGTCTCGGACCGAATCCCGCCCATAACAAGGTGAACGGTATGTACAAAAATAGATATTGTGACTGGTGGTAAACTAACTCAATCCTTAGGGGCCGAGAGCAAGCACTAAACTCCACAAGTATGTATCGAAGCAACTGCAACTTACAAGTACGCCACCTGCTTCTCAGTGTGAGACAAGGTACCCACCACAAGTACAGGGGGTGGAGAGAGTCCAGAATGTTCTCCCCTGGCAAGGCACTCCCCAATACCAACCATGGCTCGCTCCCGCCAAAACACGTCAAGGAATAACACTCAACCAAAACACACGCGAGAGTGTACAAGGAATCCCATCACCAAAGCCATGGCACATGCCCACCCATAACTCAAAAGCATGTATATGGATATAGGTAAGGTGCACTAGTTCGGGTTCTGTAGCTAGTCCACAAGTCGGTAAAAATGAAAACAGTAAATCAATTATCAAGGCATGGCTAGAAACATAGGCTATGCAATCAATCATCATGCAAGCATCATAAATAAAGCGCTAGCAACTAAGCATGCATAGGATCCATATGATTGGGAGTGACATGACACCTTGTCCATAGTTGTTGGGATCCTCCTCGGTTTAGTCGGGGTCCTGAGAGTCTTCCGGGTCGTAGCTCGGGTCTGAACAGAACGAGATACGGCGCAATATAAATTAATCGGCACTACATCTCGGCAAAAGCTCCAAGAAATCCAAATTTATAAGATCTAAATAACATCAAACTAGCAACTGGTTTCATATTTTTTGGAGTCAAATGAATTAGTTATGAATTTTTAAATATTAAAGGATTTATTTGATTATTTAATTAATTTTAGAAAATTATAAATTATGGTGACACGTGTAAGCTTTTGGTTGCGCCACGTGGTAGCACAAAAGGGTGCCACGTGTCGGCTGACGTCAGCATTGACTGGTCAATAGCCAACATTGACCCGGTCAATGACCAACATGACTTGGTCAACGATGATTGGTCAACGGTCAAATGGGCCTCACCGGTCCGCTGATGAGCCCCACTGGTCAGTGGGCCCCTTTGTCTATTAGTGGGCCCGCCATTTGATATGTTAGCGCTACGTGGCTCCACGTGGCCACCCTATCCTACGCGACGTCGCAGCATGGCGTAGCGTGGCTGCGACCCAGCCAAAGGCTCGCGGCAAGGCAGGGTGCGGCGCTGTGGTGGTCGGCCAGAGGCGCCAAGGTTAGAAAGGAAGAGAAAAAGGGCGGTGGTGTTCATGGTGAAGCGGGGGAGAAGAGGGACGCCGGCATGGTGAAGGCTCGCGGAATAGTGGCAACTTCCTTGGCGACAGCGGTAGCGACTCCTTCTCGGGCAGTGACGAGGCAGCTCTGGCTCCTCCCTGACGCGGCACGGCGGCTCCTCCATCACGGCCTCCTCCTGCTCTCTTCTTTCCCCTTATCTTCTCTTCTCCTCTCCTCTTCCTTCCTCCTCTTCTCTCAACTGGCAGTGGTGGCATGAGGAGATCCTGGGTGGATGGGTGAGGCCTCCCGGCCGGGGGTATTTATAACCCTCGGCTGAGGCTAGGGCTACTACGCGGGCGCGAGCACACGTAGCCATCCATCCTTGGCGTCCATGCCCAAGGGTGGTGTGGCAGCCATTCAACGGCTCATGCCCTAGGGTTTGGGGCACGGCGGGGATTTCCCCTCGCGGAAGGCTCCGGAAGGTCACGGGTGCGCGGCGCGGCTGCCTGTAAGGTGCGCGGTGCGAAGCAGAGCGTGTGGGAGAGAGGAGGAAGGTGGCTAGAGGTCAGGGGTAAAGCTGACAGGTGGGCCCTACCTGTCCTACCTGTCAGCAGGAGAGAAAGAGAGGGCGAGGGGGGGTGCGGTGGCTAGAAAGCTGGTGGGCTGGTTTCGTGGGCCTGCGTGATGGGCTGTTTTGGGAATGTTAGGTGGGCCTGGCTGGTTAGGTTCTGGGCCGGCCTGGTGGTTAGATAGGTTAGATTGTTAGTTTAGGTTTGTTTTTATTTTTACTTTGAATGTTGAATTGGATTCAAAATTCAAACACACTCATATTTGAGATCCAAATAAAATTCAAAAAGAACCAAATCAAACCACACAAGTTTTCAAAATAGTTTGGGATTGCATTAATATGGAATTTAGATAAGAGAGTGGAATTTGATTACAATTATGAAATGAGCACACAATTCAAAAAAAAGTTTTAAATGTTTGGAAATTTCTATCAATTTAATATTTCTAATTTTTTGAATATTACAGTCTCCCCCTCCTATGGGAATCTCATCCTCGAGATTAAGCCTCTATCTCCTCCTCGAATAAGTGAGGAAACTCTTTCTTCAGATCAGACTCCTTCTCCCAAGTTGCTTCTCTCTCGGTGTGGTTGCTCCAAAGGACCTTGCAGTATGGAATATATGCCCTCCTTGTCCATTTCTCTGCACGATCCAAAATCTTGATTAGGTATTCTGCATACTCCATGGTGTCTTGTAGGTCTAAAGCTTCAGTGTAAACCACCTCCTCGGGAACTCTCAGACACTTCCTCAGCTGAGACACGTGAAAAACTTGGCGTATTCCATCCATGTGTTCTAGTAGTGCAAGCCTGTATGCGAGCTCTCTAATTGTAGCTTTCACTCGTTTGCAAATGTCATAGCAGGCGATGTAGTTGGCTATGTCGACTTTCATATCCTTCCAGTAGAACCTCTTCTACAAATCTTGGTACATCCTGGGTGGATTGAGTACCTAGAGTCGATGGCTTCCTTCAGAATGGTCTCCCATATAGCTTGATCCTTGGGTACACAAATCATGTCCTTCAGCCAAACGATGCCTTTGGCATCCATTGGGTAATTGGTTGCCTTGCCTTCTCTCATCAGCTCCTGTAGGGCCCCAACCTCTAAGCATCGGGCTTGTGCTTGTCTGATCCAATCTTCCAGGTCATAGGTCACTTGTAACTCACACAACTGTCCATGCTCAATGATCTCCAACTTAAGCTTCTCAATCTCTTCATGCAGGGTAGGTTGCTCTTCTTTTACCATCAGGTTGTTGCAGTATGCCTTCCTACTTAGGGCATTGGCCACCACGTTGGCTTTACTGGGGTGGTAGTGAATCTCCAACTCATAATCCTTGATTAGCTCCAACCATCTTCTCTGCCTCATGTTCAGCTCGAACTGAGTGAAGAAGTACTTCAAGCTCTTGTGGTCAGTATAGATCTCACACTTGTTGCTGATCAAGTAGTGCCTCTAAATCTTAAGAGCATGCACTATGTCTGCCAACTCCAGGTTCTGTGTCGGGTAGTTCTCTTCATGCTTCTTTAGCTGTCTAGACGTATAGGCCATGACTTTTCCTTCCTGCATCAACACACATCCTAACCCTTGCTTGGAAGTGTCACAGTACACCACAAAGTCTTTCTTAATTTTCGGTAAGGCTATTACTGGGGTGGTGGTAAGTTTCGACTTTAATTCCTGAAAGCTCTTCTCGCAAGCTTCTGACCACACAAACCTCATGTTGTTCTTAAGTAGCTCGGTCATAGGCTTGGCAATCTTGGAAAAGTTCTCAATGAACCTCCGATAGTATTCTGCCAAGCCAGGGAAACTCCTGATCTTGGACACGTTGCGAGGCTGCTCCCACTCTATGACTGTCTCAATCTTAGCGGGGTCAATGGCTACTATCTTAGCCGACAACACATGCCCTAGGAAGACAACTTCCTCCATCCAAAACTCACACTTGCTAAACTTAGCGTAAAGCTGGTGTTGTTGTAACCTCTCTAGCACGATCCGAAGGTGTTTCTTGTGCTCTTCTGCTGTTTCTAAGTAGATCAGAATGTCATCAATGAATACTACCACAAACTAGTCCAACTCCTCCACAAAGATCTTGTTCATCATGTTCATGAAGTAAGTTGGCGTGTTGGTCAAACCAAAGGAAACCACGGTGAACTCAAACAATCTGTACCGGGTGGTGGAAGCGGTCTTGGATATGTCACTCTCTCGAATCTTCATTTGGTGGTATCCTGACCTCAAGTCAATCTTGGAGAAGTACTTAGCTTTTTTGAGCTGATCAAGCAGGTCGTCTATCCGATGCAATGGATACTTGTTCTTGATGGTTAGGGAGTTGAGCATCCGGTAATCCACACACATCCTCATCGAGCCATCCTTCTTTCTCATGAACAGAATGGGTGAACCCTAGGGTGAAGCACTCGGTCGAATGAATCATTGCTTCAACAACTTCTTCAACTGCTTCTTTAATTCATCCAACTCGTCGGCTGACATCATGTACGACCTCTTTGCTACCAGTCCTGCGCTGGGCATAATCTCAATCACAAACTCAATGTCTCGGTCTGGGGGTAGTTCTATCAACACTTGTGGAAACATGTCCGAGAACTCACACACCACAGGTAGTTCTTCTGTAGCCTTGAGGTTCAAGATGCATATCATAGAGGCTGCCTTGGGGTATAGCGGCTCAAACTACACCTGAACTCCACTTGGCTGTTCCAACCTAACAAATTGGGGATTACACGAGACTAGTCCTTTGTGCTTGGCCATCCAATCCATCCCCAAAATCACATCAATGCCTGAGGACTTCAATACTTTCAAGTTTTCTAGGAACAGCTGCTTCTCAATTATCAATGGAACTACCTTACACTCTAAGGTGCTTCTCACTTCTCCCAAGGGAGAGCTAGTTATAATAGACCTTAGTCGGGGCATAGTAGGGAGAGACCGTTCTTTCACAAACTTGGTTGAAACATACGAAAACTTAGCACTAGTATCGAACAAAATTGTAGCTTTGATTGAGTCAACAAGGAACTCACTGAGGGTGACATCTGGGGCTATCGCAACATCCTCGGCTGTCAGGTGGTTTAGGCGCCCTCAAGTAGGTGGTGGTGTAGTCCTTGCCGGGTTCCTCTGCTGCTGTCCTCCGGGTGCTGGTGACTTAGCTAGCATGTGGTACTGGTTGGTGCGGTAATGCCCTCCAGCCTGAGTCTTCTGCGGACACTCGAATGACTTGTACCCAGGTTGGTGGCACCAGTAGCAAAAAACTGACTTCGCGCCCTCGAGAGCAGTAGACTGCTAAGGCCTTTACTTCCAAGTGTTGGAACTTCCACTTCCTCCTCTGATGTTCCTGTACTGTTGTGGCTGAGTAGTGTAGTTGTGGGGTTTTTGCTGCTGGAACTATGGGGGTCCTGTGCTCAGCCTCCGAGACAACCTTGGGCATCCAGACTGGTCCTGGCGCTTCCTGTTGTTACCTCATACCTCCTCGTACTCAAGTCTCAACTTCTCAAATAGGAGTGCCTTGCAAACTAGAGTGTGTAGGGTAGGACAATCGTGGGCAGACAAGTGCATCTCCATGCCTCGGTGGAGTCCCTTGCAAAACCAATACATTTTTTTCTTCTCGGTGTTGGAGTCATCCGGAGCATACCTCATCAGCTCCTAGAACTTGTTGGTGTACTCCTAAACTTTCATGTTACCCATCTTTAGGTTGCGGAACTCGTCTGCCTTCTGGTCCATAACAGCCTTAGGCAGCCCTAGGCAAATTACCTGCTACCCAATATCCAAACCTGAACTACCCGAACCCGTACCCGAACTACCCAAACCTGATCTACTCGGTTACAATTTCAGATAGTGATTCCAGATACCCAAAATTAGTTCGGGAAATTCGGGTAACACCTCCCGGTACCCGATTTACCCATATTACCCGATTTACAAAATTTGGTGGAATTGTATTATTTAAAGTATGTGACTGTGATTCTGTGAGACTGAGTCTGTGACTCTGTGTGTGTGACTCTCTCTGTAATCTGTATGACTTCATGTGTGACAGATTGTGATTTGTGAGTTTGTGACTGAATGTTGTTGAAATTATGTGTCAAACGTTGATTTTTTGAATATCGGGTAATTCGGGAGTACCCGAACCCGAACCCGAATTATCGGGTACCCAAAATTTTGGGTATTTGTTTTTCTGGGCTGAATTCGGGTAACGTGTCCCATTACCCGAATTTCTTATTACCCGAACTACCCGACCTGAAAAATTCGGGTAACCCGAATGCCCAGGGTTAGCCTCAGGGATATGGTGATCGCAAAACACCTAAGTAAACTCGTCCCAAGTGATGTGCATCGGGTCTGCGTGGTAGTCACAGAAGCTGTCCCACCAGGCGCGTGTAGTCCCAATTAGCTGGTGGGTGGCAAGTGCCATGCACTCCTTTTTAGTGCAGTCTGTCAAGTCCAGCTTCTTCTCAATCTCTCTCAACCAGTCATCTGCATCCATAGGGTTATCTGAGTTGTCAAACATGGGTGGACAGAGCTTGGTGAAACCCTCTACCTTCTTCTGCAAGGACTCAACTAGGTGGTTCCTGTGGGGCCCTCCTTGCTGGTTTATTGGAGAAAAGCATTGGCCATAGTCTGCATCAGCTGAGTCTGGATGGCCATCACCTCTACAAGGTTGGTTGGCGGCGGAGCCTCCTAGTCCCCTGCCCTCCAGCGTTCATGTCCTGCTCGTGCTCCACGATTGACTCTCAGCCATCCATCCCTAGGACACAGCCTTCCCACCCTCCACGGTAGCCTCCACGTTATCCACCTCGGGGAGCATAACCACGACATCTGTTGTGGTTAGGCCTGTCTTCATTGGCCGCCTCCTCGAAATGGTGCAGCAACCGTCCCAACCTCCTCAAACCCAACTGTTGGCGCTAAAAGTCAGTCGATTGACTCTCAGTGTCGGACACACGACCCGGAAGAATCTTCTTAGCTCCTGTTTGGGTGATCGCCATGGTGCAGTTCGCGCGGCGTGCCAGCCAATCTGACCTGTTGATTGGCTAGGAAGAAACGTGTCAAATTCCAAGGATTGCGATCGGCTAAGGTTCCGATCTCGAGGTAGCGTATCAGCAAATCGGCCGATTTGCTATAACAAGATAATCGGCTATGATACAGCCGATAACTACGCAACGATTATAAACAAAACTACTGGAGTAAACTAGATAACGCTATAGGAGCAACACTTGAAAATAGATCTAATCAGCTACGCAAAATTAATAGATGAAAATAATAACAATCAAGTTGAAAGTTCTAATCTCAAGCTGGATAAATGGTGATAAAACTAGAATGACAGGTAAAACCTAGAATTCTAGTAAATATCGATAACTGGTGAATAAATCTAAACAAAATGACAGCGATGCACCAGAAGTTAAAGCTTAGATATTACTCGATAAACGAAACATACAGAATCGGCCGAAGATCGTGTTGATGCAGTCCTGCCAACCCGTACGAACTCGTGAAAGAAGAAAAGTATTGGCGAAGTTGCCGACTTGAAAGTAAAGTACGAGGAAATAGTAGATTGTTGTATTGATTGATGTGTTATTTACAAATCTCTAAAGGTGGCTATTTATAGCCTGTTAACACCAACTTCCTAACCGACTAGGATCTATCTCTAATTTTAAACGAAAACGAATATTTACAAGTACAACTCGTATTGGAGTTGGTTATTGCACTCCTGCGGGCCAATCTCCCTTCGTCTTCTCTTTCTGATCCACTTTAAGCCCATATTGGCCCAACTGCTCCAGCCTTTTAATCGGCCGATCTCTTCCAACTCTATCCATCAGAACACTGTAGCACCAATCAGCCGATCTCCAACTGTAGCACCAATCGGCTGATTCCCAATAGTGACTTCTTCTCTTGCCGCATCGGCCAATCCTTTCCTTCTTGACGCTGATTTCATACGTGTCAAAATCTGGCGTCAACACATGCCCCCCAGTTTCGGAGTAAAACATAATCTTTACTTCGAAATTCCTTTCAACTTCCCCTCCAAAACAAATGCATTAAAGATATCCTTCCGTTTCGCGATCTTCTGCCTGATGATTGCAATCTTTTTGAAACGGGCGCCTGAGACAACCACTCCCCCAAAAATCGTGTAGACGGCGCGGTAAAAATCCTGCCTTTACCCTCTTCTCGGACCGTCCTTAAATACCTGCACGTCCCGCACTTTTTTTTCACAAGCCAATAACTTCCTTTCTTAGCGCACTAGTTTCATCTCCTCCGGCGCCTCCTTGGTTTCCAATATCCTCCTCCGGCGACTCCTTTTCATCCATATTCCACACCATCTCCCCAATGGCGGCGCCATCAGGAACTTCACCAGCACCAGAGATCTCGGCGGTGGCAGCAGCTCCACCGGCGGCGGCAGCAGCTCCATCGGTGATAGAGGTCCCACCGACAGCTTCGGCGACTGTAGCTCCACCAGTGGTTCCGCCAGTCACGATGACCTTCATCCCAGAGGTATTTACTGGAACTTTCCTTTTTACTTTTACCGTCCAAACATCTTTTTAGATCTATTCTTAGCTTCTTCTCTCTTTACCTTTTTTAGGCGGTTAGGCACCAAATCACCATTCGCCTTACCGAAACCTCCGGTCTCATCTATCTAGGCCCTATGGGAAACCTAGATCCAACTGATTTAATTAACTTGGAAACCCATAGGATTTCATTTAAGCAGTCGACCATGGATTTAGATCATTGGTCAGGCACTTTCAGATCATGGCCGAATGAAACCCCCAGCTGGAAAGAGTGGTATCGAAGGATAGCCAATTCCAAGAGGGTTCAATGGGATGAGCAAAAAATCGGCCAGTGCATCGACCTGTCCTTGTCCCAGATGGAAAGGAATGAACCCTTAGTGATCGCAGCTTCCTATTTTTGGTCCGACGCCCTCAACGCATTTCTCTTCGGACATGGGCCCATGACCCCCACTCTGGCCGATGTCGTAACAGGCCTTGACATCTCTTCTCTAAATACCCCTTTCCGCTAGAAACAAAAGGAATCGACGGGTAGAAGGGGTTCAACAAAACTAACATGAGGACCAGGATAGTTATGTAGAGGGAGTACGCGGCCTTCTTGATGATGTGGCTGAAAAAAACACCTCTTCTGCGGTAGAGTAGCTGGTCCATCTTCCAACACACAGGCTTTGGCCAAAGCATTATCAATAGGAGCTTCTGTTCCTCTCGAGAAACACCTGCTGGGATCCGCCTATCATATGCTGCATCAAATAGGCGCCAAATTATCCAAGGGAGAGCCGATTGGAAATCCGGGTGGCCCCTGGTGGTTCATCAATCTGTGGCTCAATTTGTATATGAGCAAGATCTCACAGCAACGGGTGGAGCACATGACTTTCCCCAACATTGAGTCAGTAGAAAACTCCACCGTACGGCGTCGATGCACCTCCTTTGGCGAAGTAGCATCGGCTTTCTCTGGCTGCCAGTTCACTGCCACCAAGGTAGCCGAATACTTTAGATGCTTCTACAACGGCTTCAGCGAGGAGACCACCAGCTGGTTCCCGTACCAGAGATCAGAACCACTCTTCGAGCTCCCCCCTTGCTATGACTTGACGACCAACACTTTTGATGATGACCTCACGGATGATCTGATTAAGCCAGGGATCTTACCGGCAAATTTCTTCTCGGGGAAGGACGCCCCTACTTATGAGTTTTACAACCCATCCATTGCGGCACGTCGGTTCGGCTTGGGTCAACTGCCAATTTATGCTTTCTTCACCGGTCGTGCAAAATTCCGGGACAAGCTCACTAAAGGTCTCGACTACAGTCGGCTGTACGATCGGGTGCCTGACTCCAGTACCATTGACTTGACCAATTGGATAGTGGCCCCTTTTGCTGTCCAACAGTTCAAACTATGGTGTGCAGAATGGAAACAACACCTCATCTTCGGTGATATACTGCAATATCCTGGACCCCGACAACATTGATTTGAACACAGAGGTACCTTTTTTCCTCAGCCGATTTTGATGCCTTTTCCTTTTTCATACCATTAACTCTTATTTTTTTCTTATAGTCTAAGAGTCGACTCCCTCCAAGACGCAGCCGGAGCGATCGGCCTATAGAGAATCGTTATCTGTACACAGAGTTCCCCCTCATCGGCTACCACGCCCCCTCCGTTGATGACATCACTGGCCGGTTGAAGCAAACGCCGAAGAAAACCGTAAAGAAGACAAGCCGCCGAGTGCGTGCCCGCATGGAATCGGCCGATCCATCCACGGCTACATCGGCAGAAACATTGGCTGCACCGATTCTCCTGGTCATCGAGGAGGTTGACCCCCAAGTTGCTACGGAAGCTGGAACAGCTGCCGTATCTCTGCTATTAGAAGCCTTTCAGGTAACCTTGTATTCACGTCCTCCTGAATATCCTCCCGATACTGACTTCTTCCTTATACTAGGCTACACAAACTGGCTTGATGGCTCCAGAGCAATCGACGGCGCCCCAAGTAGAAACCAGAGCACTAGTGCTTCCTCCCACTGAGGTACAGAATCTCTTAACTCAACTCTTTAATACTTGATCAAAACCTTGACTGATCCTGATGTAGGCCCTTGAGACGTCAACTGCACCTTCTCAATAGCCATCGGCCAGAGAGGCTGTTCAAGAGGCCGGCCCGAGTAGAGCGCCAATAATTGTCGAGTCCTCCTCCCCTGATGAGCTAGTAGCACCAACTCCTGAACCAAGGGCAGCACTCCTGCAAGCATAGAAGAAATCCGTCTCAAAGAAGTAAGAGATCTGCCACCCGAATTGGCCGATTTCCTATTACCATCGTCCAACTTATTTTTTTCTTATACTCACTCCTTTGTCGGAACAAGACACTCCCAATAACAGCCTCTTCTCTTTTGCGGTCACGCTTTCTGATGACGAGGAGGTTGCTTCATGTCAAGTTACCCTCATCTCAGTCCCTGATGATGTCCTCTCCAAACTTGAGAGCATACGAACCCTCCTCCAAGAGGACATTGGCCGATTGGTGGAGGATGCCTCGCCGATTCGGCAGCTCTTCAGCGACGTCAGCGGCCGAGTCCCAGAAGAGGCGGAAGAAGCCCTGGCGCCCGCTGCATATATTTAATCGATGCGGATCCCAGTGTTCAGAGCTCTACACCATATGGCCGATCGTGCCAAGCTGGCCAAAGCTCGTGAGGAGGAAGACTCGTACAAGCACCGGGCCCAAGAGGTACACCACCGGATCCATTTCCTTGAAAATTCCCGTTCGGATATTGTTGGTACTATAGATCGCCTCAAGCGTCGAAGGGTGGAACTCGCCAAGGAGATGGAACGGGTGACCAAGGACATAGCCATTGAAGAAAAAAAAGTCCAAGGTCTCACCTCTGTTATCGCCGATCTGAAGCAAGAGAGGCAGCACCTAGCCCACGAGGCCATCAGGCTTCATCGCCACATGCCAGAGGTCCGAGGATCGGCGAGCGATGACCAGCGGGTTTTAGACTCGGCCGATCAAGTTAGGCAACGAGCGATTGTGGCCATTAATGCCCTTCTAGGATGAACTGTAAAAGTATTGGTCGTTTTGTAAGAACATTAATGTCTTTTGACCGTTCAACGTACGAATTCAATCTTGACCTGTCCTTTGCGGCGGCCTTTCATTCATTACCCTTTTTACTTCGATGGGACGCATCTTACCAAACCTTCGCCCTCTTTTCTTTCTATAAGTATCAGACCCCGTATTGCTTCCAAGGGCACTCGCCTTATTCATCCTTTTTTCCCTCTAGTAGTTTGTTCCATCAGGCTATTTACCAAGATGTTTTCTTCATCCTCCTCCTTCTCTTCCCCTTCCGTCAACCAGGTACGAGATTTTCCGATATTCTCTCTTCTCCGATCTGATCCTTTAACCCTTTTGACGTTAAGCGCTTATATGTTAATTTTTTTAGCTGAGACATCTTAGCCCCGAACTGGAACGGGCGATTGAAATCATGCACCCCGATGAACCGTTGTCGCAGGAAGACAAAGATTTGATCAGAGCCCATCGTGAAGAACTTAGAGATCATATCCCTGCTGAAGTCCAGCGGATCTGGGATCATATTGATAGCAACTGCCATAGGCGGCTGCTAGTCAAAAGGAGCCATCCACTCCCTCACCCAATCGCCCTTGAAGACACCGCGGCGGGAACGTCTCGACCGCTGATGGATCGGAGCCACCCTTTTCCACGCCAGATTGAGGCTGAAGCCTTGATGAAAGATGTGGAGGAAAGAAGCACCCGCCTCCTGATAGAATTAGGCCAGTGTTGGCGCTAGAAATCGGCTGATCGAATTCCCAGCATCGGACACACGACCCGGTAGAATATACTTAACTCCTGTTCGGGTGATCGCCCTGGTGCGGTTCGCGCGGCGTGCCAGCCAATCTGACCTGTTGATTAGCAAGGAAAGAAACGTGTCAGATCCCAGAGGTTGCGATCGGCTAAGGTTCCGATCTCGAGGTGGCTTATCAGCGAATCGGCCGATTTGCCGTAATAAAGAAATCAGCTATAATGTACCCGATTACCCAGCAACGTTGATAAAGAAAACCGCTAAAGTAATCTAAACAACGCTACAGTAGCAACACTAGGAACAGATCTAATTGGCTATGCGTAAAATGAATAGACTAAATGACGAAGTGCAAGAAAGCCGAGATCTCCAATTCCTAGCTAGATAACTGGTGATAAAACTAGAACAACAGGTAAAACCTAGAATTCTAGTGAATATCGATAACTAGTGAATAAATCTAAACGAAACAACAGTGATGCGCCCGAAGTTAAAGCTTAGATGTTATTCGATAAACGGAACTTACAAGATCGGCTGGAGGTCAAGTTGATGCAGCCCCGCCAACCCATACGAACTCATGAAAAAGAATAAAAGTATTGGCGAAGTCGCCGGCTTGAAAGTAAGTACGAGGAAATAGTAGTTTGTTGTATTGAGTTGATGATGATTACAGATCTACAAGGGTGGCTATTTATAGCCTGTTACAAACGACTTCTTATCCAACTAGAACTCTATCTCTAATTTTAAACAGAAAACGAATATTTACAAGTACGACTCGTACTAGATCGATTATCGCGCTCTTCATGGGCTGATTCCCTCTTCATCTTCATAATCCTCTTTAGGCCCACACCGGCCCAATTGCTCCAGCCTCCTAATCGGCCGATTTCTATTCACTTTATCGGCAAGGGACAGCCGATTAGGACCCACATGTCGGACCCACCCTGGGACGTAAGGTCGGGCGAGGCGAAGATCCTCCCTCGGAGGGTTGGGCACATCCAATCCTAGGCCTCAGGGGTCGGGCGAGGCGGAACTCCAAAGGTCAATCGGCCGATCCATGACTGTAGCACCAATCGGCTGATTCCCAATCGCCATCCCTGTGTCTCGCCGCACCTTCTGATTTCTTCCTTCCCTGACGCTGATTTCACACGTGTCAAAATCTGGCGTCAACACATCCCCCCAGTTTCGGAGTAAAACATAGTCTTTACATCGAAATTCTTTTCAACTTCCCTTCCGAAACAAACGCATTGAAAATATCCTTCCGCTTCGCGGTCTCCAGCCTGATGATTGCAATCTTTTCGAAACGGGCGCCCACGACAACCACTCTTCCCGAAAAATTTGAAACGCCGGTGTGGTACAAATTCCTCTTTTACCCCTTCTCAGACCACCTTTAAATATCAGCTCGTCCCGTACTCCCCTTACGAGCTCACGTCTTCCTTCTTTAGCATACGGGCCTTCTTCTTCCTCCGGCACCTTCCTCAGCTTCCAGCTTTTTCCCCGGCGTTTCTTTCCATCCTCATCTCTCCCTACTTCTCCAATGGCGGCACCTTCAGGCACTTCACCAACACCCAAAGCTCTGGAAATGGCCCCACCGGCGGAAGTTCCAGCGGCAACGGCAACAGCTCCATCGACGGGAGAAGGAACTTCATCGGTGGGAGCTAGGGCTTCAACCGAAATCCCATTGGCGGCTTCATCATCTGCAGCTCCACCGGCGATCCCGCCGACTACGATGAGCTTCATCCCGGAGGTCATTGCCGAAACTTTCCTTATCAGTAATGCATTTACTTTAGATCTATTCTTACTTCCGCACCCCTTTTCCTTCTTCAGGTTGTTAGGCATCAGATTACCATTCGCCTTACAGAGACTCCCGGCCTTATCTGCCTTGGTCCCATGGGAAACCCAGATCCGACCGACTTAATCAATTTGGAAACCCATAGAATCCCTTTTAAGCAATCAACTATGGACCTAGATCATTGGTCGGGTACCTTCAGGTCATGGCCGAATGAAACCCCCGGCTGGAGGGAATGGTACCAGCGGATAGCCGCTTCTAATAGGGTCCAATGGGAAGAGCGTAAAATCGGCCAGTGCATCGATCTATCTTTGTCCCAAATGGAAAGAAATGAGCCATTAGTGATAGCAGCCTCTTACTTCTGGTCCGATGCTCTCAATGCATTCCTTTTTGGACACAGATCCATGACTCCCACCTTGGCCGATGTGGTCTTGTTGACCGGCCTTGACATTTCCTCTCCGGAGACCCCTTTTCGCCTTTTGGCCACGACATCTCATCGGTTGGACACAAAGGGAATCAGCGGATGGAAGGGGTTCATCAGATGCAACAAAAGGGCCAGATCAGTCGAGAACAGAGAGCATACGGCTTTCCTGATGATGTGGCTAGAGAAACATCTCTTCTGTGGGAGGGCAGCTGGTCCATCCACC
This sequence comes from Setaria viridis, assembly GCF_005286985.2. Classification (NCBI taxonomy): domain Eukaryota; kingdom Viridiplantae; phylum Streptophyta; class Magnoliopsida; order Poales; family Poaceae; genus Setaria; species Setaria viridis. Next base: position 15,572,708 of record NC_048268.2, read on the forward strand.
AACACTCAGGCTCTGGCCGAGGCATTATCGACAGGGGCCTCTGTTCCCCTTGGAAAGCACCTATTGGGGGCAGCCTATCACATGCTCCACCAAATCGGCGTTAAATTATCCCAAGGGGAGCCGATTGGAAACCCCGGTGGGCCCTGGTGGTTTATCAACTTATGGCTTAACTTGTACATGAGCAAGATTTCTCAGCAGCGAGTGGAGCACATGACATTCCCTAACATTGAATCGGCAGAGAACCCCACTGTCCGACACCGATGTACATCTTTCGACGAAGCGGCATCGGCCTTTTCTGGTTGCTCGTACTCTGCTACCAAGGTGGCCGAATACTTCAGGTGTTTTTACAATGGCTTCAGTGAAGACGCAACCAGCTGGTTCCCTTATCAGAGGGATGATCCAATCTTTGAGCTCCCTTCTTGCTTTGACTCAACTACTGGCCGATTCGATGAAGACCTCACAGACGAATTAATTAAACCGGGAATCTTACCGGCAAACTTCTTCTCGGGGAAGGATGCCCCTACTTATGAGTTCTACAACCCCTCCATTGCAGCACGACAATTCGGCATGGGTCAATTGTCGATTCATGTATACTTAGCTGGCCGAGCAAAGTTTAGAGATGAACTCACTAAGGGTCTTGACTATAATCGGCTGCGAGATCAGATTCCAGACTCCAGTACCATAGACCTGAATGAATGGATAGTAGCCCCTTTCGCCGTTCAGCAATTCAAGCTATGGTAGGCCGAATGGAAACAGTACCTGTTCTGCACTTCCGCATCGACATACTGCAACCTCCTGGATCTAGCCAACATCGATCCGAACGCCGAGGTATTCTTCTTTTCCCTGGCCGATTTTCATTTCCCCTTACTATTATTATCTTTTACACATATATACTAACTCTTGCTGTTGACTCAGTCTGAAAGCCGCGTTCCCCCAAAACGCAGTCGGAGTGGTCGACCGATAGAGGACCATTATCCATATACCACATTCCCCCTCATCGGCTATCATGCCCCTTCTGTGGACGTCATCGCTGGTCGAGCAAAACAGGCGCAGAAGAAAGTTGTCAAGAAGACCAGTCGCTGAGTGCGTGCTCGTATAGAATCGGCTGATCCACCCATGATCACATTGGCAGAAACTTTGGCTGCACCGACCCTTCCGACTGCTGAAGAGGTAGACATTCAAGTCGCCACAGAGGCTGGAGCAGCCGCTGCGTCATTATTGGTGGAGGCTATGCAGGTAAACTTGTTTTCCGATCTTCCCGATTGCTATCTCCATACTGACTCCTCTTATATTAGACTGCACAGACTACCCTTGTGAACCCTCAGCAATCGGCAGTAACCCAAGCAGTCAATGAAATGCCAGCGCTTCCTCCTGCTGAGGTAAACGATCCTTCAACCTGATCTTCTAGTATTTGGATGATGCTCTTATTAACTTTGACACAGGTTACCGGCACACTAAGCACATTGCCTGATCAACCATTGGCCATCCTTCAAGAAGCTGGCCCGAGCGGAACACCAATCGTCATTGAGTCCTCTTCTTCCGACGAGCCAATGGCGCCAGTCCCAGAGTCGAGGGTGACGGTCTCACAAACGCAGCTGGAAGAAATCCGTTTTAAGGAAGTAAGAGATCTCCAACCCTTAATTGGCCGATTTGCTACTACCATCAGCTTACTTGTTCTCTTCTCATTTATTTTTTTGCAGGAACAGGACACCCCTAATAACAGCCTTTTCTCGTTCACGGTCGCACTTTCTGATGACGAGGAAGTCGCTTCTCATCAGGTCACTTTGAGCTCCGTTCCTGACGATGTTCGTGCCAAGCTTGAAAGCATATGATCCCTTCTTCAAGAGGACATCGGCCGATTGGTAGAAGATGCCTTGCCGATTCGGCAGCTCTTTGGTGACGTCAGCGGGCGAGTACCGGAAGAGGCAGAAGAAGCCTTGGCGCCGGCCGCATATATTGAGTCAATGCGGATTCTGGTCTTCAGGGCTCTGCGTCACATGGCCGATCACGCCAAATAGACCAAGACTCGTGAAGAAGAAGATTTGTACAAGCGTCAGGCTCAAGAGGTGCATCAACGGATTCATTTTCTGGAAGACTCTCACCCTGGAATCGTCGACACAATAGACCGCCTCAAACGCCGAAGGGCAGAACTTGCCAAGGAGATGGAGCGAGTAACCAAGGAAATAGCCGCCGAAGAGAAGAGGCTTCAGGAACTCCCTTCTTTCATCGCCGATTTGAAGCGGGAGAGGCAGCATCTGGCTCATGAAGCCCTTAAACTCCACCGCCACATGTCAGAAGTCCCGGGATCGGCAGAGGATGACCAACGGGTCCTGGACTCAGCCGATCAGATCCGGCGTCGAGCGATTGCGGCTATCAAGGCCCTTCTGGGTGACCTGTAAAAGTACTGGTAGTTTTGTACGAACATTAATGCCCCCTTTGACCGTCCTTCGTGGCGCTCCCTTATTTATTACCCTTTTTACTTCTGATGGGATGCGTCTTACCAAACATCCATGCCTTCTCTTCTTATAAATACCGGCCTTGGTTTCACTTTTGAGAGCACCCGTTTAACTCGATTTTCTCTTCCCCTGACTTATTTCTGTCGGCGCGCCCTGCAGTCATGTCTTCTTCATCCTCTTTTTTTTCCTCTGTCAACCAGGTAAGAGACCTGCCTCCGCCTTTTCTCTCAATTTGATTCCTCTGAAAATTTTTTGTCTTCGGCGGTTATACATTGTCTCTTTTCCTAGCCGTGGCGCCTTAGCCCTAAACTTGAACGAGCCATCGGGCTCGTGTACTCTGACGAACCATTGTCACAAGAAGACAAAGATCTGATCAGGGCTCATCGTGAAGAACTCAAGGAGCACGTCCCTGCCGATGTCCATCGGATCTGGGACTTCCTTGATGGTAACGACCACAGGTGACCTCGAGCCAACAGGAGCCACCCGCTTCCCCTTCAAATCGCTCTTGAAGATGTAGTGGCAGGGACATCACGTCCGGCAGTGAACCGGAGTCATCCTCTTCCCCGTCAAGTTGAAGCGGAAGCCGCGATGAAAGATATAGAAGAACGGCACATCCGTCTTCTGATAGAACTAGGTCGGGTCGAGAGAGAACTTAAGAAGAGGTGTGGTTAATTATTTTTTGTTCTAAGGGCGACTTGTACTGCATCGGCCGTGCAACCCATCGTCCGTACCGAATAATAAATCGGCCGATTTGGACGATTATGTTTTCTCTTTAGGAGATTCTTCTTGTATCGGCTGTGTGTTTGTTTATCATGGTCGATCCTTATGCTCCGACCCATATACTAGGATAGTAACTTTTCAAGTATCTTCCGTTCAAAGCCCTAGTAAACTCTTCTCCTTCGATCGTTTCCATAATGTAAGCGCTTCCCGGAGCACACCGACCGATTTTATACGGCCCTTCCCACGTAGGGGACCACTTACCGAATTTAGGATCCTTTGACCCGATCGGCAGTACTAACTTCCATACCAGGTCCCCCGGAGAGAACTGCTTGACCTTGACCTTCTTATCATACCATCTGGCCACTTTTTTCTTGTTTTCTTCAATACTGATCAAAGCTCTCAACCGTTGGCCTGCCAAGTCATCAAGTTCCCTTTTCATGAGTGAGGAGTAATCATCGGCCGTCAACTGATCTTGGAGCGAAGTGCGTCTCGATCCTGTCCTCAATTCCCATGGCAGTACTGCCTCGTGACCGTACACCAACTGATAAGGGGACATCTTGGTGGCCCCGTGGCAAGCCATCCTATATACCCATAGGGCCTCGGTCAAACATAAATGCCACTTTTTCGGCTGTTCTTCTATCTTCCTCTTGATTAACTTAATTATCCCCTTGTTGGAAGATTCGGCCTGACCATTAGCTTGGGCATAGTACGGAGAGGAGTTTAGCAATTTGATTCCCATATCGGCCGTGAACTCTTCGAATTCTCCTGATGTAAACATCGTTCCTTGATCGGTCGTGATAGTCTGGGGAATGCCGAAACAGTAGACGATATGGTCCCTTACAAAGTCAACCATAGAGGCCGATGTTACGGCCTTTAGCGGAATCACCTCCACCCATTTGGTGAAATAATCTGTGGCTACTAGAATGAATTTGTGTCCTTTGCTTGACGGAGGATAAACTTGCCCGATGAGGTCTATTCCCCAACCTCTGAACGGCCACGGTTTGATAATAGGATTCATGGACGATGCAGGCGCTCGTTGGACATTCCCGTATTTCTGACAATCCTGGCATCCTTTATAATATTTGAAGTAGTCTTCGAGGATTGTCGGCCAGTAGTACCCATTATTCCTAATCATCCATTTCATCTTATGTGCCGATTGGTGGGCCCCACACACTCCTTCGTGGATTTCTCCCATCAGAGTCTTCGCCTCCTCTGTTCCTAGACACTTGAGTAGGACGCCATCAATCGTTCGGTAGAACAAGTCATCTTCTAGTAACACGTATTTTGTAGCCTGAAATCGTATCCGCCGATCCACTTTCTTAGATGGATCTTTCAGGTAATTGGTGATCTCTTTTCGCCAGTCATCGGCCGCGAGTTCTAGAGCCATGGCGCCTTGAATCAGCCAATATCCGGATGCATGTTGGGCGAGCTTGTTGGCATCCTCGTTGTGATTCCTAGGGATGTGCTCAATAACTGCGGACTTGAATTCTTTCAGAAGCTGCAGGCAATCCTCGTAATAAATCCTTAACACATCGTCCTTGCATTCGGACCTTCCTGTTAGTTGGTCCACGATAAGCATGGAATCCCCAAAAATTTCGACAGCATCAGCCTTGACTTCCCTTAATAATTGTAACCCCTTCAACACAGCTCGGTACTCTGCTTGATTGTTAGTGGCAGATGCTTCTATCGGCAGAGAGAAATCATAGCTTGCCCCCCGAGGCGATACGAGGATGATGTCGATTCCTGATCCGGCCCCACATGACGAACCATCAAAGTATAAGGTCCACGGAACTAGCTCCACGAAGGTAGCCTCTGGTCCGCAGTGCTGGGCAACGAAATCGGCCATGACCTGACCCTTGACGGCCTTTGCCGATTCATATCGAAGATCGAATTCCGATAAAGCCAAGATCCACTTTCCGATTCGCCCTTTCAAAATCGGCAATGACAGCATGTATTTTACCACGTCGTCTTTGCATACGACTACACACTCTGCCGATAACAAATAGTGCCTAAGTTTGGTGCATGAGAAGTAAAGGCATAGGCATAGCCGCTCTACTGGGGGATACCTCGTTTCGGCGTCCAGAAGTCTTCTACTGACATAATATATTACCCGTTCCTTTCCCTCGAACTCTTGGACCAGAGCCGACCCGATAGCTCGTTCATCGGCTAATAAATATAGTTTAAATGGCTTACCAGTTTGAGGTGGAACCAATACTGGTGGTGAGACTAAGTACTGCTTGATATCTTCTAGTGCCTTGCGCTGCTCTTCTCCCCATACGAACTCTTGGTCGGGCTTCAACTTTAACAATGGTGTGAAGGCTTGGATACGCCCGGACAGATTAGATATGAATCTTCTGATGAAATTCACCTTGCCGATTAGGGATTGCAACTCAGTCTTATTCTGCGGGGCCATGACTTTATTAATGGCCGCTATGGTCTTCCGGTTGATCTCTATCCCTCGCTCATGAACCATGAATCCTAAGAATTGTCCGGCGGATACACCGAAGGCACATTTGTTCGGGTTCATCTTTAGCCCATGTTTCTTCGTGCATTCCAGTACTTGCCGCAAATCGGCTAGATGCTCCTGGTGTCCTTTTGATTTGACTACGACATCATCGATGTAAATTTCTACCAGTATGCCAATAAGTTTATGAAATATATAATTCATGGCTCGCTGATACGTAGCGCCGTCGTTTTTCAAACCGAAAGTCATTACCACCCACTCGAATAAACCAAGGTGACCCGGGCATCTGAAGGCCGTTTTGGATATGTCTTCTTCGGCCATTAGTATCTGATTGTATCCAGCATTTCCATCCATGAAACTAATAACTTTGTGTCCCGCGGCGGCATCTATCAGCACATCGGCCGTTAGCATTGGGTATCCGTCCATTGGTGTGGCCTGATTGAGATTCCTGAAATCAACGCATACGCGGAGCTTTCCGTTCTTCTTGTATACGGGTACAATGTTGGAGATCCATTCGGCGTAACGGCATTGCCGAATAAATTTTGCTTCGATTAGCCGCGTTATTTCGGCCTTTATATCAGGTAGGATTTTAGGATTACACTGCCGTGCCGGCTGTTGATATGGTCGATACCCCGGTTTTATGGGTAACCGATGTTCGACAATAGATCGGTCTAATCCGGGCATCTCATGGTATTCCCAAGCAAAGCAATCCTTAAATTCCCTTAATAAATTTGTCAATTTACATTTGTATTCTGGATCCAAATTTGCACTAATATACGTCGGCCTTGGCTTGGTGCCATCGCCTAAATCTATCATCTCTAATGAATCGGCCGACGTGAACCCGTGTCCCAGCTTTCCCTCTTCCCGGGCAAACTAATCCATTTAGTCTGAATCTTCGGAGCCGACAGCTCGGATCGGCTGCAGGCCAAAATCGGACACCTTCAGGAAATCGGTGTCCCATATTCTCCCGGATATGCACTTGACGTTCTCGCAGCTCCATTGCTGCGTATCGGCCGCCGCGACGCTATATGCGGAATCGGCGGTGACCACCTCAATGTTGTCGCTGACCCATTGTACGAGGCATTGGTGCATCGTAGACGGGATGCAGCAATTTGCATGTATCCAGTCCCGGCCGAGTAACATGTTGTAGGACCCTTTGCCATTAATAATAAAGAAAGTAGTAGGAAGGGTCTTACTGTCGATGGTGAGGTCAACGCAGAGTGCGCCGCGGGCGGGGGATATGTTGCCTTCGAAGTCCTTGAGCATCATATTTGTCCTGGTCAGGTCATCATCTCTCTTTCCTAGCTTCCGGAACATGGCGTATGGCATGATGTTAACCGCAGCTCCTCCGTCTACTAGTAATCTAGTGATGGGCCGGCCGTTGACATGCCCTTTAAGGAACAATGCCTTCAGGTGTTGTCGTTTGTCATCTTCGGGCTTCTCGAACGTGGCTGTCATTGGTTCCAAAGCCAATTGTGCCATCTGCTCTTCTATTGCCGACATGTTCTGTCGGTCGGCAGGAGTCATGAATTCCATCGGCAGTCTGAAAACCATGCCGATGTCGGCTGCCGATTCGTCGCCTCCCCTGTCGTTTCTTTTGGGGCGCCAGACCTGAGACCTGCCGTTTTTCTCTTCCGCCGTATGCCATTGCTCTTCTTCCTACTGTTCCCACTGGCGGAGACGTTGGATTCTTCGTTTTTGAGACTTGGTCAATCCATCGGGGCACCACCTAGGGTTCACTGGTTTGGTTCATGGCCTGGCGCGTTCCCATTCTGGTTCGCGTCCTAAGGGGTTCTCGTCTGATACCCAAGCATCAGCCATCTCTTCGAGTCGGTCGTGAACGCTGACCTTGTTTTCTAGCTGATTGTGTTGATCGAATCTGCCCCCGGACCTATCGTTCCGCTCGCGCCTGTCTTCCGACCAGTCATATCGGTCACTTCTGCCCCCCAGCCGATCATGCACTGGAGGGCGTCGGTCTTCTTGTTAACGCCAGTTCCTGCTGATCGGCTCTGGTCTTCCATCTCTGGAGCGAGACCTCCTGAACGGCCGATTGTTACGATACGGGCCGTTGCATTCAGGGCAATTATCGGCCGATGGCAACCTGAGGTTGCTTTCCCAACAGTGGATGAAGAACGGGCATCGCCAATGATCTTCGTGTCGCCGCATCGCCTCTTCCTGGGATCTTGAACGTTCATGTTGCCGTTGATATTTGTTGAGCAGAAATTGGGAAGTAATGGGCTTGCGTGGTTGTCCCGATCCGTCGTCATCGTCCTCCATCCGTCGTTTCCCCTTGACGTCTTCGGGCGCCGCTTGATTTCTGGGGTCCTCGGCGCCGCTCTTTTTAGCCGATTCGGACGTCAGCACCTTGGTTTGGAGCGAATTCTTCCCCGTGTCAACCATGTTGGCGGGGAAGGGGTGCTGGTCGATCTTCATCGGCTTGGCTGGTTTTGTTGGAACTTCAAATTTGAGTCTGCCTTGCTCGATGGCCGACTGTATCTGCTGCCGGAAGATTTTGCATTCATTCGTATGATGGGAGGTGGCGTTATGCCACTTGCAATATTTCATCTTCTTCAGCTGTTCGGCAGACGGAATCGTATGGTATGGTAAGAGTTTGATCTGTCCTTCCTGGAGGAGAGGGTCGAAGATTTTATCGGCCTTTGACGTGTCAAATCCGAACGTTTCCGGCTCCTTCTTTCCGAATCGACACGATATCGGCTTTTTCCCTTTAATCCATTCCGCAAGGCCGATCTCTGTTTCTTCTTCCGTTTCAAACTCTTCTAAGTATGCCACCTTCTTCTGGAAGTTCCTCCGTGGATCAAAAGGGCGTACCTCTTGACCAGACAGTCGGTGGACGATTTGGCTTAAGCTCTCAAACTCCTGCGAAGCGTATTTTTCTTTGATATGAGGCAGGAGACCCTGGAAGGCTATATCGGCCAATTGCGCATCGGTCAGGGCTAGGGAGTAGCACTTATTCCTGATTTCCCTGAACCTTTGCACATATGAGGAAATCGGCTCGTCGCTTCTCTGTCTGAGGCTGGTTAAATCGGACAGCTTCATCTCATGTATTCCGGCATAGAAGTATTTATGAAATTGCCTTTCCAGATCAGCCCACATAATTATCGAGTTGGGGGGTAATGTAGTGAACCACTGAAAGGCCGACCCAGACAGGGATGATGAGAAAAGGCGCACCCGTAGAGCATCTTGCGTCGCTGCTTCCCCTCATTGGATGATGAATCTTTTCACGTGTTCCACAGTTGAGGTGTCATCCAGCCCCGAAAACTTAGTGAAATCGGGAACTTTGTACCGATGGGGAAACGGCAGTAAGTCATATGTAGGCAGGTATGGTGTCTTGTATGTGTAGGTCTGCACCTTCGGTTTTAAACCGAATTGCTCTTGAATCACCTCCGCTATGCGTGCCGTCCAGTCTGGCTGTTGCTTGTGGACTACCGGCTGGGGAACCGGCACGTGTTGGTATACTAGCGGTGGGATGACAGGGTGATGAGCGAAAGCATGTGGCGTCTGATGTGTCATAGCCGGCTGCGTAGTCGGGGTCGGCTGTTTGAATAAGTTGGCCGCTTCGTCATACAGTACGAGCGGCGCAACGCCCCGAAGTACTTCTGTTGCTTCTGCCCCCCTGCTCATCTTCGTTGTGACAGGCTGATACTATGGCATCGTTGGCCTAACGGCCGCTTGGAAAGATGCCTGGAGTTGAGGACTTCCATGGCTGGCCGATTGATCCTGGATGGCCGTCACTGATGGTGCCCCCCAAGGCACTGAATTCAAAGGAGGAAACTGCGCAGAGAACAACTGAACGGGATGCGGCTAGAGATATTGCACGTCATTAGACCCCAGAGGGATCGAAGATGAGAAAGCGCTGGGTCCTCCAATTGGAATTTGGTTCGGTTGAGGAGCCAAATAAGGTGTACTTGAATAACTCCTAGTCGGCGCCGTAATTGGTGGAGCATATGCCGGCCCCTGGTACCCTTGGGATACGCCGCTAGCCAAGGAGCTGATGACGGCATTGTATACCATATTAGAAATCATCGGGGATTGATCAATGAAAGCTTGATAGACAGATTGTTGAACCATCTCAGACATCTTGTCCGAGTCCTCGGTGATTGTGATCTGGCGGGGAGTTGAAAATGGAGTCTTTTTGACAGTTTCTCCGCTCCTGGTACGACTGAAGGATTGCAGACATGTCTTCCGATAGTATGCCATCTGCTTCTCCAATTCTTCCCTCTGGTCATCCCTGAGGTCTGCTTCTGTCACTTCGATGACGTTATCTTCCGAGCCTTCAGCAGCTTTCGACATAGTGGCGGTTGTATTGGTCCCACCGGGCGTGCCAAAAGTGTGTTGGCGCTAGAAATCAGCTGATTGAATTCCCAGCGTCGGACACACGACCCGGAAGAATCTGCTTAACTCCTGTTCGGGTGATCGCCCTGGTGCGGTTCGCGCGGCGTGCCAGCCAATCTGACCTGTTGATTAGCAAGGAAAGAAACGTGTCAGATCCCAGAGGTTGCGATCTGCTAAGGTTCCGATCTCGAGGTGGCTTATCAGCGAATCGGCCGATTTGCCGTAATAAAGAAATCAGCTATAATGTAGCCGTTACCCAGCAACGTTCATAAAGAGAACCGCTAAAGTAGTCTAAACAACGCTACAGTAGCAACACTAGGAACAGATCTAATCGGTTATGCGTAAAATGAATAGACTAAATGACGAAGTGCAAGAAAGCCGAGATCTCCAATTCCTAGCTGGATAACTGGTGATAAAACTAGAACAACAGGTAAAACCTAGAATTCTAGTGAATATCGATAACTAGTGAATAAATCTAAACGAAACGACAGCGATGCGCCCGAAGTTAAAGCTTAGATGTTATTCGATAAACGGAACTTACAAGATCGGCCGGAGGTCAAGTTGATGCAGCCCCGCCAACCCGTACGAACTTGTGAAAAAGAAGAAAAGTATTGGCGAAGTCGCCGGCTTGAAAGTAAGTACGAGGAAATAGTAGTTTGTTGTATTGAGTTGATGATGATTACAGATCTACAAGGGTGGCTATTTATAGCCTGTTACAAACGACTTCTTATCCGACTAGAACTCTATCTCTAATTTTAAACAGAAAATGAATATTTACAACTACGACTCGTACTAGATCGATTATCGCGCTCTTCATGGGCTGATTCCCTCTTCATCTTCATAATCCTCTTTAGGCCCACACTGGCCCAATCGCTCCAGCCTCCTAATCAGCCGATTTCTATTCACTTTATCGGCAAGGGACAGCTGATTAGGACCCACATGTCGGGGCTCTGACTACTCCGACCCTGGGACCTAAGGTCGGGCGAGGCGGAGATCCTCCCTCGGAGGGTCGGGCGCATCCGATCCTAGGCCTCAGGGGTCGGGTGAGGCAGAACTCCAAAGGTCAATCGGCCGATCCATGACTGTAGCACCAATCGGTCGATTCCCAATCGCCATCCCTGTGTCTCGCCGCACCTTCTGATTTCTTCCTTCCCTGACGCCGATTTCACACGTGTCAAAATCTGGCATCAACAGCCGGATTGAGAGGGAACTTAAGAAAAAGTGTGGTTAAGTATTTTTTGTTCTAAGGGCGACTTGTACTGTGTCAGCCATGTACCTTATCGTTCGTACCGAATAATAAATCGGCAAACCTGAACGAATATTTTCTCCTCGAGTCGATTTTATTTTTTGCATCGGCTATGCGATTTGCCAAGAGCTGGCCGTGTCATCCTGGCATACTCCGCAACCACTTATGCGTTGACCCATATACTGGGATAGTATCTTTTCAAGTACCTCCCTTTCAAGGCTCTTGTAAATTCTTCTCCCTCGATCGTCTCAAGAATGTATGCGTTCTCCGGAGCGCATCGGCCAATTTTATACAGCCCTTCCCAAGCAGGCAACCATTTACCGAACTTGGGATCTTTAGACCCAATTGGCAGCACCAACTTCCATATTAGATCCCCTTGGGAGAATTGCTTGACTTTAACCTTCTTGTCATACCACCTGGCCACTCTCTTTTTATTTTCCTCAATGCTGATCAGGGCCCTCAGTCCGTTGACCCGCTAAATTGTCGAGTTCTCTTTTCATGAGTGAGGAGTAGTCATTAGCCGCCAACTGATCCTAAAGCAATATACATCTTGACCCTGTTCTCAACTCCCTAGGCAATACTGCTTCGTGACCATACACTAATTGATAAGGGGATATCTTGGTAGCCCCGTGGCAGGCCATCCTGTAGGCCCATAAAGCCTCGGTCAAACACAAGTGCCACTTTTTAGGCTGTTCCTCAATCTTCCTTTTGATCAACTTTATTATCCCCTTATTGGACGATTCTGCCTGGCCATTAGCTTGAGCATAATATGGAGAAGAATTTAGCAATTTGATTCCCATATCGGCAGTGAATTCCTCAAACTCTCCCGAAGTGAACATCATCTCCTGGTCGATTGTGATAGCTTGAGGGATGCCGAAGCGATAGACAATGTGGTCTCTCACGAAATCGACCATAGCGGCCGACGTTACGGCCTTTAATGGAATCGCCTCCACCTATTTGGTGAAATAGTCCGTGGCTACTAAAATGAACTTATGTACCTTGCTTGATGGAGGATAAATTTGTCCGATGAGGTCTATTCCCCAACCTCTGAACGGCCATGGCTTGATTATCGGATTCATGGCCGATGCGGGCGCACGTTGCACATTTCCGAATTTCTAACAATCCTGACACCCTTTATAATATTTGAAGCAGTCTTCAAGAACTGTTGGCCAATAATATCCGTTATTCCTAATCATCCACTTCATCTTGTGGGCCGATTGGTGAGCTCTGCACATGCCTTCGTGGATTTCTCCCATCAGGATCTTTGCCTCCTCTGTTCCCAGACATTTGAGCAGAACCCCACCAATTGTTCGGTAGAACAAATCATCTTCTAGTAGTACATACTTTGTGGCTTGAAAACACACTCGCCGATCCACTTTGTTGGATGGCTCCTTCAAGTAATTGGCAATCTCTTTCCGCCAATTGTTGGCTGCGAGTTCCAGAGTCATGGCGTCTTGAATCGGCCGATACACGGATGCGTGTTAGGCGAGCCTATTAGCCTTCTCATTATAGTTTCTGGGAATATGCTCAATAATTGTGGACTTGAATTACTTCAAAAGTTGGAGGCAATCTTCGTAGTAAATTCTCAAAACGTCATATTTACATTCGGACCTCCCTGTCAATTGGTCTACGCTGAGCATGGAATCCCCAAAAATTTCCACGGCGTCAGCCTTGATCTCTCTCAATAATTGAATCCCTTTTAGGACGGCTCAGTATTCCGCCTGGTTATTGGTAGCTGATGCTTCTATCAGCAGAGAGAAATCATAACTTGCCCCCCGAGGCGATACGAGGACGATGTCGATTTCTAATCCAGCCCCGCATGATGAACCATCAAAGTATAGAGTCCACGGAACCGGTTCCACGACAGCGACTTCTGGTCCACAGTGCTAGGCGACAAAATCAGCCATGACTTGACCTTTGACGGCTTTGGCCGATTCATATCTTAGGTCAAACTCTGACAAAGCCAAGATCCACTTTCCAATCTGCCGTTTCAAAATCGACAACGATAGCATGTATTTCACCACGTCATCTTTGCATACAACTATGCACTCTGCCGATAATAGGTAGTGCCTGAGTTTGGTACATGAGAAGTAAAGACACAGCCACAGTCGCTCTACCGGGGAATATCTTGTTTTGGCATCCAGAAGTCTTCTGCTAACATAATATATCACCCGTTCTTTTCCTTCGAACTCCTATACCAGCGCTGATCCGATAGCTCGTTCATCAGCCGATAAGTATAGCTTGAACATCTTGTCAGCCTGCGGTGGGACCAGTACAGGTGGCGAGATTAGGTATTGCTTGATGTCTTCAAGTGCCTTGCGTTGTTCTTCTCCCCATACGAACTCTTGGTCGGGTTTCAACTTCAGTAACGGCGTGAAGGCTTGTATACGCCCGGACAGGTTGGATATGAATCTTCTGATGAAATTGACTTTGCCGATTAAGGATTGCAACTCAGTTTTATTCTGTGGGGCCACGACTTTATTGATAGCCGCTATGATTTTCCGGTTGACCTCTATCCCACGCTCATGAACCATGAATCCCAAAAACTACCCGGCAGATACGCCGAAAGTGCACTTGAATCACCTCTGCTATCCTCGCTGTCCAGTCAACTTGCTGCTGATGAACTACCGGCTGGGGAGCCGGCACATGTTGGTAGATTGGCGGTGGGACGACCGGGTGATGAACGAAGGTGTGCAGCGGGTTTTGCGATAACATGGTCGGCTGAGTGGTTGGCGTCTGGTGTCTCAGCGAACCGGCCTCCTCATCGTATAGTATTATCGGCGCCGCACCCCGGAGCACCTCAGCAGTATCTACCCCCCCTACCGACTTCTGACGTGGCTGGTTGATACTGTGGGATTGTCGCCCGAACGGCCGATTGGAATGGTGCCTAGATCGGGGAGCCTCCATAACTGGCCGACTGATCTTGGACGGCCGCCATCGATGGTCCCTCCTAAGGCATTGAATTTAATGGTAATGATTGTGCGGAGGAAATCTGAGCAGTTTGAGTTGGCGCTTGTGACTGGAGGTATGACGCATCGTTGTATCCTTGGTGCACTGGTGGCAAAGAAGCGTCGGGTCCTCCATGTCGAGCTTGGATCGGTTGAGGAGCCGAGTGAGATGTGCTTGGAAAACTCCTGACCGGGGTTGTAATAGGTGGGGCGTACGCTAGCCCCTGATATCCTTGAGATACGCCATTGGCCAAGGAGCTGATGACGGCATTGTATACCCTGTTGGTTATTACCGGGGATTGATCGATGAAAGCCTGGTAGATAGACTGCTAAACCATCTCGGACATCTTACCCGAGTCCTCGGCGATTTTGATTTTGCAGGGAGTTGGAAAAGGAGCTTTCTTGATGGTTTCCCCGCTCCTGGCACGACTGAAAGATTGCAGGCCTGTTTTCCGGTATTGTTCTATCTGCCTTTCTAACTCTTCCTTCTGGTCGTCCTTGAGGTCTGCTTCCGTCACCTCAATGACATTGTCTTCGGAGATTTCAGCAGCTTTCGACTCACTGGGCGTGCCAAAAGTGTGTTGGCGCTAAAAGTCAGCCGATTGACTCTCAGCGTCGGACACACGACCCGGGGGAATCTGCTTAGCTCCTGTTCAGGTGATCGCCTTGGTGCAGTTCACGCGGCGTGCCAGCCAATCTGACCTGTTGATTGGCGAGGAAGAAACGTGTCAAATTCCAGGGATTGCGATCGGCTAAGGTTCCGATCTCGAGGTAGCGTATCAGCGAATCGGCCGAGTTGCTATAACAAGATAATCGGCTATGATACAGTCGATAACTATGCAGCGATTATAAAGAAAACTACTGGAGTAAACTAGATAACGCTACAGGAGCAATACTTGAAAATAGATCTAATCGGCTATGCAAAATTAATAGATGAAAATAATAACAATCAAGCCGAAAGTTCTAATCTCAAGCTGGATAACTGATGATAAAACTAGAACGACAGGTAAAACCTAGAATTCTAGTAAATATCGATAACTGGTGAATAAATCTAAATGATGCGCCCGAAGTTAAAGCTTAGATATCACTCGATAAATGGAGATCATGTCGATGCAGCCCTACCAACCCGTACGAACTCGTGAAAGAAGAAAAGTATTGGCAAAGTCGCCGACTTGAAAGTAAAGTACGAGGAAATAGTAGATTGTTGTATTGATTGATGTGTTATTTATAGATCTCTAAAGGTGGCTATTTATAGCCAGTTACAACCAACTTCCTAACCAACTAGGATCTATCTCTTTTAAACAAAAATGAATATTTACAAGTACAACTTGTATTGGAGTTGGTTATTGCACACATGCGGGCCAATCTCCCTTCGTCTTCTCTTTCTAATCCACTTTAAGCCCATATTAGCCCAACTGCTCCAGCCTTTCAATAGGCTGATCTCTACCAACTCTATCCATCAGAACACTGTAGCGCCAATCGGCCGATCTCCAACTGTAGCACCAATCGGCTGATTCCCAATAGTGACTTCTTCTCTTGCCGCATCAGCCAATCCTTTCCTTCTTGACGCCGATTTCATACGTGTCAAAATCTGGCGTCAACACAAACATCTATTCCAAATGAGATCGTGATCAACAGGTATTCTTAAGAGATTAGATAGGGTTATTTAATTATTAAAGGAGTATCTAGCTAAAACACGCAAACAATTTCACACAAGCAAGAAGAAGCACAAGAACCACTGAAACCATGAAACTCCATATCACTCATGCAATGGCACCATACAAAAGAGGTGTATCTCAAGGTCTACTCAAGAAACCTTCAATATTACACAAGGATCAACATCATACTACTACATCGAGAATCATGGGACGGTACTCTCTAATGCTACTACATCATGGTGAGTCTAGCTCAAACCTAGCACTATTCAGATCAGAAGGGGTCCACTTAGTTCCTCCTCCATTCGAACAACTCGTGCCTCAAGACTGGCAATCCTCAGCGAGTCCCTCTCTAAGCGAGTGACCTGAGCAGTGTTCACCTCGCGCTGCAGGTGACAGTTCCTCTGATTCATGGCTGTCAAACTGCGCTTGAGTCCAAGTACCTTACCCCCGAGAGCTGCATTGGTCGCAATACAGTTGTCCCACCCCTTGCGAAGCAACTCAACCTCACCGTCCGTCCCGAACAGTGCCAAGTCCTGAGCGTGGATGCCGCGGAAGGGCCATGCAAAACTTCTCATCGAGCTCAGCATAAGCGTCCTCGTAGTACCGACTGGCCACACTCTCGACATCCCTTGATCCACGGCAGGCCCTGGGTAGGCAACGGTAGGGGCTCTTGACCAACTTCTCACGGAGCTGTGCGTGCACCTCGCGCATGGCTCTCCTGGAAGCAATCTGGTGAGCCTCTGTCACGGACATCACGAACGCGTGCATCAAGACCTCATCAAACTCTGGTACCTTGGGATTGGCAAGCACAGTGAACTTCACCTCGATGGGCACGGTGTCCACGACGCCCTTCATGCGGCCCACGTAGCACACGTCCTAGGTGCATACTCCGGCTCTCTAAGGGCACTCGTTAAGCAGAGCGCAAAAGCCTCCAAAGAACACCCCGCTTCCGGTGAACGGGTACCACTCCTCGGTCGACATCTGAAAAATGTTGTTAGGGTTGTTAGTAAGTTAGATAAGTTAGAGTAATCAAGGTAATAATAATAATTGCTAGGAGTTGTATAATAGTCAAGGAGTACATATACTCAGTTCAAGGATAATTAGGCTTCCTAGACTAACATCCATTGCTAGTGATCATCCTATGGTCAAGTATGGCTCTGGTACTTGCTGAAACGACCTGAATTCCCATTTCTGAGAATTGAAGCCTACGCACCTCTGTGATAGTTCCAGGAAGGCTATCACATTCGAATTCCTATCTCAGATATTACAAATCCATACCAACACAAAAATATAGGATAGCAACAGAGTAACAATATCATAAATATCGAGTACAATACTTCGGCTCTTGCCGGTACAAGTCCATCAAGACTGAATCATGAAAGGTGAAATATCTACGCAGTGGAAACACATAGCATGGCGAACAACATCTCTAGAGGGGACTTGAGCGAGGGACTATCCCTAGTCTTTCCATCCATCCTTGTCAAAGTTGTAGTCGAGCTCCGACCGTTAAAAATCACCATCTACCCAAGAAGCGGGTAAGCCATGTTAACTCCCAAAAGTAGCAAGCCAAGGAAATAGGGGAATAATACTATATGCATGGAATAACCTATATATGGTTGTAGAGGTATATTCAGTAGCAGCAGCAATCACAGATGCATCAAAGAAATATCATCTCCGAGGTCAACACCTCACATCAAGGAAGTCATCACAAATCACCAAATCCTTCACCCAAGAATCCAGTACCCAAACACACTAGGCGATGTGAGAGCTCCCTTCCCTCATATCACAATGGCAAACACCGGCCTATCTCAAAAAGGGAAGGTAGAAGTAAAAATATAAGTCTAGTCAGAAGTAGCAGTAGTCAACAGCATTATCCATAACGAGTGGACACGGACTATAGCTATAGGTTTATACACTCTAAAGAGGTTGTACAATTGTACCTGCACAGATGGAGCCTGAACGGTAGTGATCCGTCCAAACCCTACCTAACAACTGGAGCCCTGGTAAGTGGATAGTACTCTTCTATTTCCTTGAGTCTAGAACCATCCTTAACTACAGAGCATGCCGTCATTAGTTGAGGACCTCAAAGCTGTGAAACCTACCCACACCAGGGTGCACTCCCCAGTACCAACCATGGCTCGCTCCTGCCAAAACACGTCAAGGAATAACACTCAGCCAAAACACACACGAGAGTGTACAAGGAATCCCATCACCAAAGCTATGGCACATGCCCACCCATAACTCAAAAGCATGTGTATGGATATAGGTAAGGTGCACTAGTTAGGGTTTTGTAGCTAGTCCACAAGTCGATAAAAATGAAAACAATAAATCAATTATCAAGGCATGGCTAGAAACATAGGCCATACAATCAATCATCATCCAAGCATCATAAATAAAGTGCTAGCAACTAAGCATGCATAGGATCTATATGATTAGGAGTGACATGACACCTTGTCCTTAGTTATTGGGATCCTCCTCGCTTTAGTCAGGGTCTTGAGAGTCTTCCGGGTCATATCTCGGGTCTGAACAAAACGAGATACGGCGCAATATAAATTAATAGACATTACATCTGGGCAAAAACTCCAAGAAATACAAATTTAGAAGATCCAAATAACATCAAACTAGCTACAAATAGCGTGGGCTCAATTTTACGAATTTAATGCAACAGGTTTCATATTTTTTGAAGTTCAAATGAATTAGTTATGAATTTTTAAAGATTAAAGGATTTAGTTAATTATTTAATTAATTTTGGAAAAACATTAATTAGGGTGACACGTGTTAGCTTCTGGTTGCACCACGTGGCAGCACTGGAGGGTGCCATGTGTTGGCTGACGTCAGCATTGACCGGTCAACGACCAACGTGATTGTGTCAACGTTGACCGATCAACGGTCAACTGGGCCTCACCGATCAGCCGATGAGCCCCACTGGTTAGCAGGCCCTTTTGTTTGTTAGTGGGCCCGACCATTTGACACATTAGCACTACGTGGATCCACGTGGCCATCCTATCCTACGCGGTGCTGCCACGTGGCGACGTAGGGTTAGTTGGGATCTGGTGTGCCCGCCAGATCCCGTGTGGCACGCGCGCGATTGGCTGTAGTGCAGCGAGCGGTGGCAACATGACATCATGGCGAAGGGCGGTGGTGATCGTACCAACGATGTTAAGGCATGGTGCAACATCGCAGCGTGGCGTGGCTAGCTCGGCGTGGCTGTGGCCCGGCCAAAGGAGCCTTTGGCCGTGGCGAGGCAGGGTGCGACACTGCAGTGGCCGACCAGAGGTGCCCAGGGGAGAGAGGAAGAGAAAAAGAGCAGCGCTGCTCACGGTGAGGCGGGAGAGAAGAGGGATGCCGGAATGGCGAAGGCTCGCGGAACGGCAGTGGCTTCCTTGGCGATGGCGGTGGCGACTCCTTCTTCTTGGGCGGTGATGAGGCAGCTCTAGCTCCTTCCTGGCACGGCGCGTCGGGTCCTTCGGTGTGGCCTCCTCCTCTTTCTCTCTTCTTTCCCCTTCTCTTCTCTTCTCCTCCCCTCTTCCTTCCTCCTTTTCTCTCAACTGGCGATGGCAGCATAGGGAGACCCCAGGTGGACGGGTGAGGCCTCCCGGCCGAGGGTATTTATAGCCCTCGGCCGAGGCTAGGGCTACAACGCGGGCACGAGCACACACAGCCATCCATCCTTGGCATCCGCACCCGATGGTGATGTGGCGGCCATCCAACGGCCCGGATGCTAGGGTTTGGGGCCCGGCCGGCTGGAGCTACTGGGGCAGAGCGAGGATTTCCCCCTCGTGGTAGGCTCCAGAAAGTCACGGGTGTGCAGCGCGGCTGCCAGCGAGGCATGCAGCATGGAGCAGAGCGGGCAGGAGAGAGAGAAGGAGAGGGAGGCGGCGAGAGGTGAGGGGGCTGACAGGTGGGCCCCACCTATCAGCGGGATAAAAAGAGAGGGCAAGGGGGGTGCGGTGGCTGGTAGGCCGGTGGGCTAGTTTCGCGGGCCGGCCTGCTGGGCTATTTTGGGAAAGTTAGGCAGGCTAGGTCGGTTGGGTTACGGGCCGGCCTGTTGGGTTAGATAGGTTAGATTTGTTAGTTTAGGTTTGTTTTAATTTTTACTCTGAATGTTGAATTGGATTCCAAATTCAAACACACTCATATTTGAGATCCAAATAAAACCCAAAAAGAACCAAATCAAACCACACAAATTTTGAAAATAGTTTGGGATTGCATTAATAGGGAATTTAGATAACAGAGTGGAATTTCATTACACTTATGAAATGAGCACACAATTCAAACAAAAGTTTTAAATTTGTTGAAATTTCTCTCAATTTAATATTTCAATTTTTTGGAATATTACATCCACCCACAGGAGGAGCACATTTTCCATTTTATTTTACCGTCCTATTTATCAGCTTAAACTTACATGTGGGATCCTGGTTGGTTTATGACATTTTCACGGACCTTATATCATCACAAAACCACCATGTAACAGCGAGTGATGTTTTCTTTTTGGCTTGGGTGGCAATTTTTATGATATTCCATAACTTTGTCAGTAAATTTGCTCGAACGTGAAATTTTATGTTGTCTTTAGCCAAAAATGTCATAAATTTATGATGAGAATAAATGTGTCATAAAATTTTCATCATAGACCGGAATATTTCTTGTAGTGAATTTTTCCATAGGGTTTTTGGAGTAGTTTTTCCAATGGGTTTTGGGGAAGGTTATTTGAATATGATCCTTAGATCATAATATTATTGATCTCCAAACTTACTTATGAGTTTTCCTTTTCAAGATTTTTCTCATATGAGTTTACAATGAGACAATAATGTAAATATGCTATATCATTTTCTCCTTATATCTTCCCACTAGGTTTTAAAGGAGTTTTAATGGCATATGTACATACAAGTTGGTTTCTCCTCAATAATTTTCCCATAGGGTTTTTGGAGTTTTTCCCATATGACAAACAAAGATGATTTAACGAGAATTACATAAAGCTTACAAGGAACTAATCGGTCATGGGGGAGTGTTGTGAAATAGTTTAATTAGGCATGGGAGTGTCATGGGCAATAAATGAGGTGTCATGTAGGCAATTTTGATGATATGGCATACTATTTATGAATTGAGAGAAGAAACTAGTTTCATGGGGATGAAACCATGTGTACACTGTTTCCAACATTTGTGTCTTGCATGTAGTCTTGGAAAAAAGTCAAAGATGAAAAAATGCATTGTGTGACCTATTCCATCCATGAACTAAATGATCTCTTGCTTAGGTGTCATTCTTTTACTTATGTGTCATTCTTGTAAAGATAAATATGAAATATTGCATTGATAATGGCCTTAGTGATCAATTAGCATTAGAGATCATTGTACAGGACCTTTAGTGAAGGGGCCAACTCCCAAGGCACATGATGCCCTTTGGGCTTGTCCTTTCCTATTGTATAAATAGGTAACCACACTATTCATTTAATCAACAAAGAGAATTCTCAGATTCATTCTTTCAATCCATTTTCTACTCTTAACACTTCTCTCTCTGCAATTAATCGAGTCCACGTCGGAAGTATTTGCCAGGGTGGAGGTATATAGACAGCCTGCACCCCACCGTTGTACATGCCCTAAGTGCCAACGACAGGCAAAACTGCGTCAATCCATAGATCTGATGCCTGTCTACTCGGGAGGATGC